>NC_071573.1:28889326-29192160 GCF_024509145.1 Vidua macroura
ATGAAGGAACTATGGCATTACAGTAATTTTGAATGGATTTTGAGCTCTGCTGTATTCCTATAACATTTCAGAATTTCCAGGGGCCTCAGAAAGGTTGTTCCAGATTTATGGTTGTATAACACCAGTAGAATTCTATCCTTTTATATTTGCATTCAGAGCGAATGCATTAGTCATCCAGGTCCCTAAACAGGTTAATTATCCAGTCCAGTTCTTCAGTACTGTTTTAACTGTTGCATTTATAACTTGTATGAATTTTATATAACATTAGATGATGGTAAATAGGTTTAAAGATAAGCTGAATTTTTAAAGATGGGAACTACTGACATTTTTTACTAATTTCTAAATCTGTTGTATTACCAGTACTCTTTGGGAAAGTTCTAATTTACAGAATATGATCTCACGGGATGTTTTATCTTATTGGCTTCTTGCCATATTGCCAGAATGCAGTGTATTCCAACACAGGCACCCAAAGTGCATGCTTCAGCATGCAGAGAAAGAGTGCAAAGCTGGTTTTCATTTTCTAGAAACAGATCCTAGTAACAGTGTTCCTCCTGCTGAATGGCTTTTCATTGTTGATTTTGTGCTTTTGATTGAGTTATGTGGGTTTATATTTTTAAGACATGTACCATATATTCACAGGAAAGTCCAGGTTTCAGAAGTTTTCTTAAAGTGGATTCAATGCTTTTGAAATCTTTACTGGAAACCATCATTCTCTGCCTGCTCTCAAATATAGCACTTATCTATAGCTCTGCCTGCACAACTCAGGAAAGATCCCCTACAAAACGTGTTTCTCCACTGTTTCTCAGAAGGTGATACTCTAGAATAGAAAAGATAACTGGTTTGGTATGATGTTGAGTTTTTTAAATTGCCAAAAAATCCATTTAAGAAAGTTCATCTTAAGAAATGCTATCTTGAAAATGCTAACTTAGAAAATAACACCTTCTCACTAACCCCTATGAAGAATTTTTGGTTTTCAAGCATCTATGTTTTTCAGTTGAACTGTTCATTCCCCTCCCATTAGTAATTTAATATCTGTATTTTTCATAGAGCAGCTCAGCAGTGTGCCAAATGTTATTAGCAGAAAAGCAAAGCAAAGAAAGATTCTGATCAGAAATCAGAACCGCTTCAGTAAAAGCCTGGCTCAAATATGCACTGAATTGAGGTGAAGTTGAGAGTTTCATTTGTGGGCAGTTCATGTGAGATCATTTAAAATTATCTGGGAAAAGGTCTGAGGATCAGCTCCTCAGTGATCTCTGCTTGTATCTGTATTTTCACATTTAGAATATATATATTTATATATATATTTAGAAAAATATTTTATATATATATATATATATTTTTTTTTTTTTTTAGAAAAATAATGTATTTCTCTCCTTGTGTTCTTTTCCTCTTTATTCATGTAGCTGTATGTATAAAATTAGTAATTAACAATAGATGAATACAGATACAACAATTTCTTTTTTCCCCACGTCCTTTATATTTTTGCTCTCTTTCTCTCCCATAGCTTACTTGATCAGTGTTTTAGCTCTGTTGAAGGCATGTAAATACTGTTGCACTCACTTCTTGGATAATTTTTCAAACCAACAACATTTGAATGACTATAAATTAAAAACCTGTTTTTGCTGAACCTCTGGTACCTCTGATGTACACTCTTCTTATTTGCATTTAGGTCCCTCTGATAATATTCTGGTAAGATCTGAGATAGAATTTTCATTTCCAAGTATAGACAGGTCTCTGAAACTGACAGTAGAACACTCAGTCCAACTTGGGTGATAAGGTAGCACTCAGTGAAATAACAAGCAGCATTTAACAGCTTTGCAGAAAGGATTATTTCCATGAAAGTGTTCAAACCAGATAGAACCAGAGAGTTTAGAAATTAGTCATGCCTTCACAGGATTTGGTCACTGTCTAGGTCAAGAGTTAGATGAGGTTTAGACAAGGTTCATGTGCTGATGCTTTGCCATCCATAGTGAAAAATCTTTATATGAATTTGAGCATCTGATGATGCTGCTGATACCCAATTAATTTGTTGTTAGCCTCCTTAAGTACTTCATTTTAGAAATCTCATATTTTTTAGCCTGAATGGTGTTTCTCTGGCAGCACCTTTTATGGGATTTTGGAGCTGTGACCAACAAATAGTTTTGTTCTTGCTTCTGTAACATTTTCTGCAATATCTGCCAAGGCATTGACATACGTGAAGAACTGTGCATTTTTTTTAAACTCTGTGGTAATTTCAATTTTGTAGGATTTAGTCAATAACCATCAAGTACTGAGATAAAGTGATATTCCCTGGAAGAAGACCAGTATAGTCAAGTGCATTGGAGGATGAAAGGATGATATACAGAAATACTATACTCCTGGGAATTCTAGTAATGTCAATTTCAGAGTTCTTCCAGATGCTAGCATAGGAGGTGGTTTGCTTCATGTAACAGGTTCAGTGCTCAGTCTTACCTCAGGAGTGATTCCCCTGAGCACAGCTGACTCCAGTTTGCCTCTCTTAATTTGAGGACAGTGATGGGGGTGTTATGCATGCTCCACCACACCAGCAAAATAGTCTCTGCACCCACATGAAGTTTAGCAGAAAGAGGCTGAATTTGGCAACTTGTGTCCATCCCTCTCACTTTCATTTGTAAAACCATTTGATAAAACATATCATGTCAGGTCCCCTCAGTTTTGATAGTGATGGTTAACCTCCTAAACAGCTTGCCTTCAATGATAATTTCCCATTTAGAGTCTAATTCATGTTCAGTACTCAGGCAATGTATGTTTCATGAGTTGCCCTGCTGTCTGAGGAAGCTTCAGCTATTTTTTCATACAAAAGGATACTTAGCCTTACCTCCCCAGCTGGACAAAGCCAGTGATAAATAATCACTCATCACTTTTCTGAAATATTAAAGTTGTCTCTCCTCATGGCAGAGAATTCCAAACTGTCCTGGAGAAAGCAGGTCATGTGAATATCCTTGCTGTATTCCTAATTGTTTGCTCTGGCAGTTCCCAGTGAAGCAGCTGGTTGTCTTTGGAAAGCTCTGCATGTTGTTTTGGGTTTGAACATCATGTGTCTTTAATTTTCAGCGCTAGCCACAGGGATAAGTATCACAAATATCTGCTTGAAGGCCTTTTGCCCTTGGGAACCCAATATATACTTGGCAGCCTCTCTGACATTGGGACTGAGGGGAGAATCAAAGTTGACTCATTGCCTTATATCCCCTTAGGGAAAAGAAAGAATAAAAATGGCAATTGTTGCTTCATTCGGTTGCCCAAGGCAAGTCTTTCCTGTTTTGTAGAGAATAAACTAATGTAATTTCTAAAAAAAATCTTGATTCCTTCTGTAGGAAAAAAATATTCCATCCAGTAACATACAGCTAATTCTGAGGTTTGGCTTCCTCACATCCCACTGTGGTCCTGGGTGGACTTCAGAATTCCATAAACCTGTACATAACCAGAAATGGACATTCACATCTTCCATTCAGTGCCTACTTCTAACAGAATCCACTGTCATATTCTTCAGCTCAGCATACAGTAAACTCTAATGAAAATTGGTTTGTACAATGCTGAAAATGGTGCTGTACAGTAAAAATTGTTTAAGCCTGCAGGTGGAGGGAACGTGGATTGTGCTTTATTTATTGTGCTCAAGGTGTTCACAGACTCTGATCTCCTACTGCATTATCATGACCGGCCTAAATGAGCATCTTGCTATGACTTCCAGTGAAGACATGCATTATTCTGCCTGTAGATATAACTTAACAAATATTTCCCACTTTCTATGCCACACTGAAGTGGAACAATCATTAGTGCTGGTAACAACATGATACAAAGGGAAAGCCTGATCTCCAGTGTATGCATTAGCTAAAGATTAAACAGAGTGCCAGTTGAGCCCTGATTCTTTTAGAAACGTGGCTCGGCAAAGCTCCAAGCTCACATCAAGTGATGCCAAGACATTTGCTCATGTCTCCATCACCCCTTATCTCAAGTGGTGAAACTGCCAGAAATAATTTTCCTTAACAGAAAAACTACATGCATTTTGCATGTTGCTCTTTGTTATGTAAATCTGATTAGTTTATGATTTCAATTTGAAAATAGAATTCAACTCTTGTATTTTAGATTTGAAAAGCACTTTTCTTTAGGAGAGCTTTTCCATTTTTCTAGGAAACTCATTCCTTTTACTTTATAATCAGCTCAGCTCAGCACAGTAATCTTATGGAAGATGGTGGCAATTATCAACTATGCAAGTCAATAATTTTATTTTCAAATCTCCAAGTTTTGCTGTTAGTCCTGAAATTCATTGCTATTCTAGGGAATATGTTCTTGAGTTGATGAGGGATTTGTGATACTACTTAAATACAAAAGAGAATTTTAGCTGGGGAAGAAGCTCTTGAAGATGAATGGATGTATTAGCTTAACATGGATCTGAACTTTGTATTGCAAAACACTGCACAGTCTTTCAGTGATACAGATCCCATTGGAATCAGCTATTGTCTAACAGCTGAAAATAATAGGGCTCAAAATGGTTCCAATTATTCCTGATTGGAAAGGTAAGTTGGTATGGCTTTTTTGATGCTTCATTTGAAACATACTTGTATATTGCTTAATTATATTAATATATGTATTTAATCACAGTGTCCAACACAGAGAATATGATCTTGATCTGTAAGCAAGACCCTGTCTTTAGACTTGAAGAAGTATATGCCTGGACCTGATTGTACAATTAGCATGGGTTTTGCTTTGTAACAATTTCTTTAAGTTATAAGCACTTCAATCTTCATTAAAATATGATTCCATTTGCATTTTTTATGTCTGCTTCCAGTAATTTATTGACATGCAAGAAGCAAAGCTCCTAAATCAGTGTTTTGTATTTTATACAGAAGAACCAGACAGAGGTGTGGCACAAGGTAAAGTTCTTCTATTTCTCCTTCCTTCTTCCTTTTAGCTCTGCTCCACACTGAAGTATGGAAACCATCTTGCACAACATTACACAGACATAAGAAGGCACCCCGTACTTGAGAAAGGACTGAAGTGAGAAAAACAAGTGTGATGGTAAGAGCAAAGCACAGCAGAAAACACTTTAGGAGGATCTATAAAAAGTTTAAATTGGTAAAGCATGTATGTGGGTGGGTTAGAAAGAATAAAGCATAATTAAGTTACTGAAGCCTCAGCAGGACTCTGAACATTGTTCAGCGTGCATTGCAGTTCACTTTAAAGAAATGTCAAGAATACCCACAACCTTAGAATGGGGACTTTTTTTGTAGTGTAGCATTAATTTCACCAAATGCATGAAGGCTGCCCTTTCTTGGGCTTTGCGTCATTGTGCTGCAGGGTACTGGGTGTATTACAGGAACACCTGAAGGCAAAAGTCCCACCTTCTGCAAGCTGGTGACAGAGCAGTGCTGTCCATATTAGGCACGGCTGAAAGTCAGAGGAAACTTTGCCATCCTGCATGACAAAGGGTGCTGGGTCCCATCTTCTCCCCACAGTGGGTATGGCCCCATCTGGGTGTCCCTGCCTGCGCACTAATACTAGGAGAAGGGTGGATGGATGAGAGGAGGTAGCTTTGCCCTCTCTCCCTCTGAAGTATCAGGGAGCAGAGAAAAGCGTGACAATCACAGAAAAGTCTCCTTGCAGCTGCTGAATAGCATTTCTAATTGCTCTATGATGTGAACAGTTTAGGTCCGATGCCCTCGTGCCATGAGTGACCCAGACACTGCCCTCTTCTGCTCCTCACCAATCCCTGCTTGCCCCCTCAGTGACCACCACAGCAGAAGACCCAGGCTTCTTTACAAAAGCCTGTGTAGTGCCTGAGGCTCACAGAAGAAACCACCACCGTGAGCTTCATAAAGCATTTTGTTGGATGACAGCACTTCTGCAGTCCTTGGAGCAGATCAAATCTGGGCCCAGCCACGTGAGTGGCCTCATGCACACAGTGCAGGACAGGTGGATCTCAAAACTAAAGCCAGATAGGGAATTTGGCCCCCAGTTCAATAGGCAGCCTTACATTTAACACTCCTTCTCACAGCTCCCAAAGCCCAAGGCCTCTGGGAGTTGGTTCTGCCCCTTGTCCAGGCCCATGTCCTCCCCAAAACACCCTTGCAGGAGCACTCAGCAGGCTCTGTCATGGTGGGGGACTCCTGCACTGGCAGATTAGTGCAACATTGTGGCTGGGAAGGTCATGTACAGCAGCTATAATTGTGAAATCATGAAGAGTAATGAGGATTTTAGCTGTTATTTTGCTCATAAATATACAATCTAATGTGCAGAAAAAAACACAGCGTTGAATGAAAATATTGTGTTCTTCAGGGAAAACAAAGATATTAGCCAGAAGTGTCGTGCCTTTCCATATGTTCCACCTAAAAAAATAAAGACCTTTTTTTTAAGATCGCTGCCAGCCAACATTTCAGAAATATTTCCTTTGTGTTCTGTTCAAAGTGATTTATGTCCAAGTAGTCTCTAGCTGGTTCTCAAATTGCAGTAATGATTTTGATTGTTTGTTTATAGTTTTATCTGAACATTTCTGCCCGCCATGTCATCTGTTCTGACCAGAATAAGTGTCATTTATAGGCAACTGCTGTGCCCATGTAGAATCCATTGTTCTGTCTTGTTTCTGACTGTTCACATGTATTGGACATAAGTTTTTGGGGAGAAAAGGGAGAAAAAGGACAGTGTTCTCACATTGTTGACCAAGAAAACAAGTTTTTAAGGAAATTATTCTGACAGATGTATAGGGAAGTCAGGATGCCTGGGCCAAGTGATAGTTTTTTCCATGAGAAAAGTTGAAATACTTTCCCATGAAAGAGGTGAGTCCAGAGCTGCGTGTCATCAAGCCAGAAGCTGTGAAGCAATTGGACTGTAAGGGAAATGCAGTTGGGCCCAGCTGTGGTAAACAAGATCATTGTGCAGGACACTGCATGGGGAACATGCTCCAAGGCTTCAGGATTGGCCTATGCAATGTCACAGAGGAGATTTAGTTGAGATGTTTGAGCTGAAAAGTCTGTCTGCACACCAGGCAGCTTATTTTGCTCAGTTGAGACCCACGTGCACATTAATGGCTTGGATGTTCTTTAGGCAATTTTGCATGGGAACAAGAAAGGGAGAACAGATTTAAAGCAGGAAAAGAAAAGGGGGAGAATGAGGAATTGACAGTAAAGCAAAACAGTATATTTATTGAATTAAAATTCAAGAACATAATGTAGTTCATATCAATATAAATATCCATATGACAAATTCGGCTGTCTGTTTCAGCGAAACAGCACTGTTTTTTTTTTTAAATAATAAGCTCCAACAAGTACTCCAATGTTTTAGAGAATCTGAATATGTCCACCATCATATGATAAAACAAAATAGTTATCTATGTGGGTTGTCTTTTGCTCCTGTTTTTACCTTGTGGAAACAAGAGAAAAGCAATTAAGGGACAATGAAGAAATTTTATGGTTCAAAGAGAAAAACAGTATGCAAAGAGTTTGTTTGGTTGTTGGTTTGGGGTTTTTTTCTGCAGAAAGTACCTTTTCTTTAAGTGTAGGTATTTTTCTTTTCAGAAGACATCAGAGGAATTAAAACTAAAAAATATCTTATTCTCTCCTTTAGTTGGGACTCCTAAAGATTCATACACATCAGCCAACAGTCTATTGTGATCACTGCCTCATCTGACTCAAATAAATCATCTTGTATCATTTCACTCAGTAATTCCTTTACCAAGCTTATAACAACATACAATTAAAAGGTTGTGATCTGATAGTGTTTTCACTTATGCTGAATTCCAATTAGATCTTTAAAAGACCTAATCAGACCCACATTAGAGATTAAAATATCACATTAATCTTAAAATGTAATGATACCCAAAGCATGATGAACCTACTGCTGTCACACATTCTGAGTAAGGAATCCACGTTTTTGTGGGGGTTTTTGTGCTGGAGGGAGGGTCTTGTAGGTGAATGCATGGTTCTTTGCTTCATCCCCTTCTGCAGCCCTCAGTCTGCCTATAGACAGCCCTCAGGGGATCCTCACAGGCTGTTGCACAGAGAACTGTGCAACATGGAGCGTGTAGCTTGTAAACTTAGCATCTTTGTTTTTTTTGCAAATAATTTACCAGACATTGGAGATGCATCATGGTGAGAGAAAAAACATGGGGTTTTTTCTGAACAACTGTCATCCTTCATCTTCCAGACAGCTTCTGTTTTCCAGTGTCACTCTGTCAAATGAAAGTCCCAAAAGCAGTTTTGTTACTGAAGGCAGGTGTGCTCAGTGGTAAAGCAAAGCCCGCAGCTCCAGTCCAATTTGTCTCACAAACACAGCTCAGGAATGAGCAGGTTCAAGGAGCACCCCAGCTATCAGCAGTCAAACACTGTATCCCACATGCTAATGTTAATTTTAACAACACAGCCCTAAAATTAAATTTCTAGAAGGCACAAAGGGTACTGGGAGTGGACAGAACAGAAGTTTTTGATAGAAGGAAATAGCATTCACATTTTGATAAGCTCCAAAAATGCCTTTTCCAAACAGAGGTGCTTTGTATTACACCATTCCTGTTGCCTGTTTAGGGGTTTTCCATTAGATGTAGGGACTTCTTGCGACAGTAATAAAGGTCAGGCACTATTGTGCCTCTTTTATGATACTGACTAGCACAAATCATGTATACAAACTCAGGAAGTATTTATTTCTGTGGAATACATACTTAAATAGTGGACTACAAATGGTTTAAAGATGCCTGTGATATGAATCATGCCACAATTTCATGGATAAGTGGAAACATTATGCAACTTACGAGTTTTTAAAGCACTAACGAATCTGAACTATACAGCAGACTGGAGCTGGACCTTTTCACCCCTTCTAATATAAGCTGTGGCTATTTAATATTCCTCACTAGGGAATAATGCTGACCTACAAGTCAGCAATATATTAGGCACCAGAGCCATGAACCTAGTGAGAACATAAACTAAACTGATTTTCAATTTTGGTACATTACAAAAAGGACCATTATTGTGAGGTTAGAGATGTCAAAGTTGGTGACCTGGTATAATGAAGTATTCCCTGCCACATAGTCATGCATGAAAAGTAATTGGAGGCAGTATAAACTTTTAGAGGCTTAGGACTTTTTCCCTCTTAAATTAAATATTCTTTTCCAACCCCCCTTTTTTTTTTTAATTAAAAATATATGATTTTTGTGATGCATCATAAAAGAAGAAATTATGCTCCTGTAAAGTTTGCAGTTGATAGAGAAATGTGTGTTTAGGAATGAGGTCACATCTTAACGCTTGGGTTGCTTCCATAAGGCACTGATGAAAAGCAAGTTGCTACCTGCCAGCTAGGAATGACATTAAAATATTATGGCAGCATGTGACTAGCTTTAGAGCTTAAAATCCTGAAAGGACAGAGACAATGTCCCCTTTGAAGAACATTCCTGAAGATCGCTTTACAGTTTCTGCTAAGCTTTAAAACAGAGAGTAAACTCCTTTATGTCTAAGCAGCAATGATTAAACTTGTGCCTTCTTTGCTGCAACGTCCACATCTGAAAACCCAACTTTAAAGTCTACACAGGTCTTTTAGCTTGTCCATCAGACATGTGTCCTAGCACTTTGTCTAGGGAATGGTCTTTTGATACTGTGGACCCCATGCTTCAGGGGTTCATTTATGGCTCCACGTCCCAACTTTCTGTGCTGGATTTGACCAACTTATTTCTGATTTCCTCTACAGCATCATGTACAGCATCATGTGAGTGGGCACAGCATCAGCATCTCTCCCTAGGAACTAGACTGCAGAGGGCACTCCTATATAAGAAGGAATTGCAGTTTCCAGGCTCATTTACTTTTTTGCCTTGATGGTTCCTTGTAATTTTTTCTCTTTTAATAATTAATGACACTATTATTGCACTGAAAGGAAAATCTTATTATTCTTGACAATTGGTTTTGTTATGATTATTTAATTTCCCCCTCTCCCCAAGTTTATACAATTACAATGGCTGTCAGTGCTCATATCATGTTCGGGTCATCAGCCTCAGAAATTAAACATACACAGAAGTACAACCCATAATATGCCATCCCTAGGCATAACTTGAGCACAGCAGCTCAGGGAGTGCATGGATGAGGATAGAGATGACCTTTGCCATGTGCCTGGGAAGCAAGAGAAATGCTGTCTGAGGCAGATGATCCATGGAGCAATATGAAAACCCCTTTCCTCTTGCCCCGTTCTCCAGGAGAGTTTGTTGGAAGCATTACTTTGGTGTGGATTTCAGCTGTGACTGTGAGAACAGAGGCAGCCTCAAACAACAGTTCCTGAGCTTCCTGGGGTGGATTTCTGCCCCCTAAACTTACTGGGAGGTGGGGCTGGACAAACAGGCTACAACTCAGTGTGGCCAGAGGTCTGCAGTTTGCTGGCGTAGTGGAAGGAGTGTGTTGGATGGGGACTCTGAGTAGCAAACAGCTGGGTTACTGCTGCCAAAATGCAAACTCCTCTCCAGAGCTGTGATACTGGGCCACTGAAACCCTGAGAAGCCCCAAGATTAGGAAGAAGTGTCATTCATGACAGCCTCACACACACATATGTACACACACTCCCCCCATTTTTATCAGCTAGAGGTAAAACCTGCAGTGGCATCATCCAGCAACTCTGTCTTAAGGCTGAATATCTTAAACCTAGCAGAAGTAATTCTAGAAGTTGATGGAGTCTGTGGAGATCCTACATTGCAGTTTAAATGTCCTTCCAATATTTAGCTTTGTTTAATGAGAACAAGTCTGCACTAGCCTTGGCTTCTGCAGGGGATACAGCTCACGTATCATCCAGCTGACAACAGAAGGGTCATTTCGTTTCCTGTGGGTAGTGGAAAGTGATCTTCCTTTTCACACTTACTTCTGGAAGCTTGTCACAGGGAAAGTGTAAGATCAGGCTAATGCTATGCAAAAGGCTGGCTGAGCAAGGAGAGTGGGACCTGGCTGTCAGAGCAACACTAACTTCCCAGCTGAGCCTTGAATCATGTTTATTTTCAAACCAAAGACCTCACATTTCAAGTGAGAGATTTGCTCAGTAAAATGCATGCATTTCATAGTTCATTACCACATGCTGTATGTCTCATACAGTGGTTAAGAAATGAAGGAGTGTGGAAAGGACAGTTATTCAGGGGAGCTGTAACCATAAATATTCCATTGGATAGGATTTTCCCTTGTTCCCAGCTGTTATCTCACCAGATAAAAACATTGTGCTTTATGATTAAGCTTATTGTGTTGGACAAGCCAGTCTGTAGCCCTAGAAGCCTGGATTTTCAAATGTGCTGAGCACTGGCAGCTGCAACCAAAGTAAGCGGGGACATTTAAAGTGCAAATAATGTGGAGTTCTTTAAAAATCCAGGCCAGAGGCTATCTGTGAAATGGGAGTAGAGATGCTACCTTGCCTCACAGGGTTGCTGGGAACATTTGTGGCACAGCTACTTACACTAGTGAGAAGTTACGCTGAAAAGTCCAATTAAAAAAACATTTCTTTTTTCAGATCACGGTTTGATTATAAATATTAAAAAGGGCCTCAAGCCACAGAGTGAAGAGGAAACAAATATGTAGACTGAATGGATAATAGATCATGCCCCTCCCTTCCAAAATAGGTTAAAAATAGCATTAGGCACACCACATGAACTTAACTAATGTCATGTAGGCCTATCAACTCTAGAATTCCCTGCTGAATTCCCCCTGAAGCAGGTGTGTGGTACTTTTTTAAAATGTGTAGTAGTGTTTATATGCATAAACAAAGTACATTTGAGTTAAAAAAATCTTCATAGATAGTCCAGTAAGGGGAAAAGAGGATGATTAAGGAACGGATGCATCTGACATGCAAGGGGAGGCTGATAGAAGTGGCACTGCTGAGCCTGGACAAGAGGAGGCTTATGTGGGAATCTCATCAATGTGTGCAAAGGGAGGGTGTAGAGGAGACATACTCTTCTTAGTGCTGTCCATTAAAAGAAAAAGAGGTGAAAGGCACAAACTGAAACAGGAAATTCCATTAAAAACATTTAAGTAAAAGACAGTTTTACTACAAGTGTGATCCAGCACTGGACAAAGTTCCCTAGTGAGATTCTGGAGATATCCCTGAAGATATTCAAAATTCAACTGGACATGATCTTAAGCAACCTGTTCCCATTGACTCTTCTTATAGCAGGAGGTTGGACTAGGTAATCTCCAGAGGTGCTGTCCAAACTCATCCACTTTGAAATAAGTGAGGAAGTATTTTTTTAAATTTCTTCTTTATTCATTTCTTTGCAGAATTGATAGACTAGATTTAGAAGTTGCCTTCTGGTTTGGGTTTCTGCTTTTTTTTCCTCCTTTATCAACTTTTTTTTTTTTTTTTTGAGGATGCTGCTCTCTAATTTTAGAGGTCATTGTAATCTTCTGCCAGGTCTGCTGAGGTTGGAACCTTTATTTTTTTGCGCATGAAGTTTCAGAACATTACTGAGTGCCCCACTGACAAATTCAAAACAAATGAAAAATAGGCATGGATTGTAGCAGAAACTGAAATGAAAATATTCTCCCTAATGTCACTACAGAAACTGATTTTATTTCAATGTACTTTTCAACTGAATAGGGAAAACACTTGTAATAGCTAAGGACTAATTTGCCCATAACTACCTATAAACTGAAGAACTGAGCAAGAATGAGAGCTGACATCCTAATGATAGTGGTAAGGTGAAATTTTTGTATAAGAACAGAAATTCGTAATTTAAATCTTTTGGAGGAGTGGTTTTAAGGAAATGGAAAAAGCAAAGTTAAATACCCATAAAAACAATAATTAGAATTATCAGTAAATATTGCCCTGCAGCCTGCTGTTACAGCTGAGATAGTTTTGTGATGTCTTAGGTGCCATGAAAGTTATTTATATGCTTCTCTTCCTAAATGTTAGGGAAAACTATATTCTGTTGCCTTAACATATTTCCTGCCTTTCCATGGATGATTGTGCCTGACCTATATATCACTTAATAGTCATTTTTGCTAGGTTTTCAAATTAACACTTGACCATATAATGACTGGCATAACATAAACTCAGCATTGTGTGATGGGAACACTTCTAAATACTGCTGTATAAAGGATGGAAATACAGCAAACCATTTAAATGATTAACACAGTTACTATTACACAGACTGGAAGAAAATTAGAGAATGATTCACAATGTTTTGTTATTGTAATAATTGCTTGTATTTGGATTGTGGTAACATTCAAAAATTGTTCAACACAGCTGCAAAAAAAAAAAACTCTATCAAAATTTATAAATACTTCACAGGCCAGCAGAGACAGCACTGTGTCACATTGCACATATTAGTTATGGAAGATCTTCGAATCACATATCAATATTTTTTCTTTCAGAATTTCTTCTTTTTCTCCTCTTTAACATTAGGGTTTCTTAACTATTTGTTCCAGTTGGCCTGCACAGATATTTCTTGCTGGTTTTGGTTTTTTTTTTGGTTTTTTTTGTTTTTTTTTCCTTGTAGTACTCTGAAAAATACCACTGTCTGGTATACTTATATCATGTAAGCATGTAATGAATATTATTAGATCATCTTTTTTCTTCATCCAATATTCTAAGTAGAGTGGCTCTTCTGTGCCTTATCTGACTAGTTTAAACAATGCCCCAAGCACTGAATTTGTTATAGTGGTATCCAGGCTGATTTCCAGATGGACCAAGTAATGTATAGTTAATGGTTGGACTCGGTATTAGAGGCCTCTTCCAATCATAATGGCTCTATGCTGAATGGAATCCCTCACAACATTAATATGCCTGTTGATCAGATTATTACCTGTTGAATAAGATGAGAATGAATAAAAGTGAGGCTTTCTTTAAGTGCCTTGAAGGTGGAAGACAAAGTGGGGCACTGGCAGTGGAAAGATGAAAACATCCCTTAGGCCCCAACAGAAAGACCAAGAAGCTTGAACCAGAATTTTCTTCCTTTGAAGAAATCTACTGATGAGTGTTCTAAACCTCACTTTTCCAAATTTCCTGAGCTATAGCGAGGATTATTGGTTTTGGTTAAAGACTGTTTCACAAACGGAGGCTTGTTAGACTCACTGAGGTGTTTTGCTGACTCCTTCCTGTGCCGTGCTTGGCAAACCAAAGCAGGAGGAAAATGGCCTTTTTAGAAACAGCAGTTAAAGGATCCAAAGGCAATTTCCATCAAACATTAGTTATTTTTATGCTCAGTTGGGGGTATTTGAGCTATATATGAAATCCAGAGAGAGAAATTCATATTTCTGAATAATTTTATGACAAATTATGAGTGAAACCATGCTGAGTTGTATACCATTTTCTTCTATAAAAATATTTTCCATTATATTTTGTGAGACACTTCTAACCCAAAGGATTCATGCAAAAAAATCCAGACCATTATTGCAACAGTATAGAGGGAAATGGCACATAGCAGAATGATAATTGCATACCATAAAGTATGGATTAAAATGTAGTTAATGCCTTTGCTTGCTTCTAACTTTTGAATGAATGCATGTAATACCACAGGGCTTATATAGTGCAAACAAAACTGTGTCAAATATTTCTGTCTCTTTTCCTATTATTTATTAAATTCACATGAGTTATAGCCAGAATGCTAAACCGGAGAGATAGAATATGAAGAATATATCTCTGTCAAAAATATTTATTCTTCTAGGTGGCATTGGGGGCCATAGAGATAATATTTTTGTCAATATAATCATTTGTACTGCAAACACACTGGACACAATGGCTGGAAGGGGGAACCTCAGGCAGTGTGTTATCACATGATAACATGTTCTAAAGTTTGTGTTTAAAGTACCATCAGACAGCAAGGAGAGGGAGAGGGACACCAGGATGTGGCTGGAAAGTGAGGCATGAGGCTGACTACCTGGCTCGGTATGACTCAGAAAGCTGTAGCAGCAGCAGGAACTGCTCTCTCCTAAATCTTAGCCAGTTCTTCAATAGCAATCTCAAGTAAAAAGGACAACTGGAAGACAAATAAATTGACTTACTTTTAATCTTCCTTCCATGGCAGCTTTAACTGCTTCAATTTGAAGTTCAGATGAAGGTTGAGTCTTGTCTTATTTTATCTAAATGAGTTCATCTGTCTCATATCATGGCTTTACTCTGTTACGCATTTTAGCCTTCTGCTCTTTTTCATGTGAGGTAGTAAATACTGGCTCTTTTCAACAGCTGAAATGTCAGGACACGATCATTTTGCATGCACTAGATAAAATCTGTGAAATGCTGCATTTCTTTTCCAGTAACCTCTGGAGTGAAATCACAGTTTGTAGGGCTAGAGGACTGGAAGTGACGTCCGGGGTCACCGAACCCAGTGCAGAGAGTTCAGTCCAGCACACAGGCATCATGTTTACATACCCACAGACTGCTGAGGGTCTTTTGGGTTGATTTGTTTTCCTTTATTTTTGAAAAGTTTGAACACTTCACTGCAAGCAGCCACTAGATTAGGAAACAAGTTATTGCTCTTTGGTGGAGACTGAAGCCAGCATCCTCAAACAGAAAAGAGCTTGAGGAATCAGTCATATTTTATATAGGTGATCTGGTGTGGGGATATTGTTGCTGGATTCTGCCTCTCAGATCAGTGGGTGTGGTGAGATCCTGACACCACTATTACTCCTCATCTCAGGGATGCTGCCTACCTTATCTTTCTGTATTTCAGTTTCTCCACCTATCCCTGGGAACAACAAATGTGGAATGCCTACAAATCTGCTGGTGAACAGCTTTATGTAAGAGTTGCATTCAGTCTGAGGCAGGCCAGAGCATTCCAGGCATTTTCAGCTTCTGTTATTTGTGAGTACTTTACCCTAAATTAAAAAATAATCTTGATCTTGTCTTACTTTTTTTACAATCAGCATTTAAAGTTGAACAGGTCACTCCTTTCTCTGCTAGGTCAAGTTCTGTGGGTTCAAGTATTTTCAGGATTTATCATGTCATAGGATGTCAGATGCTACATTCCTCTGCACTTTTTAAATCATTGCTTCT
Source organism: Vidua macroura (assembly GCF_024509145.1). Classification (NCBI taxonomy): domain Eukaryota; kingdom Metazoa; phylum Chordata; class Aves; order Passeriformes; family Viduidae; genus Vidua; species Vidua macroura. The sequence goes on from NC_071573.1 coordinate 28,905,272, forward strand.
TTCTATGAGAAAGTAAGACTTTGTTAGAAACCCATTCAGGTTTACTTTCCTTTGAAAAAATATGAGGCTTTTATCTTAGAAAACATTTCTTCATCCAGAGCTTACTGATATCTACCAGATCAAGTTTTAGACAAAAAGGGAATTTTTAATAGGGATTTAGCACTCATTAAATCTGAGATACAGTTTCTCTTTTTTGTAGGAATTATGATATATTTTTCAACATGACACCCTTTTTGAATCCAATCAGGCTTTTTGGAATGCAATGGAATAATACATAACCTTCACTATAACTTCTCAAATTCTACAATATAATACATTTGCTTAAGTCTGGGAGAAGGAAACCAAACCAATTTATTATAGCCTGTTGATTCACACTCACATGCTGTGCAGTTCGTGTGAAGGTCCCATTTACTTTTTCACATGAACTGCCACAGCATGGTTTAAATAGAGATTTCTCTAGGAGTAGTGTTAAGGTTTCTCATTAACATCATTTCTGGAGTCACTGGGCCAAGTATATCCCTACTGCAATTCCACTGATCTCAGTGGGGTTATCCTTGAGATATATTTGGTCCATTGTTTCTACAGAATATCTCTGTTCTTTTCTGATCTCTTAAAGAATTTTGTTACTTTGAACATTTCTCACAAAACAAGTCATTATGCTGAAAAGTTTGCAACATTTGTAAGTAACTTCTCAGGTTTTCTACCTATTTGTACACAGAATTACAACATTCTATCCAATAACATGCTGATTATTTTTATTTTATAGCATACACATATATCCTGTTTTCCAGGAATATCAATAAATTTACTACAAGTTTTGTTCTTGTTTATATTTTATTTAGATTCCAAAATTTCATATGACTCCCAAAAATAACCTGAGACAGACTACAGGGATAGTTGTAATTATTTTCTGACCAACTCTGCCACCTGCAAATTTTTTAAGCAAGTAATGAGTGAGTAGTGACAGTCTCATACCAATATATTTTTACACTGAAAACTAAGCTAGTCTGATGTTCTGTCTGAAAACTGAGTGTACCTAACTTCATTGGGGTTTTTGGGGAGCGTTATTTCTATTAGGAAAAAAATGTATGCAACATTAAAAAAAATGTTAAATTCCATCTTTACACAAAATTTTGTACGAGTTGGATTTGTAGTTAATGTTTATTCTGTACATTATATGTGTGATTTACATGACTTATACTTTTCTTCAGGAGAATGAAAGTGTGGCTTAGGGAATACAGAACAACAAAATTAATTCCTCCCTGTGATAAATGGTTAGGTAAATTGAAAACAAATCTTCTTTTCTCAAATCTCTGATTCCTTGCTGTACTTAGATCATTACAGTTTTGCACAGACTTTTGGTGGCCTTAATCATGTATATTAATTTTTCCCAGCAAATTATGAACTTACTACAGGAACTTCTTCGCTTGCTTTTGCATTCAAAGATTCTGTCAGCTACTGCAAGGATAATATATATAATATATAAAAACTAAATCTGATTTTTGACAAATCCATAATCAACCAGCAGAGGAAAGTGACTTGGACAGGGATCCCTGGTTCCCTGAGCTCATACTTAACTTGCTGTCAAGGTCTTTTATTTCTCCAAACTCTTAAAATAATTAAGTTCTAATATGAAATTGAATTCTGCAGAGAACAGCCTACAGGCCCCAGAAAAATTAAACCACTGCCAGTTAATTGCTGCTTGCAAAATAACTTTTGCATCTGGTGATAACAGAAAGTGGAAATGGTGGCATGGGAAGCTCTGCTGCTAACATGGCCTTTGCTCTACACACAGACACACTTCTTCAGGAAAGTGCTGCAAGAGAAGTGCACCTGTGACTTGAGCTGCTGATTTTTTTGTAAAACTTTCAGTCCCCTTGAATATGTTATTATTAACGGTCAAAGCAGAAATGATACTGCTTCTAAGGATGTGAAAAACTCTCATTTAAAGCAAATGAGAATCAAAGCTTGTGTTCAAACTGCACGCACAGGATTGGTTTATGTTTTTAGAGATATATATGTGAGACAAAATGGAAAAATGTAATTTAGTTTTATTTAATGTCTCTCTCAAAATCCTAAAGACCACATTCAAATGAATTAGGTGCTGGTGAGTACAGTGACTGTGTAGGCAAATATTAACAGCCATGCTTCAGTCAGTAACAGCCCTGCATGTTATATGATGTGTTAAGAAAGTGAATGTTAGCTAGAAACCTGGGGTTGTCCCTGTGCTTTTCCCAAAAGTGCAGTGTGATCACTTATCTACAAAATGCAAGAGCTCAGATAAAGAACTGAGGGTCTCATCTGAGAGCTGAAGCCTTCAGGCAGCACCTGGTACATCACCAGATTGTTTGTATAATTTAACAGCTCAAATCTGTGTGTTATTCATGTCTTCCTGGTCTGCAGGTCACTGAGACCAAATGACAACCTGCTGAACCATATTTCAACTCTGATCTTTGCACAGAATAGTCCAGAAAATCTGTCCATCAACAGAATAGTCAGAAAATGAGGCAATAACCTGTAATCTCCATTTCTTGAGCAACTCCTTGCATTTCCTTGATTAGCATCAATTGATTTCACAGGGCATACATGAAGTCATGACTTTGTGTCACCTAAGAGCTCGTCTTGTGCAACACAGCAGATCCTCCTGAGGTTCAAACACAAGAAACAGGACACACAATTGTGTGTGATGGAAACACTCTGCTGGGAGTACCATACCATCCTTGGGATGTGCATCCTGCAAAATGCAGCAGAGAGTCACAGAGTGGAGATGCCATTTTGGCATTCTCAGAGTGCTATAGGGGGATCACTGCACCTCTTCTTCCACTGAGCCTCAGTGCCAGCAGGTACTGATTGGAAATTAAGGTTACATGGGACTTTTCACAGATATAAACCTTGCATGCACATCCTGGAGGGACCCTTCTGACTGGCAGCCATCCTTGGACAATTATGGCTGGGTCTATATTGTGCTCCAAAATCACTCCTAGGGACCTTCCTGAGAGCTGTGCAGCTTGGAGCTCTTCATCTGCAGGCTTTCAGAGAGCTCCTGAGTGCCACAGGGCCTTCACATTCTCACTGCCCTTTGGCACAAGCAGGGAAGAGTCCCTTGAAAGGCTTTTTAGAGCCCACGGTATTGACTTTTGTTGGTTCCCAAGATCTCCATTGCAAGGGCAAAACCCAAGTTTTAAGCAGGGGAGAACTTAAAACATGAATGACTTTCTCATACTGGGAGCATAAGAAAACACTATATCACCTTATTTTTTCCACCATTCCTTAGCTCAAGGGCCTGCCCTCAGAGTACAAAGCCTTGGTCAAACTAGCTTTGTGAAGAGGAAAAAACCCAAGAACTTAGACTCTCAAGGTGTATAGATCTGTACTGTGTAGTAACAAAGCCATTCAGGGCACTGATAAAATCTACTTTCCCGATAAATCAAACAAAATGAAATGAAAAATACCTCATCAGTTTTTGTCTTTAATTTAATTTTAAAAATGCTCCAATTTGCAGAATCATTCATGACCATTTTAACAGCACTGGACGCACTGTTAGTTGAAAGACCCAGTTTCTTGGATTATTTTGGTATTTTCATTCAGAATCACTAACAGTGATGAGTAACTTCCTGGATAATAAGTGCATCAGGCAATGCATGTTTTTCCTCAGCCCATTAAACTCATAACAGGGCAGTTCCCTTCTCTAGGGTTGCTGCTCTGCACCAGGTTTTCATCTCTTCATGCAGATTTGTATAGTCTAGAGTCAAACTTTGAGCAATCAGTACCACCAGGGCAGTGCTTTTAATGAGAAAAGCAGTTAAATAAATGGAATGTCATTAAGACATATGATTGTTTTGGAGATGATTCCAAGAGAATAACAGAAAGTTAGTTTAAAATATTACTTGCTACACATTTATTTTTAATGCATATGAAATTACAGAAACAAAGCACTTTAACTAGCTGAAGAAATAGAAACTTTTTGCACACAGTTTCAAATCCCAGTAGTATTTCAACCTCTTGGAGTTGTCTCTTGGACTGTAAAGGAGGGATCTGGACAGTCTCTTAAAGTCTCTGACTCTTAAATCCTCAAGTGACATGTATATATGCTTAAGGAATGGGTCAGCTTGCAGGCAGAAATGTCCCAAACTTACCAAAAAAAAAAAAAGAAAGAAAAAAAATAAAGAAACAGATTGGTGGTTAGAACAGAGCTGTGAAAGCTTTTCCCCTCAGCTGGCTGTGTTTGTGCCAAGATTCAGTGCTCACTTACACATGATGTGAAGAAAAAGCGATGTGGTTGAATGTTCTTGTCACATGCTTCGGCTTTTTTTCTGGTTTTGGACAATGCTTTGTTCTGTGACTGTTTAGTTCAATGCATTGAACTTTCACTTCCAAACCTGCCATGCCGTTTCATCTGCAGCAGTTAGAATTTTAAAGATACCTTAAGCTAATAAAAGACTATGTTTTTCTTGGTTTTTGTCCATAGTGAACTTTTCCCAATCAGAAAGGATAATTTTGCAATGCCAGTGAACATAGGTGAAGATACAGCTGGCTTTAACTTGTTAGGAACTACATACAGAATAACCCTCTTCTGGGTCTTGCACCCATCCTCCTCATCTACAACCCCTTTCTTCTTTGTTGTAAATTTCCCATGTAATTAGCAGCTCATAGCAGAGTCACAAAGTTTACTGAGCCAGAAGAGTTTTTAAAGTCCTAGCTGTTATTGTATTCTTTCCCAGGTGAAATGAAGACCAGCCCTTTCCCTGGAAATCAGCCTTTGAGTTCTACTAGCAATGCACAGTTCTAAGACCACAGCTCTGCAAAACACAAGTTAGTGGTGATGGGAAGAATCACTGGAGAAACAGGAAAGTAAAAAGAGAGTTTGAATATTAGAGTCCTTAGACCTGCTTCTTTGTATTTTTCCTTGATTCCCTGCTCTCAGGATGGGAAGTAATTGGGCTCACTGTTTTCACAGTATGAACACCACTGACATATTTAGTTTACTTTTGGAAAATTTGAAAAATGTTTTGTAATCAGGGTAACACAGGCAACAGGACAGAATATGTTGTGAGTCATCACTTTCATTCTCAGTCAAAGTTCTTTATTTTTCAGCTTTGTGGCATTCTAGAAGTACCCCCCATGGGAACCACACCAATGATATAATAATTGCTGTTTCCGCACAAGAAGTTTATTACCCTTCTTTGAGGGGGAACCAAAACTCTTGGTAAGCAGAAACTTTCCAGATATCCAAATTGCCCAAACTGTTTGGCTCTATGCAGTTGCAAGGAAGACCAGCTTCAGAGAAAGACAATTAAAATTATTGTATGACAGGTAATTTCTTATTGCATTGTAATTAAATGCAACATCTCAACCTGCAAGCAGCTCTATAAACTAGGTAATACTGGATAAAAAATATTAAATTACTATTTTCAGCCTAGATAACTAATGTTCTTCAGTATCAGATTCCCATGAGATGCTACATGAAGTAACGCGTTAATTCATACTCATATTCTCTTTGAAGTAAGTTTAAAATAACTCTACAGAGACATTGCAGAGTTAGATGAGTACAAATTTAATATTTTGACAACACCTATGGTCCTTTTGCCTTTCCACAATAATAATTTTTGAAGGAAGAGACTTGTAGAGGCTTGCAGCCACCACATCTTTTGGATACTGAGGATATCTAGTGCTGAATGATTTTGCATATTATGATACCTGCATCTAAAACAACAGGGTTAATATTAGCATTGCCATCCACTGCAATATAATAAATTTCTTTTTTAATATCAAAGATTAACCCATCATCCTATAGACCTTTGGGTATAAAAAAATGAAAATTATCTTCAGTGCTTTTTAACTGTAAACCCATTGAGAATATAAATTGTTCCCTGCCTTTGGGGGAAAAAAAGAAGAAAACGTCAATTGTAGTTTTACTAAAAGTCTATCCAAATTTTTTGCCTCTGGAAAAATTCTTGAAGATGATAGTATGGAGGTTATTTCAGTAATCAAGAAACGCCAGGAAAAAATGTAAATGTATTTTATACATCCTGAATTTGAATTGCCTCAAACAGTGTGACTGACAAACATTGACAGGGGAAAGAATTAAATACAGCTAAGAGTCCTGCAGAAGGCATCACACCAATTCCAATCCATAGCCATGCAGAGTTACAGCATAATGCTTTCCATGTCTTGCTACAATTAGCAGAAGAATTTATTTTTCATTTAATAGGAATTTGATAAAGAATAAGAAAATAATTAGAAATTAAATGTGCAGAAGGAACTTCTAAATATCCCAATTCACCAGACCCTAATTAGGTGCCAAGGCACATAAGAATAAGCTTTGCAAATTCTGACACAGTGCTTAGAGAGGCACCGAAGCCAGGCAACAGGAAATGCTGAGCACAAAATTCCAGGTTTCCCTAGAGTTATACTGCGTTCATACCCTTCATACCTAAGTTTGGGTGGCACATAAAAAAACAAGCAAAGAAATGTGTGAATAGGACTTTAAAGTAAGGCTTACTTGGAAGGAAAATGCTAGAGGTCTTTTCCCTGCTTGGTTTAACATAAAATACTGAACTATGAATCAGAGCAGTCCAAAACATCCATTTCTCCCCTTCCAGGCAAGTTCTCTAACCTCAAGGCCAACAGCTTAGCAAGTATTGAATTATTTCATTCAAAATGGAACAGTTTCCACAGAAATATTCAGAGACTCTTCTGATCCCAGATTTCCCCAAGGCACCCTCCAGAAACTTTTGGAGAGAGATTTTTATGCCAGAATTCTGTTGGACAAAGGGAGGAAAAAAAACCAGGTTTTTCAAGTCCCAAAGGGATGATCCAAGTGCTGAGGTGCTGGGCAAAAGCACAAACACAAGAACAAAAGCCAGTGTGCTAAAAACACTCAAGAACTCCATGAATCTTCAGTTCTAAATTTTTCATGAAACACATAACTGACTGAAATATGGGGACCACAGTCCCAAAGGCTCCACTGAGACTTGTTGTGGAACAGAATTTTGAATAGAGATTGTTTTAGCTCTGCTTCCTCTTTTTTGAGGGGGAACAGGAGGCGTTGGGGTTTTTTTTGTTTGTTGTTACTGTTAAACCATTTTTGTTTGTATCTCTTATTAGATTCTCATCCATCACTTCGTTTTCTTCTCAGATCTTCATTTGTTACTGCACATGATTAGCATCAGACTTTTGAGTGACATCATCATTTCCAAAATTCCTTTTAGCCTCCTGTAATTATGTTTTCTAGTTTTTGAATTGTTATTTATGAATTTTTAATGATATGGAGACATTCTTTAAAATGTGAAAAATAGTAAAGAAATTGAGGAAAGGATTTGTGAGGGAGTTCTTGCAATACTCTTACAGAAAAAAGAAGCCTTGCTGTGAAAACTACCAATGGAATTGTTTATATCCACAACATTCCTAGCAAGTCTTTGCTTCAAATGTGTTTTAAAAATTTCTCCTGGAAGACAGTCCACAACCTGTTCAGAAGCTTGCCCGACTGACAGGGAGACTAAAAAATATGGATTCTTAGACTATGATTTCCAGAAGATACATATTCAGGTTTCTATAAAAATCACAGGCTTTTTTTCAGGTCCCCCCAACCAGAAAGTGGTTTTACAGAATTACTAGTTTTCAAATCGCAGCTGTAAATGAGGTTCCTGCACCAAAGAGCCTGATATTGAGTCAGATTACATATAGGCTACAGGTAGAAAAACCACTGATACAAGCACCAAGTGGCAAGCAGGTGAACTGAGGGTTTGGAGCTGGCAATCAGCACCTTCATTCCTCGCATTTGTCTCTCCAGTTTCTTGCTTTTGTCAGGGCCTCATGATGGCGTTGGGGAAGTTTCCTTCTTTCTGACCCTTTTCAGTGGTTCTCCTGTGGTTTGGTGGGAATGTCACCAAAAAAAAAGAGTGTATTTTGAGGAAGAGACCATGGAAGAATTCTCAGCAAAACGACAGTGAATGAAAATAATGGCATATGTGCGGCAGTAGGAGACAGGGCATTTTTTATGTTTTTTTAATAGGACACTGAAGAAGCATAGTGAAGACAAATGGACCTTTGTTGTAATCTCCATATGGCCTATAACTTCACAGTAATTGCATCACATTGCTAACCACTGTTGAACCTTGCTACCACTTATCTTCTGGCATTAGAGCAGGCAACCAGTGCACCAGGAAGAGGGGAAGGCTGGAAGGAGAAGTACACAATCAGTTCCCCTTAGTGCAGAGGGGAAGTATGCCCCAGCCTCACCACTTGGTAGAGAGGAAAGGGAAGTTCTCAAAGAATCTCTTCTGGTTTTAGGTCCTTTTTTCTTAGGGAAAAAGAAGAATTTCTGGGAGCAGGATGCTCTCCTGAGACCAGTAAGGATCAGCAGATGCAGGTTTATGGAAAGAGGAATAAGACTGAGAATTGGCAGCTTTGTAAGTGTGAAAAATACAAGATTAGCAGCTTGCAGAAAGTAAATGGCACAAAGAAACTGTGTGGAAAAAGTGGAAAGGGCTTAAGAGGTCTCACAAACCACAGAAGACTGAGGAGAGATAAAACAGTATTGTAGGGTTCAGCATGTTGTACCAAGCCCTGTATAAAATAATAGACACAAATCTAATGCAGAAGTTGAAAGAAAAGGAATTTCTAGAGTAGCTGATTTGTATAATGGAGAACATCCAGATCACTGGATTTCAGTTTTGGTGATCTGGTGGTGCCTTTATTGTTACACACAGGATAATCAGCTGTGTGACCTCACATGTGACAGTATTTTTGCATGAGCCATTTTCATCCCAGGTAATTTCTTATTCATATCTCAAAAATATGAGGGGAGTTACTGCATGTGTTCTTGTCTCAGTCCATGGAATACTACAGCCAACAAAAGGAGCTGCTGTAAGTTGTGGGTAACAAGAAAAAGTTATGGTAACTTTTTCTTTTTTAATTGTTATGTGACAACTTCCAGCATATGTGAAGGGCTACAGGCTGCTGTCCAGCTGGAAATTTGCTCTTCTCAGCCAAAATAAAATACCTGCTCTGTCATAGCTTAACTGTGACTTTCATGGGCTGGTGACTGGTGTAACTTGCCAGGTGCAAACAGCCTGAAAGGAAAAAAACATTGTAAAAAGCATAATATGAATTCTGTATTGTTGCTCATGGGCTGATGTTTTGAGGAAAAAAGTTGTTAATGTTCAATTTGGTTACTACTCTGCAGTTCAGAGCAGCACCAATTGCCTCCTTCGCTGTATTGGTAGAGGGGTAGCACACATAAAATGTAATGCTTTTGTGTAATGTTTATTTCAAGGCCATACTGAAGCTGGAGAAGGTGAGTCACTGAAGTTTATTTGTAAGAGTGAAAAACTGTGTGTTCTCAAGGTTTGAACTATCTGAAAAAGATCCAAAAATGTTAAATTATTTTTAACATATATAAAATAGCATTTTATATTTGCATTAAGTAGCATCAAGTTCCTAATATTCAAAAGGAGACTTTCCAGATACAGAGGAATGTTGGACAAAAGAAAACAACAAATTTCCTGACTGCTCTGTAAAATTGAAGCATGAAAGCCATTTTGGGTTGCCTAAACAATTGTAGGAATCAAATAGTCTGGAAAATATCATTTAATGTCTGACAAAGTTAGGCAAAAAGTTCCTGTCATCCAAAGTGCTAAATCTTCAAGTATTGCATTTTTGTATATGAGAATTACAAATGAAGATTTCTAAATGAAAAACGATTTCCTCCATCCTCCTCACTAAGAAAAAAAAGAAACAAACCCCAAAAAACCAACCAAAATGCCCACCAAAACTTTTACCTGGTCAATATTCAGGAGTTTTGCATTAACGATAAGATAAAGCATAAATGGATTTGTGAAATGCTTCAGTTCACTATGTTTTATTTAAAAGAAGTTAAAAATGCTTTTCTGTATCTACTGAAGAGCACAGCCTATCAGATCCAGCAGAAAGCAGAACACTTGATCATATATTTAACTTGAAACATGTGAGAAGGCCTACTTATTTTATTACTCTTTGCAAGTAATCAGAAGTAATTCTTAAAGCTAACACTTCAAAGAAAACTAAACTAGTGGATCTGCATTTCAGACATATTCATGCCTTTTTCCTCCATTCAAAAAATATAACTTCTTTATGATACTCAAGCAATTCTTCTCCTCAGTAAGCAAATCTGTGACTTAAAAAATGGAACAAAAAAAACAAAAGCCTTTTGCTAAAGAAATATCTTGAACTTGAAATTCAAGAATCTGACATTTTCAATGATTTTTCTTGGGTGAACTCAAATGAAAATTTCCAGTGGGTTCTCTGAGAAGGACTTCTTTTATTTGAAGCCTTTTTAATTGTAGAATTTCTTGTTCTTAGTAAGCTGTATAAAGCACTTTTTCTTGAAACATGATTTTCAAAATAATATGGTTAAATACAGACCAGCAAGTTCCCTTCTCAGTCCTTCACATTGTTCCTGATAGCTACAAGCAGTCATTTCTTGGGTGTACAAAACACAAAGTCTGTTGCAACCACTCTTGAGCAACACGAGCCACACTAAAATGGGCACAAAATATACTGACAGCACAAAAATTTAAAAAATAAATAGAAAGAATAAAAGGAAACCAGTCATTCACAGTAGCTCAAATCTTAACCTAGTTGTCCAGAAGAAAAAGAATTATTTTTATGGTAAAATTAGTAGCTTTGAATATTTTATGGCTCAAAATGGAACAAGAAAAAAATATTTAAAGGCACTCTCTTCTGTCATTGTTTTGCTTCATCTGTTTCTGACCCCCCATGGCATAATATCATATTCCAGGAAAACAGTTGTTTTCACTCTTTCCACTTGCTCCAATATTCCCATACTTCTGATATTTTGTTTCCACTGATGCAAGAAAGAAAAAAAAAAAAAAAAAAAAGAGGAGGGAAAAACAATTACTCACATCTAAAATTATACCAGCAAGGAACTAACAATTAAACAAGAAAAGCCTTGGTTGTCCAGCATTGAACCCTTACCTTTAGACTGCAGAACACATATAAGGGGGAAAAAGGAAGCCTTCTGCACCCTTCTCAGAATACTGAGAGGCAAATATTTGGTTTGACACATGCACTGCAAATTCCTTTGATCCTCTGCATGCTACCAAGACTGTCAGTCAGGCTGTGTCTCCTCTTAGGGTCTTATCCCAACCTTTTTTTTTAGGACTGCCATAAGCACTACAAGGAAAGAGTTCCATTGGATCTGTCCTTGATTCAGATAGATCATGGCATACAGATCTTAAATTGTTTTTGTGAAGGAGTTGGTAGCTGGTGCTGTTTGGAGACTAGTTGCCAATTCAGTTTTAATGAGATCAGCTTAATCCTTATAGCAAGAAAGCAAGCAAAAGCTCAATGTCAACCTCAAAAAAATAAAAAATAAATTACTAAAAGTGTGAGTTAGTTCTCGTGCCTCTACTTTCTCTGCAACCAAAAAAAAAGAAAAAAAAAAAAAAAAACCCAAAACAAAAAACCACCAAAGGAAGAAACTGACTAAAAAAAGTAAAACCCTGAAACATAAAAAGGAGGAAAATATTTTAGAGGAGCATTCCACACTTAAAAATTTTTATGCAATCACAGAATCTAGCAATTTGCTTTCTTTCCCATTTTAAGGAAAAATGAGATCTTGATCGTTACAGCCTAAAAACAGTCATGAGACTCAGGTGAAGCAGAACCAGAGTCACATGTGTGATAAACAACCCTTCCTCAGACAAATGGAAACTCCCAAGATCCCCACTAGAGGAGAGACAAGAAGTCTGTGTGAGTTGTGGTCTGACTGGGGAATTTGGACACAAATAGTTTGTCCTATACTTATACAAGAGGTTAATCAGAAGCCTGTTTGGGAGCATGTAGCTTAAAAAACTAAATCATGCAGCATTCAGTTTAAAAAAAGAGAGTAAAATTATGAGAGAAGGACAGAAGACAAAAACTGTACATCTGCTCTTAGAGAATACCACATTCCCAAGCAGATTAAACATGCTAAACTGGGATATTTGCTTTTAGTTCAGCTTGGTGTTGTACTTGAGGAGTAGAAAGATCAAAGTACTCTCTCTGAAGATTTTTGGCTTTCTAAAGCCTGTGCTGACATGTGGCACACCTGGAACAAGGTTGTAGTTACATGTTCAAGTAGCCTGCTTGGAACTAGAAGTATTTCAGTGTGTAATCCAGTGCTCAGGGAATTTTCCTCTATGGACAAGGGGATTGGGGTGTGAGCCCTTGTGCACCTACAAGTTACCACACATTTATCCTTCCCAAATTGGACTGGTTGTTCTTTAAATAAGGCAACACCATACCTCCATGTCTGTACAAAAGTAATTATTTCATCTGAAAAAGAAAATTAAATCAATCCCCTTTGTTCAGCTGTACAGACAAAGCCAGTTTTTATAGATCAGCCTTACTCAAAAAGAAGCAGGGCTGACAACACTTCAACATTTTGCAAACCAGAAATATTCTATTTGGAATTTTTTTCTTGGATTGATTTTTGTTTTGGAACTTCTCTAAACACTATTTAACTTTAAAAATATCCTGCCCAAGCTGTACCATATGACATGTTGTGAACACAGAATCTACAAGAGCTGCTTTCATTCTAAAAGTCAGGCGCTTTTATTTAGCAGGGCAGACTTACAGATGTTTCAGTAGATCTAACACTAAGAAAAAAAGATTAGACAATGTGAGCCATGGTAAATTCTAAATAGGCTTTCTGTTTGCACCACTAATGCATAAAGCCTTGAGTTCTCACACGGCATTGAGGCACCGCTGTGCTAACAGAAAATAAACTCTGGTTTATAAACTGCACAGAATTGTGAGTGGGTATCCCCTAAGGATGTTAAAAAAAAAAAAAAAAAAAAAAAAAAAAAAAAAAAAAAAAAAAAAAAAAGCAGTAACTAATCATAGAACAGAGCTTAAACAAGGACCTATTTTCCATAAAGACCCCAAAGAATTTTTACAGTATCATCACTTTGTGTGGTGTCAAACAGGGCAGTTCTGTTGTGGTTAGCAAAGATTAACATGTCCTCTTCATAATCTTATCCATGCTTCAAGTAAAAGGGGCCCATTATCTTCCAGATAATGGCTCTGGCTGACTGCAGATTTGGGTTTGCTCACTTCCAAGGTGCTGGCATCCCTTTAACTTGCCTATGGGCAGCATCACCAAAACCCAAACTGCCTTTGTCCAAACTGTGTTCCAAGGTAGAACTTCAGCTCCAGAGGCTGAAGTGAGTGGGGAACTCAACAAGCTGCCTTGCCCTTAGAAGCCTTTTCTTACATGAGGACTGTGCACCTTGATTTTTTTTTGTGTGGCACACATGGGAGCACTGTGAGCCCAGCCAGCAGCCTCCCAGGTTACAGCACAGGGATAAATAGCTGCAGAGCATCCTCTGCTTTTACTTTAACCAGAACTATTTACAGAGCCAATATACTTTGTGAAAACAATAAGCCCCATGGAAAACCTTACTTCTCTGCCCCCTGTGAAATATTTCCATAGTTAGTGTCTATCAATCATACATCAGTTCTATCCAGAGGTTAAAATGGGTGGCCAGGTAGGCGGTCTTGGTTTTGTGGTATTACGAAGTTTTCACTATGAATCCACAGTGACTGTGCTGACATTTTTAGAGGGGTGTAAAAATTGTGTCAGATTATTGGGTTTTTTTCAGCTCTTTATTCTTGTCACCTAGGAAGCTTCCAAGGTAAAGTAATTTCTATTTTGACCCTAATCCTTCTTTCAGACCATTTGGGCTACTGCTGCCATACCTTACAGTTTACTCATTTTACACCCTTCCTTTTTGGGGGGAGGGGGGAAAGTAGGATTATTACACATTAGAAATTCCAATGGCCAGTCCCTTAGGAACCCCCATATTCTCAGCTCTGTAATTAAAAGTAGAATAAAGTATCAGGAGTATCCTTGGGTGCCATTCAATTCTCAAAATTCAGTCACATATTGGTATGCATCATTGAACACTTGGACATAAATCTCTTTTCAAATTTTGAACAAACATCACTGCTCATGAAATTTCAGTGCAGTTGCTTGAAAAAAACAACTCCTACCCACTTTATCACATCGTATAAGCAACAATATTAGCTTCCATATTTTTGAAGCCCTGGGATTCCTTCTTAGCCAGAAGGAATTTGCCTATTTCTCCTAAGGCTGATACAGTATCAAATTTAACATCAAAGGATTCCTTCAAAAGGTTTTATTTTGTCAGAGAAGTTGTATAAAGAACCAGTAACAAATTTTCACTATTTCTGGTTTCATTCTTCCATATAAATTGATGTATTTCCCACTCAGTGGCAGATTATCCAGTTGCCAAAGCTTTCTTTAAATAAATAAAACCTTTCTGAAACTGGGACATCTCAGGACCAAAGTACCTGACTGATAAAGAATTCTTTTTAATATAGTACAGTAGGATTTGTAATGCTCCATTCACTAGTGCTCAGAGAAATTATAAAACACCCCCATGTTTTCTTATCCACAACTAGTTAGATGAATACAATTATATAAAGTGCATACTTACAAAATAACTGCATTGTATGGAGTGGGTTTTCTAAACAGCTCTATTAAAAAACTTCACAAGTTAGAAAAGGATTTGTTGGGGAATAAATTATATCACCAATTTCTCTTTACGAGAAAAGATTGTTTCCCAGGAAGTCTTGAAGTCTTTGTTGTTTGCTTCAGTGGAAAATTTATTAAGAAAAAGACACTAGATAGTGTCTCCTGGGCATGAAAACACCTGATTAAATTAATTAAACCATGCTACTTATACAAAAACCTAATATAGTCCCCATCAAAGTAGTATAAAATATTTGGGGACTTGTTATAAAATGTGTTTTGCATAGTTTCTTTTCAAAGGTTCCTGCATGCCATCCACCAAACACAGCCTTATCTTTTAAATTCTGTAGGACTGTTCAAAACTATGCATTTTCTGTTGAGTGCTACAGGGTCTTTATAATCAATGTTATTGATTTGCATCATAATGGCCAGTTCTATATGATTCCATTTTTAAAGAAATGTTCTTTACTTCCTAAGGCTGTAGGCTTATGCTCTTATTAAACTGGCTGAGTAGTACTGAGTACTTGGAGATTCTTCTAAATTAATTGAAGTAGGTAGAATTGGCTCCGACAAGAGTTCCATGCAGGATGCTTTGTGAGGCACAGATGCAAAATCCACCAAATAAACACACCTGATTAAGTTCATGGTAGTTAATATGCTATTGCTTCATTTGCCTTTATAACTAGCTGAGTTTCTTGTGTTATATAAAAATAATCACTGGCACTCATTGGGAGCTCATTATGATTCAAGTAACAGAAAAATAAATACAAATCAAACCACACTTCCAACCATCACTTTGTTGCCAGCACAATGTTTCTCAGGAATGTAGAGAAAATAATTATACTTTTTATCATACCTTAACACTATTCTTAGCAGTGCTACTTTGTCTCTCTGCAACTGGTTAACAAGTTTACTTCAAGCTGAAAATGCCAGACAATCTGCTTAATGAAAAAAATCTAATTTTTATTTTTTGCTATTGAGTTTTTATAGGAGTTTAAGCTACTCTACGGAATGTTCACATATTTATCCTCTGTAACTGCATGTTGTAGGCAGATATAAAAACAGGAGATGTCCACCATTGTTGTGGACCCTGTGACACACATTTGAGTTGCGCAGGGGACCACGACACAGAAGGATTTGAACTCGCTAGTTCCACATGGAAAAACAGTTTGGCAGTGACAGCAGAGAGCTGTACTAAAGCTAATTACAACATTTTAGAAGCTACAAGAGCTCTCTCCCACTTCAAGGCAAATGTAGTTTGCCTTGAACTCAACCAGATGGAAGCAGTGTCTCATACATATAAATCTGCTCTGTGAAGGAAGTCCAACTTCATACAATCTCCTTTTACACCACATCTATGGATGATCTTGGTTTACAAACAGGTAATTCCCAAAAATTGCTGGCTGTGTTAAAAATTATGGAAATTTTGTGGGTGGGTATTTAGAGCAAATGGGACCAATGGTGTGTCTTGTCCCTTCCTCATTCAAACAGTCCCCTGTCATCACTTCTCCTCACATATAAAATTAATTTCATTTCCACTGACTGCAGTGTTATAATAAAGATAGAATGTCATCCCACAGAATTTTCATGAACATGAAAACAAAAATATCCAGTAAAATAAATTCTAAAGTAGATTTTATGTACCCTTTTCACCCCTTTCAGTATAATGTTTCACTCAATTTTTTCAGGCAGAAATGAAGCCCATATTTCTTTAGAATCACAAGTCCCAGAGCATGAGTGTGAATAATCTTTTATCATTTCAGGTTAAGATGGTTTATCAGCTACTGGATCTTCCACTTCTTCAGTCACCTTTTCAAGGACCAGTTACTGATCCTCCATCACATCAGTGAAATTTATGAGAGGAGGAGCAAAGAGAAAAATAATGCCACATCTTGAGGGAAAGGAGATGACATTTGTCTGAAAGGCTGGCTTTATTTTGGAAATGGCAGCTGTTTGGAACTGTTGACAGATTGGGAGTGTTAGAAATTGTCCCAGGCCAGATGGATTACTGATCTGGGTCCAGGTGAATAGGTCAAAGGCACTTTATAAATGATGGCATCTATTCCCACGTAGCGATCACCACAACAGAGTAGTATAGGTAACAGTTATTTTTATGACATGTAATTGAGTTATTTTGGAGCAGTCCCACATAGGTCAGAGGTATGTACTTTTTTATCATCTTCCTCCCCTTTTGCTGCAGCAATTGAAGTAATTTGAGACATTTCTAGTACTAGTCCTAATTGAATTAGGATGGGCAAGATATCTAGAGAGTCATGGTAGAGAAATAGCTGTTTCAGTCAGGAAATCACATTCAATCTTTTTCTTTCTGTTACTTCCTGTGACCTGAATACATTGATCTGTTTTATAGTCATGTCGTAAGAATTTTTTTCAAGGAACAAGAATGAATCAACTAAATAAGAACTTGAAAGGGTTAGAAAACAAGGATTTCATCTACTCATGACAGCTTGATACTTTTACTTCTTGCACTCTACTCTGTTGCATTTTATTTATATTATCATGCATTTTTCCAGAGAACAAGTAAATTTTAATTTAATGGAAAAATATACACATATATATATTTTAAATTGATATTTTTATATTAATATGTATATTTAAAATAGACATATTTTAAATGGAAATAAAAGAAAATTGAAAAGGCCTTCTCACTTTAATTTAGTCAATTGAATATATTATAGAAATAAAAATAGTTGAAGGTGTGAGGTTTTTGACAGTGCTTGGATTGAACGAATACCCCTCAGCTGTGTGAAAACTGCAAAGTTTTGTTTTGTCCTCTAGTGTCCCTCAACTCCTTGATGGCCTTAAGTACATCTCAGAAGTTCAATTTAGAGCCTCATCTCCTTTACTAGCCTCCACTTTTGCCAAAATCCTTGGAAATGCTTGACAGAAAGCTCTGTCAAATGTTGTCTGTCTCCATACATGTACTGGAGCTTTTTTTTTTTTTTGTGAATAGTTGCCTATGTAAATTTAAAGTTGTTAATGCCAGGTTTCTACCAATAAAACTTAGATTTAAGAATCATGGGAAAAGTGAAGACAAAAAGTGCAAAAGCTTCTGGCAGGCATACAGCACTGTATTTTATGTTATGGTCCAGATCCCCTCACTAGTTAGATAAAGCAGCTAGTTAGTTTATTCATGTGTTAATGAAGAGTCTGGTCCTAAACTATCTTTTAGAAAAATGCAAAAGTTTTTCTAGTAAGTTCTACCTAAGCCTAGTGTAGAAAGAAAACTGACACAAGTCAAAGGTGCAGAGCAAAATAAAGAGCATGTCAAAAGGTTGCAGTACAGTTGTTTGCACTCAGTTGCTCCAAAGTCGTGCATCTATATGTAGCAATCTTCTAGGAAGAGCTCATACATGTACTGTGGAATGGAGAAGAACTGTATTTTCACATAGCTGTAATGAATAGCTTAGAAAAGTTAATGATATGCCTTAAATACCTTTGAATCTTTCCTTATGTCTGATTTTTTTTTCTCAGTGCTGTTTGAGACCAGCACAGAAAGTCTTGGCATTCTAGAATTCAGTTCCAAACAATGTGTTAGGAGGAAGGCTCTAGTTTTCAAGTTTTCAGGAATATGTCCTCCCTTGCTCTTACTACACAGGTGACAAAATTGTTTAAAACCTCATCCATAATTGTTCTGAGAACATGTTAAATGAGCCATGATGCAACAACTGCTATAGCAACTATTCATTTTGGTTCAAAACCTGAAACAAACTGCTGAAACATCATATTTCACATGCTAGAGGAGACAGTTTTGGCATAATTTAGTAATATCAATATATTCTACAGAAACTGTAGTAACATGAATATATTCTATGGAAACTGAGACTATTCAAATATACACATAGCATAGAATACTTTAGGCTGAGAATAATTTTGAGAATACAGATTTGAAGTATATTAGTTAGCCTCTGCTTAACTGTTATTAAGTACATAATTAAGGCAAATTAATCTAATTAAACTTCCAAATGACAACGGTTTCCAGTTGGCTGAAGTTTTGCAGAGCTCTTTTGTACATGACAGCAAACATTAACCTTTCCTTTGAGCAGCTGACCCTCAAAAAGATGTCCCACTAAGAGATCTTATCATGTACAATATAGTCTAACCACAATCCTGACTGCTGAAAGGTCAGTAATTTCCATCATCTTTCAATGTTAGGAATACATAAGGGAGATTTTTCCTCTGTGTTTCTCAAGAAAAGCCATGTTTGGTGAGCTTCCTCTTCTTTGTTTCTATTTTCTGAATCTTGAATTATTAATTGCTTACACAGTAAAGCTGAAAGAGGTCCAAGATATTCTGTACTTCAGACAGGATTTAACTTCTTCCATACAGAAGATTATTCTCAAACAGAGTCAAATTCTAAGCTATTCAGTGGGAATATTCTTCAGTTATGAAGAAGAGAATGTGTCAATGTGTAAATACACGTCCATATAATATATACACACATCTATATATGTATGTATGTATATATAGTATATATTCTAAATATATGCATATAATCCCTATGATAGTCCATTCTAAAGATCTAAAGATATCAGAAATTGAAACCACCAGTTATTTTGTTTACCACCAGTCACTCAAAATTCTCACATGAACTGGAATTTTCAGTAATTTTTATGTTTAAACTCTCAAAATCTTTTTAGGTTAAATAATGCTTGTGTTTCTCATTGGAAAAGGCACATCAATGGGACCAGAAGGGCTATGAAGCACTGTTCTCAAGGCACAACATTAAGAGCCTGCCTAACTGCATGAAAGAATAGACTTTTTCTAAGCAGGGCTTTCAGGAATTTTAGTATCTCATACAGAAGATAGATCCAGGTGCAGAAACATGATATCCATGTCATGCTGAGCACTGAGCTCGGTGCCAGAATATGGGAGTGTCTTGCCCACTCTAAATCTGTTATTTTGGGGTTTTTTTTATCTGAGGCAGGTCATCTTCTGTACCTTGATTTCATAATTAATCTTTAATCTTTCTTGTTTATTAAGGATCTCTTTCTTTCAATGTAAATATTATATTTAACTTCTTGTTGGACAGTATGCAGCACTTCTATCCCAGTGAATACCTGAGAGCGCTCTAGTAACAACAAAATTCTTACACAGTTGTTTCTCCTACATCTCATTTTAACCTTTGGCATTCCATCATATTTGGTGTTGGCAGAATAAAGCATGAGTGTTCTTGCATTTCCTTAATAAAAAGCCCAAGAGAACTGCTGTAGAAATGTGCAATAGCTGCAAGGCGATGATCTGCCTTGCAATGAAGTGCATGGGAACATGTTCAAAAGCCCTTAAAAAGGAATCAAGTGCTAATTTAAAAAGAAAGAGGAGAGCAATGAACATTGCAATGATTTTACCCATAGACTTGAGAAAACACGGATGGAGACTTGTTGAATCTATATTTCTCAGGGCTACTACAAGCAGACAAAGACAATACATATTTAGCCATCTTCTCAGGAGGTTGTTTAATAATAATAGACATAATGTTTCTTTACTCTGCTCCCAAGGCTCTTTTAACAATTATATAATATGCATACATATAGGGAGGAGTGTCTGGCATCCCTGGTTTTCTCCTTTTTTAACCAAATGTCTGAACCTGAAGCTAGAGTCAGGTTTCTTTTTGGCCATACTCCTTCTGGCCCATGAAGGTAGAGTTTTTGGATGCACTTCAAGAGAAAGGGTGGAGAACATGTTAACCAGAATACTTCATGGCCTGAGCACTTCACTAATGTGACAGATACGGGTTCAAGCATTCCTTGTTTGAAGAAAGCATAAAATTCCTAATTGCTGGATGAATTAGTGGAGTATCATGCAAAAGGATGGAAACTGAAGCATCTCAATGCTTGTTTGTTATCACATATAACTGCAAAGAAGATAAAGGTGGAATTTTTATGGCACTCTGCCTAAACTTGAACTAAGAGAGGGTACTGTGGAGGATATAATACAGGACTGAAGTTCCTGCCAAAAGAACAGCTCTTTCAACCATGCAGGCAGCTTCCAGGCAAAGCACAAAGATTATATATGTGTATATATATATATATATGTCATTCCATGTATAAAAGAATATCAATCACAGAAGATACTAAAGTGATGATCGCCTGTGATTGGTTGTGGTTATTTCAGAGGACTTAATAACCTGAGACTTGTTATTCCATTTTTGAAGTAATGGAACAATACTTCAGAAAGTGAAGGGTTTTGGACAAATAAAATGTTTAAACAACATGGCTTTCTGATTATTTATTTTCTTTACATCTCATCTTCAATTATTTCAGAAATATTTTATCTCTACAAAATCTACCAAGTGTATCATTGTACAACCGACACAGTTCTATTCCTTCTGCAGCCAAATAAAACAAAGAAAAGTGATTGTACTCATGCAGTCAATTTCCCTAAAATTATTTTCAGTCTTTTGTCATGATCAAAACAGGATTAAAATCATCTCATGATCAGATAGATAAAATATCAAGGACCCAATTCTGCTACATTTACACAGAGTTTGGTCTGGAGGAACAAACCAGAGTGTCATGGAAATGTCATTATATTTAAGTCAAGTACATTTTCAAATCACACCTCTTAGATGTGAAGGTGAGAGGCGCTACAGACACTTCTGCATTTTCAACATCTAATTTGGCTCTGTTCCTGTGGTCTTAACATCCTGAAACCATAATAGAAATAAAAGACTGCTGGCAGGCGCTGCTGGAAATGTAAGTCGGGTGTCCAAAGGCTTACTATTTATTTACACACCTAAACATAAATAATCGCCTCATATACCACTTTTACCCATGGGCTAAAACACATATTTTTACATGAAGGTCATACTTGTCCTCATGTTTTGGAAACATAATCTGTCTTTTAAGGTTTGCAATTCTTGTTCTAACTGTGGATTTATAAATCCCTCCACTTTCAAAGAATTAAAGAATTCTTAAGGCTTAAGGTTGTTTTCATTTGGATGGGACAAGTATTAAAAGAAAGTCCACTACAGTATCAATATATACATATAGACACGCACATATTTCTCATTAATATTTGAGAGGGCATAACTTGGTAACTGAAAGGCCAAGACAATAGGAAAAAAAACTGGTCAACATAAACTCTTTTTTTTCTGAACACAACTGAGAGGTGTCTCACCTTGACATGCACCACTGGAAAGAGTTTTGAATTAATAGTGATAGCTGCCTTGAAATTCAGTATCAGAAACTCATTAAAATTTGAAATTTATTTAAAAACTGTTTGTTTCAGTTTAAGTATCTTCCTTTTCATATTCCTCTTCCAGTCCAACATCAGAATGCTGCAGGAAGTTCAAGTCTGTCTAAACAATCTCTAAAGAGAAGCCAATGTACTGTGGGCTATATCTGGGTGAGCAGTCAAGCTGCTGGACATTTAATCTATACAGGCACCTGATCCTAGCCTATGGTCGAAATATTTTTGCCTTTTTTCAGGCTTTAAGGGTCATAAGACTGATTTCAAGAAAAACTCAGGGGCTTTACTTGGGGTGAAGTCTAAAGGGGTGTCCCTGTTTCTGTCCCTCTGTAACCTACCACATCTCCCTGGTGCTGCAGGAGGGGAAGCTGAGACATTTCCACAAGGAGCATCTCCTCTGTGTGAGGGATACAATAAAGCTTGACATGGTCTGCAGAAGGCTATGCAAGTCCTTGTTCATACTTTTCAAAAATCTTACTGAACAACCTAAAAAAGGTAAAAAAATACCTTTTACTTAATTTGAAGAGCTATTCCCCCCAAAAAAATTATATATTCTAGATAGACTTCAGCCTGGAAAAAAATACTATCTAGAGAGAAGATTCAGCTCAAAGCAAAAATCTTTGGATTACCAGAATTATTTTACTAAATCTATTGCTATAATCTAGAATAATCTTCCCTAAAGGTAAACATTTATAAACTTCAGATGATCCTGACATTTAAGGAGTCTAGACCAATGCTTTAGTTTCTATTGTTTATGACCCAAGCACAGAACTGAAGTTTTCCAAATTAATTGTGTGTGAAAGCAGAATTAAGCCCAGAAATTGTTTGTTCCCTATTCTTCCACAGTCTTCCCAAATAAATTTGGTAAATTGTTTACAGTCTACTCACATGTCTGAGGCCCTCACTGGATCAAACGTCTGTTTCCTTTTGCCCTGTCTGGTTTAGACTGCAGACTCTCTGGGCTGTGGACTGCCTTTTCTGATAAATCTCTACACAGCATAGAGAACAATGGAATATGATTACTTGTCTGGAGATCTTAATATAAAAGAATCTAATATAATGCAAACATTAGGAGACATAATACCATGTCATATCATATCAATGACAGGAGATAAACAGAGTCAGCCTACAGCACTCTGTGTGGAGAGCCTGCAGAGACCCTGCAGTGAAGAGGGAATATAGAAATGGAAAATAGTCTTAGGTTTTCCAGAGCTACAGGTTAATTCCTTCTCCAGTAACCAGGATGAATAGGACGAAGGCCATAAAACATGAATGCCCTTCTTAATTGGAAAACAGGCAGTAAACGAGCTGCCCCTTTAGGATCAAAGACATTATTAAAAATGAAAGATATTATTACAGTTATTGTAAGGTTTTAATAGTAGTGTTTATCAATAGCCCTTCTCACTGGGGAAATAGCTATAAATACCCAGCTGACTTACAAGCAACTATATTGCTTATAACATCAAATGGCTGGCGAAGCATTACCTTCTGATATTATTTTTTATTTCATTTTATATCCTTGAACCTATGCTCTAGAAAATACATTTTTAAACAAGGAGTAGTTCATCCTCTGATATATGGCTGAGGTAATAGCAGAGCTGCTAAGCTTAGAAAAAATTTACCTCTGTAAAAAATTGAGATGTCACTTCTTCATTCCTCTCACTGTTTACTTTCAAGGGCTATATAAACATGAAAATTTGTCTCCTGAATGTCTGAGATATAATAACAGGCTTCATCTCTTTCTCCCACCCCATCAGTAGGCTATATTTGGTAGAATTATGCCAGATGCCTCTGGGTTCATGTTAGTTATTCAGCAAAATTGAAAGAGACAAACTAAGAGAAAATTGTTTGACAGTATAATCCCAGGGATAGACTTAAGATCAAAATAAAACAGTATGTTAAAAATAAATTACATTTTGGAATCTTTCAAATTTGCTTTATAGGAAAGACATATTCAGCGTCATCAAGGTGTTAATATGCACACTTCTGAGGAAAAAGTATTTTCCAAATGACTGTTCACACTTTCCTTGAGTGGAAATCGTCTACTCCTTTCCCTTCAGGTAGTGTGGAGATTTTGGCAGAACTTCCCCGTGCGCCTGAGACCTCACCATTACTGAGGTGTTTCAGGTTGGTAGCCATTTTGCAAGGAGATTGTCTTGTGTGTTCACCTAGCTGGGTAAAACCTTCTGCACTTTTTCATTTAGGATGCAGAGGTTAAGAGACAGAATCATGAAATGAGGGCATATTTCTTCCAATCTGAACCCACTCCTTTGTCTTTCCAGCTCTTCTTTTTCTCTCCCTCTTAATCATAGAACTAGAGGATAATTAAGCTGCAAGGGACCTCAGGAAGTCTCTAGTCCAAGCTTCTATTCTGAAGCTCAGCTTTAAGATCTGTTCATGTTATTTGGTGCTTTACTCAGACAGGAGTTCAAAACTTCCAAGGACAGAGATTTCATCTTTTCCATATTGCACTTCATATTTAGATGAAGGCTCACAATGCCAAGGACTTATTTGCCTTTCCTTGATCTACTGTCTGTGTTCCTGGGGATGCAGCTCAGAACATTATTTGTCTCCTTTGCTGCCAGAGCACACTACCAGCTCATGTCATGCCAGCCCCTCAAGTCCAGCAGAGATGCTCCTCAGCGAGCCAATGGCCTGTACTGCTGCAGGAGTTCATTTGTTTCCAGGTGCAGGACTCGGCATTTTTCCTTTCTGAGTTTCAGAAGGTTCCTGTTGGCTCATTCCTCCATTTGCTTCAGTGTTTCTGGATAGCAGCTCTGCCCTAGGGCTGCTCAATCTGGTGTCATTTGCAAACTCAGTGACCACACACTCCATGCACCCTGGCTAGGCAAAGATGCTGAACAGGTCAGGTCAGGGCAGACCTGTGCACTCATCATCAGCTTACAGGCAGCTTAGTCCACGTCCCTCACAACCTGATTAATTAACCCTTTTTTACCCATTCTATGAACATTTTCCTTGTTCATCTTCTATTATGAATGTAATGGTAAGGACTACTCTCGTTTCTGTTTGAGTTTTGTCTCCTTTTTGCCTCCTATAGTTCCTTCATGAGTTTTCTGCTTGGACAAGCTGATGTCCTGCAACATGTCCTTGTTATTCTGTGTATGGGGAAGGACCATTCCTGTACTTGGAGGATACTGTCATTAAGGATTTGCATACTTATTCCGAGCCCCTTTCCTCTTTGAAGCTCCATCTCATGATGTCCCATCTACCATTTTCCAGAATTAACCTTAAATCTCTTCTCCTTCCTCAGGATCTTGAACTCCTATTTCATAGTGCCTATAACCAAGAGTATCAATGATTATTACAAACCACCTAGTCCTGTCTTGTTAAGTGAATAGCAGATGCAGCTATGTGCCATCCCTCCTCGGTACAGTACCTACACCTGACCATGTACATTGTTGCCCTTCCAGCAGATAACAGACAAAAGAAAGTTCTCCAAAAGAAAGAGGGTGTGGGTACAGAGACTTCCTAAGTTGTTTAAATAAGGCTTCATCTACTCCCTCATCCTATGGTGACACTCTGTAACACAATTCTCTTTGTTCTAAATGTTGTGTATCCCTCCACAATAACCTTTCAGCCACGTGAGCTGTCCCACCACAGTAACTAACTGCAGGGGTGATGCAGTTTGGTGACCATGAGCAGAGCTCTAGTTCCTCCTGCCTTTTTCTTTGGCAGTGGGTATTCATGTACACAGTCTGGAGATGGGCCTTCTTTTCCCTTTTTTCCTTACTCCTAAGGTCTGTCTTATACACATCACCCTGATATCACCCTATTGTGTCATCTTATCTGTAAAACTGAGTATGGTGGATAAGAAAAGCTAAGAAAAATAGATTAGATATAGATACACACACAGAATGGTGAATTACACATTCTGAAGACACGTGTCAAAGGCTAATGCAGCTGAGAACCCTCTGAATGTGCAGATATTCTGAAATGTGCTGAAAGTAACTGAAAAATCAAAATGCAAATCATGCAAGAGGAGATTGATACCCTCCTATACAATTCCCCAATTAGATGGTTTTTGAATAATCCTAATCTCTACACTCCTAAAATAAATTCCTGTTAGATAGTTTGATGTGATACAGAGAAGTCTCTTTTAAATCACAAATGTAAACCAGACCTCTCCATGATATATAAGTTTTCTACTGCAGATGCTTTTTCATTATTTCCTCCTCTCTACAATACAAACTCCACAAAGTCCATTGACAGCTTTGTCTTTCTTAATTAAATAGCTACACAATCCAGTGTCATTAATTATGAAAATTTTTCCATGTTTTAAACTAAGACCAGCATCATTAAAATGTATTGATGCATTGTAATTATTGCAGCTTTCTAAAAATAATCTATTAAAATAGATTTATAAAATGTCATTATCCTGCCATAACTGTATCTAATTGGTCTATATCCTCAGCTTTACATTTAACTGTGCATTTAAAATCTATGCATTTACTTCTTTGTCAGGTATCTGTAGTTGGTTTTGGTTGGCTAATAGTGGGTTTGTGTGCAAGACGGCACAGTGAGTACAGTTTGCTCTACTATAAGTTTTACCTTAAAATATTTCAAAGGCTGTGCTTATCTTATCAGGCAGGAAGAGAAGACAGCTCCTGGCAGTTAGATCAAAAGTGTCATTAACAAAAAATTAGTGGTCAGCTAAGTTTAGTTATTTTGCACTTGGGACTGAGGTTTGGGATTGAATGACAGAAGATGGGGTACTAATATATGATCTTTTGAGATCATACCCTCTATTTTATGAAGTTTATGGGTTTTATGAAGGACAAATACTGAGCACTCATTAAAATAAATAATAATTTAGTGGCATCTCTTTAGTTTGATAGTATAATCTGTCTTTTCTGCACTAAAACCATAAGGTGATCAAACATGAAAACTTTGCAGGCAGTGAAAGAGCTTGTAATCTTCTACTTGCAGCTTTGGGTTTGCTAAGTTTGACTGCTTTATATTTTACAATGCTCTTCAAATCCAAACAAACAGAAAGCATTCTTTTTTTCCATTTGTCCTTACTGTTCTCACAACGAAATCACTAACCATGAAATTAAGTCTGCAAGTGAAGTTCCGGAGCAGTGTTAGCAATATGAATAATGCATTGCTCATAACTTAAATTGAGTCAAGTGCACTGTCTATGGATATGACTGCAGAAAAAGAAGAAAGAATAAGAAATTCTCACTGTGGCCAAGTTCACTATTAATGGAATTAAAACTGTCATCAGACACAGTAGATTCATAATTGTATTTCTGAGTTATTCCCATTCCAGAATAATGACTGTAAACTGAACATTAAGCATTATTGAAGCATTTATCCTCTTCATGAGAATGAATAGTATTATTATTCAGTATTACAGCAGACTGGTATGAATGCCAAATGCTTTTAAAGTTTCCTACATAATTTGTAATTAAACCTCCACCAAAGTGATGACTTTCTCTGTTCAGCCTCATCATCTCAGTGACTGAAGAAAGAACAAAATAATTCCTCAGCCTACCCACAAAATAGGTGCTAATGGCAAAGAGTCAGAATCACAGAATGGTTTGGGTTGCAAGGGACCTTGCAGATCATCTCATTCAAAACCCCCTTCCATGGGCAGGGACACCTTCCACAAGAGTAGGATGCACAAGGCCTCATCCAACCTGGCCTCGAACATTTCCAGGGATGGAGCATCCACAGCTTCTCTGGTCAACCTGTGCCAGGGCCTCACCCACCTCAGACCCTAATGTCAATCTACTCCCTTTCAGACTGAAGCCATTACCTCTTGTCCTGTCACTTGGTGCCTTTGTGAAAAGCCCCTCTCCCTTTACTGAGCTGAACCTCTTTGGGTACTGGAAGGTGCTCCAAGGGCTCCCCAAAGCCTTCACTTCTCCAGGCTGAGCAACACCAACTCTCTCAGCCTGTCTTCATAGGAGAGGTGCTCCAGCCCTCTGAGCATCTTCTTGGCCCTCTTCTGAACTCCAACAGTCCAACAGGTCAGGAAACTGTTTTGACAATACACAGGTGAAGCAAGAGAATTAATATGCAATTTAAAAATAGATCCATATATATATATATATATATATATATATATATATATATATATATATATAAAGGTTCCTTTTCAGTGTCTATTCTAGCCACGGGACAACAGGGTTCTTGGAACAAAAATTGTGTCATCTCATATATCATAAAACTGTCAGCACAGTCAGGTACCACTCCTGACCACTGTGCATGATTAAAGTATAAATAGATAAGGATAAAAATGGAAACATCAATTGTTAGAAGCCAATTCTGAAATTCTTTCCACTTCTACTTTGTAAACTAGGACCTCTGGGCATGCAATGCAGAAGTGGGAAAAAGCAAGAAATATTGGCATCTTGCCATCATCTTCTCTATTTATCATAAGCAAATTATGCAAAAATAATTTTTGTATGCAGACCACATATGCTATATTCTGATCTTGCTATGATTCATTATTTTATTCCAAATAAGGAGTATTGCTTTGGATATTCAGTTGCTGGACACAATTAGATGATGTCCATGTCCAATGTTCATGCTGAGTAGTTGAGTTTCTTTCCTTACTAGTAGAGTGCTGTCTGTCATGTCTTTGACTCTGTCATAAATGATCTCTACCCTGTTTGGAAATGCCAGTAAAAGATGAATAGAAGTGGAGTCTGGTTTAAAACTCAGACCTGTGCTATGACATAGTCTCTTAACATTATACCATTAATACAACTTTCATTCTCCATTTGCTACACATCTTTGTTATTATCCTGTGGGTCACAAGGTCTTTGTTGTAGGCACCATCCTGAGAATATTTCCAAGTGGCAATAGGAACTCCCAAGGCTGCAAAAACATGCTCAGACTTGAGGCCAAAGGCTTAAGCCAGAAAATGGCATATTGCTGTTTGCCTAGCAGTAACTACAGTAGCACTTTTCCCTTGCCGGCTTTTTAATTTTCACTTACTTTAATAAGTTTCATGTTGGAAGGTAGAAGACACCACCACAAAACTGGTGAAAAAGACCAGATTCTCTTATGAAATGCTAAAAAATACAGGGAAATGGAAAATATTGAGATAGATAAAATAGCCTTCTTCCTCAAACAGTATCTGTCTCTTATTTCCAATTACAGTGCTTCACCATATTCTAACCCTTTTTGCAACACAAAATTAAACACTTTTCATGCAGCCTCTGCCTGACCCTAAGATGGATGCTTTTTTAGCACAGATGTAATACCGTTTTCATATACAGCTTGAAAAGGTTTTAAAAAACATAGCAATTACAAAGCTGTGTAAATGTGAGCTGGGATTACAAGTAATGGTACAGTAAGATCTTAATGCATCTTTTTTTTTTTTTTTTTGTTACAGCTATTTCATGGAAAAAGGAACTCAATAGGCTGTGTTATACAAAAACAAATGGGAAGCAACAAAGAGATTGATTGGTGTTCTTTATCTGAAGATTGGGTTTAAGTGCTAAATAGATTGAAGCTTAGAGAAAGGGCTTGAGAATAATCATAATTTAAATTTTCTTTCTATTTTTCAATTTGATCACAAATTTCTGGTCTTTTAGATGATTTGAAATAAGAAAATCAAAACCTAATACCATGGTAGTTTTTTGGATTAAAAAAGAATCCAAATATAATAGAGTAAAGAAAAGCAAGGCATCTGGGGAAATGTAGCTTATTTTAGCACACTTCTTTTTTAGAAGTTTCTGTCTCCTGCTGGAACATGATATGTAAAAATGAGGAGTCCTGAGTACTAAGATGGTTCCTTTCTTAAAAAAATAAAAAGGTAGTAGTAAAGTTAATATGTTCTGGACTAAGAGAACAGAAACTTTTATGCTGTGATTTTAGTATTAAACATTCTAATGGGTAGGAGATAAAATAAATAGATTATAATAACCTATAAAAAAATAGATTTTCATATGTTTGTAAATGTTGAGCTTATTTTTTATTGCCTTGCACTGTATGTTGGTTCGTATTGACTGATGGGACATCAGTTGATCTGTGATGTTTAATGTTTAAATTTGTACCATTCAAGCATAGGAAAGTATATGTTCTTCAAAATACCCCATCTGTATATGTGCATGACCATGCAGGTGTCAAGTCAGTCTCTGCAGAATGTGATATTAGAGGGACACCTAACACATACATAGCGTTCCTAGACCATGTTATGAACCTCCTGGAAAACAACCTAGAAAAACTGCTTCTTCCATTTTGCATCCTGTGAATTTTGTCATTAGCAGTTTTATGAATCTTTGGCTATGAAAGCTGGTACCTTTGTGATCTAGTTTAAGGAATACTTTAAAAAAAAATTTAAAAAAAAACCACCCCCACCAACCAAAAAAAAAAAAAAAAAAAAAACAAAAAAAAAAAAAAAACAAAAAAAAAAAAACAAAAAAAAACCAAACTCAGAGTATATATTACACATCTTCCTTCTCTCCCTAGAATTAGACAGTGTAGATGATTTGGAATAGGTACAATGAGTTGAAAGGGAAACATAAAATGAAAGTACATTTCCAGTGCACAGAAAAGTGGGCCCTTCTCTGCTCTGTGTGTATAGAAATCAAATTTTGCCAGTAAGCATCCAGTCTGAAAAAATCCATCCTTCAGCAGGCTGACTGCTTAAATGGGCCTTAGCTTTCTTAGTATTTCTCATTGCCCACCAGTGATTCAATAAGTGCCTTTCTACTATTAAAAGTCAGTCCAAGATTTTAATGAGACAGAAAAATTGGTTCAGTGAATTCCAGCTGTGCTTTTTCTAGAGTCTGAGCAGCATTGCTGAATATGAGAGTAAATATAGTTTATCTGCAGGTGCGCTGCCCTTTTTTTTTTTTCCCCAACTAATTGATCCCACTCTTCCTTTTCTCTCCCCTATGACTGAAGACAGCATGTCTATCAATGCTGGCCAAAGTCGTGGAGAAAATGTTGCTGGCAAAGGCCGATGCAAAGAGCACCACAAATCTCTGGCACTCTCAACATGCACACCCAGCAGCGGTGTTGGTATCATGACTCCCATCAGCCATTCCTTCCTATCACACCCCCCTCCACCTTCCTTTTTTTATTCCCTATGTTGTTCTCAGGCCAGCAGCTATGTGTAAACAGGATGTGGGAGCTGTAGTGAAATGTATTCGAGTCCTGTACACCTCCCTCCTCACCTCTGGCTGCAACGTGCATCCTGCCTGGAACATCTGCTTCAGATAAATACACGGAGAGTTCAAGCTGTGCAGGGAAGGGCACAGCCTGGAGTTCTTCAGCCTACTCTTGC
Source organism: Vidua macroura (assembly GCF_024509145.1). NCBI lineage: Eukaryota > Metazoa > Chordata > Aves > Passeriformes > Viduidae > Vidua > Vidua macroura. The sequence goes on from NC_071573.1 coordinate 28,936,285, forward strand.
CATCCTCATTCTTTAACATTTAAAAAAGATAGAAAAGGCATTTTACTTCTAACTGGGGGGCAGGTTTCCTAAAAAGGTACTGTTGAATAATTGTAGGTAGCCTTCTGCCCTAATTGAAAGATATTCCAAGCCCATTAAGAATATGCAACCTACTGTTTGTTTACATATTATTTCTAGTAATGTTAACAGAAAGGTGCACATTCTTATGCTGTTGATACTCTTGATGTAACTCAAGAGGGACTTTCATGGTTGGTAGTGCAGTTTTTAAAAAAACTGCCTCTGGTAATATGGTTAAAATAGATCATAGCACAGTCACTCAGAAAAGACTTCAGTACAGCTTGAACACTAAAAGCCAGAATAATGTAAGTGGTTGCTACTTTTCAGTAGATTCCACTGCAGGCAGTCAGGGAGATCCTGCGAATTCTGCGGTGAAAAAGGGCAGCTTAGGAGTCTTTAATGACCAGGTAACCCTGAGTAATATACAGCCAGTGCAGGTATAAGGTACAATATCCTTACTAATCCCAAGGGTAACAGAGACCATAAATCCTTGTATGGCCCCAATCACAGAGCCCATGGACATGCACGTCCAGCAGGCTGCCTCCTGACCCAGAAAGAGAGGTTGAAGGGCTGTTGCTGGCACCGAGGAGGCCATGAGGCCGCACCTTTACTTACACTTGAGAACAGAAAGGGAACCCCTTTCCCTTCCTACTTGTCACCAGATCCCCTCCTGTTCTGGCCTGACCTCTAACCCTTCTTGCTTCCCCATCCATAGGGCATAAGAAATGAATTCTGTGCCCAGTCCTGAGGAGGTTTCGAGGCAGTACTGCCCATGCACACATGTACACGTGTACATGCCCATGCACAAATGCTCACAAGGGAGTTAAGCAGGAACAGGGCTCCATGCATAAGAGAGACAAAGGCCCACAAGAAGAAATTAGGTAGAAAATAACATTAACAAACCTACATTTCTACTTTGACTGACTTAAGGAGGATTAAGGCATCTTCAGAGATATTAGAGGGTGACTAGACACTAATGGGCTTTTGAAACAAAACTCCATTTAACCTTGCACACATCTCTTGCATTTATTTTCTGAAGCTCCTGTACAAGTATTTTGATCAATACAGCTGATCAAACACAGCCGCCTGCAATTATACTGTCTAAATCTGGATTATCAACATATTCTGCCTTTACAATGAACTGACAGAAATAGCACTTCTAGAGTACCATTCACCTCTTGTTAAAATAGATCTCTAATGTTCCTATTAAATAATGTTAAATAATGTTCCTATTAAATAAGTTTAGCCACAAGGTGCCTGCTTTCTCCAAGGTCAAAACCCAGACCCACGTAACCTTGCCTACAGACGAAAACATTTCAAATATTTGAGAAGGCTCTTACACTTACTGACAATTTTAATTTAAGCAAAATTTTGAGGAATATACTCTTAAAGGAATGAAGCAAAATTGAAATCCTGTAAATTAAATAAAAAGTACCTCTTTTTTATATACACTGTACTCACAAGAAAACTTGCAGATGCTTTTGGAATTTTTTTATTTTCTATCATTTTATATATATATGTATAAAGGACTGGTGGAGCGGGGCAGGGACCTCTGTTGAGTTTTGGGGTTTTTTTTCCCCTTTTGTAGAAAAAAGATCCACAAAATAAAGCACTTAGTTTTAGTTAGACATTAGATTCAAAATTACAACAGCCCATTCATTCAAACGTCTTTTGCAATATATCACACTCACAAAGGTCTCACCTTTTTCATCATAGAGAAAAAAAAATCATCAGTGGAAGGAAGACATTTCAATTAATAATTCTATTGTAAGCTGGGATCTGACTTGGGTACTTTGATTCAGCTGAACTTACTGAGAAAGTATGGATGAGAAGACAAGACTGATAGCATAATCTCTCCTGCAAAAGTATTTTGTCTGGAGAACTGCTAACCCTATACCACATGAGAATATTTCATCCCTGCAGAAGTATGGAAACTCAGACTCTCCATTTTTGTACTCCTTTCAAACTGTACCAGTATCTAACAATCAAGATGAGATCAGGACATATACCACAAGGTGCTATAGAAAGGCTTAAACAAATTTTAAAATCAAAGAGAAAATGAAGCGGCAGCAATGGGGAGTTGCTCAAGGTCACTCAACAGGTTTGTAGCAGGACTGGAAGTTGAACACTTGAGGCCCCCCTAGAATCCTCTATCTGCAAACTATCCTCAATTCCTACTATCACATAAGCCTTTTAAATCAGGGCTTCATGCTTACCATCCCCAAGATAATAAAGTTATAAGTCTTCTTTTAAAGACAAGAAGCACATTTCATCCTTGCAGAGGGAGCAGCAAGGCCCTTGAGAGTGTGATATTTCAATGCAAACAGGCTAAGCTCTGGGGACATAAAAGACAGACTACTCACAGTAAGCAACAACAGATCAGTACACTCTGCAATGGGAGTCAGGATTATAATTTCCTGCATAGACATGAAAAAACTAATGCAGATATTATTCCTTGTGATGTGATCAGGCCTGGGTCTAGGCTGTAACAGGTCCTGTTTACTAGTCTTGCTTAGTACAAGGCTCAGTATGAGCAGGAAATTTATTACAAGGCCTAGGATGCTCTAGAATTTCTTTCTTACTCATCCCATTTTTAAGGGTAATTTCAGCCTTCTCTAGCTGTCTCAAATCCGTTTTGGAAAATGCTTATTTAAAAGGACTTGAAATTAAACAGGCCAAAAATTAAAATCTACAGACATTACAAAACAGTATCCTTCATCACTTTTTACTCTCAAGTCACAAGAATTGCAAGTGCCAGCTTCTCTGCAACCACCCCAGCAGCACTAACTCAGAGCACACTTGCTGCTAAGCTGACATTCAGCTCTCCAAAATGTATGTAAAGCTTCATAAACATGTTCTCTCCTACAAGCACAGAATCCTTGTTAGTCTTATAAACTACATACATCTTCCAGGCAGAAGGTAAAGGCAACTTGTAGTGGCCACTGCTGCCCAAACTAAAAGGAAAGGGACAATGTTGTTTTCTTTACATTTCTGACATGACACATCACAAAGAAATGCCAGATCAGGGTCAAGTTACACTAAGCTGCACTGTGCTTTTTGGTCTTGTGATGTGACGTAAGCTCTTACAAAGCAATGGAAGAATTGTAATGTAAAGAAAGGCTTTTGAAAGGTCTGCTAGAAGGAATTAATTGTTGAGCATGGGAAGAAACTAAGTGGCTGGTGTTCCCCAAGAACTAAGTGCTGGCTCCAAGCTGTGCTCCAGGGTTGTGTCCTGCTGGAATGAACAGACCAACGCACACGTCCCATGTCAGTATCAGAGGCCACCCAATGCCACTGGAGAGTGCCAAGTGGCTGGAGGGGACTCTGTTGCCCAGCTGTACTGCACTCTCTTGCTCTGTACTGCATGGTAGCTGCAGTACAGAGACCATGCAGCCCACACTCTCCTCTGCCCCCTGAACGTGGGTACTCCATTTTCCTCCCCCTTTGGGTGACTCAACACTGTCCTAGTCCATACTTTTTTTAACCGGTAGATGATATGTAGTCACTCAAGCTGGGCTAGCCAAAGCATGAGTGCTCAGACACAGAAAAACAGGAGAGAGGCAGCAAAGCTGTGATGCTACCAGCAGAGCACGATAATAAGGAATCAAATGGAGCCCTTGTATCCTTTCCCACCCTTATGTAGTTTTCCCCTCTTTACATTCAAAGCCAAATATCTTAAACCCTGTAAATTTTAAACCCTATTACAGTTGGAGTGACTCATGAGGATTATGAGACAAGGAAATATAAAGGAGTCAGAGAAAAGGAAGGTGAAAGAACGGCAGGAAACAAAAGTGAGGGTAAGGAGAAAAATCACAGAACAAGAAGAGACAGGATATATCAACCTTAGTAAAGGCTTAAAAAGAAGGTATTTTATACTAATTTCATGCACAGTAAAGATAAAGGTGAGAACCAAATGTAAATTGGTTCTCGAGCAAACATCATTCTTATTGTGCAGCCCTGGTTTCAGAAGGATCACTCTTGAGCTTCAAATCAACTCTTTCATCCTATGCAATATATAAGATGTTTTTTCCTTTATTTTTTAAAGCACTCTATGAACTTCACCACTTATGGGAGGCACTTTTTAAAGCAGGGTTCAACATACAAAGGATGGTATGTCCTTTGTAAGTCCTTCAAGAGTACTGTGTACACAGCTCTGGAGAAGGTGATGTTTATAGCAGCATAACTGGGGCTTTAGGTGTGGAGGCAGAAACTGAAAGAGAGAAGGGCTTGGAAAAGAATCAGAAAATCAACCATGACAGAAACAGATGCAAATTATAATGGAAAGATCTGTTAGTACAGAGCCAGTCAATAATAACACTTACTAAATCTATGCCTTGTAGTACTCAGAACGTACTAAAGGACACTTGCTTTTCTGGGATTTCAGGAAGGAAGTAATTCCAATACTCCTTATGCACGCTGGGACAGTGACAGTGATTATAGTTGCAAGTAAATGGAAGAGAAAGTTTCCTTCTTCTGTTTGCACCTTCCATAATCTCTACAGTGGCAAATCCATATTTGGAAGTCTGTTGGGTAAGCTTTTTTTAGAGTTGTTTTATCTTTAGCAAACACTGCTCTCTTTCACAGAATAAAAAAAAAAAAGTCATAGTTCCTTCTTATATTTTTAGATTTAGTTTGTTTTGCTCTTTGTATTTTAAAACAGAAGTGTTTATTTGCAACTGAGCATTCAAGAGGCCATTAGAAATATATCATGTGACAGCACACTGTGACTGCACAGTACTGCAACTCTACAGTACAAGAGGCTAACACCAAACACTTCTGTTCTCCAAATCCCCATTTTATACATCCTTCCATTTTTCTACTAAGTCATATCTTACAATTTTGCTGATATGAGATGCTGCTTTGCCATGATGCTCATGTATTCATATTTTTTCTTTTGAATAACTACAAGTTTTCATTAAAATTATTATGAAAATGAGAATACAATTTGAAGCTAGCCAAGAAAAAAGTTATGTCTTATTGCACACAGTTCAAACCTCTTCCTTAACTAGTTAAAATGTCTGAGATGTAGCTGTATATATTGTAATAAAGCTCTAATCCACATTCACAAAATGTGATTCACAGGATCTGGGATGCCATTAGGTGGTAAGCACTAGTAAAACTACTTTTCTTTTTCTTATTTGTTTTTTGTAGTAGTACTTGTAGAATTTTTGCTGTTTCAAGCTATCTCTCAGAACTGAATATTGATGTGACAATTGCAGGTTATAACATGCAACAGGATGTATTATTGTTGTATTGTGTTTTTATACCCCGTAACAGTTCTGTAATGGTTTGCCCCTTCACCCCCCCCCATTTTCTCACAGTGGTTCCACCCCAAGCTTTCCCTCAATGCCAATCTCCCTGAAAATGCTCAGTCATTCCCTTGTCCCCTCCCTGGTACCCTGTCCATCACTCAGCTCCTCATCCCACTCTGCCAGAATCTTCCACCTTGGGCATCGAGTGAGTGGACGAGGGCCAGGGGTCCCTCCCTTGAACTTCCCCCATTGGTTTGTGTGTCTGTCTGTCCCTCCGCCTTCCACTCCCCTGAATCCCCCCATTGGGTGGTGGGCATCCCTTCCCCCTGGTTACCGCCATGGTATTTAAGATGATTGCAAAAGCCGCGAGAGCACTTTCGACTGTCGGGACAATGGCATTCGGAGCTCCTCGGAGCTTGCATTAAACTTGAGACCTTTTCCTTGGCCTTGAGTCGACTCCTTCATTACATTCTCGGATGCCGCCTCTCCTCCTTCCAAGACAGACAGCAAAGCACTCTGTCTTAGCTGCTCCCCTAATCTCCTCAAGAAACAGGGGAGTGTCCCCCGCTGCTGACTGTGCCTCAGCCGGGCAGGTGAAGCCAGGGAGCTTCAGGGCAGGCACAGCAGCATATTATGCTGCTGCACTTGAGGAATAGCTCACAAATCAAACACTAAATGAAAAATGGAACAGAAAGAGAGTGCTGCCTCTTTCGAGTAATACATTTCTTCTGAGTTCTGATTTATTTGTAAACCCAACCTTCGGGTCTTCTATGGACTGGTTGCTGGGTCTTTTCAGACTAATTCACAGCCACTGTCCGAAAAGTTCCTTTTCTTACTAAAAAAAGTTTACACTTTTCCTCTAAAATTCTCAGAGCGAAACTGCTGAAGGAAGCATCACACACCCTAACTGTGATGCTGGAGTGTGGCCACCTCTGCTGCCCTTTGCAGATCAGGTCCTGTTCTTCCTGCTGCCTTGGAGTTCTGCTGAGCCAGCAGGGTCCTGGTGCATGGAGCAGGGTGACCTCCTGCTGATGGTTCTTGGGGTTGCTGGGCCGGCCAGCCACACGCAGGTGCCCTAGAAAGGTGGTGGGGAGCATGGTGGCCAACAGGGCTTCCCAGCTGCTCACCTGTTGCACCCCTTCCCTGCCTCAGCTGTGTTTCCCGAGCACTCTACTCCCCATGCCCCAGAGAAGAGTCCTGGCACTGCCTTGCCTGCGGCAGCGCTGAGGGCCCATGGCCAGCTCGCCATGATGTCCCTGCGTGCCTGGCCTGCACTTGGGGAAGATGGGCAAACGCAGCGCACCGGCACGCCGGTACATCCCGCATCTTGACAAACAAGTTCATTCCTGCCCACACAGCCAGATCAAACAGTGTTCAGGAAACAATCTGGGATCCATATTAGCACTGGGTACTGCCGCCGCCAGAGCAGCATAGCGGGGTGGGGAGAGCTCTGCTTCTAGCACATTCCAATTGACAACAGCTGGTACAGCTCTGCTCCAAGCAGCTGCCTCCGCCACGGCCCCGTTGCACTAACTTGCTCTGTGGAAAGCTTTGTTTTGGCTAGGGACGAGTTTGTTGAGCTTTCTTGTGCTCAAGTCTCACACAGAGACTTTCCCTTTGCCCATGGCATGCGACCCTGCCAACTTACAGGGCTCACATCCCCTAAAGTACAAAAAACAACAACTTTAAAAAAAAAGAGAGGGGGAAAAAAAAAGGAAAAAAGTAAGGTTAATTAACCTTAGGTCTGTTCTCAGCAAAGCAAGGCTGCCATAGATAAGTAATAAAAATAGCTTCTCAATGGTCCTTGTGTCTGTCAGAGTCTCACTCTGTGATCTTTCAGTCAAAACCATGAAAGCAGGAGGGGGAGGAGAGGCTGATTCGCTACTGTCCTTTTCTTGTGCGTGTGTTCCCAAGGCTGCCTGGCTCTGTCCTTCAAATCATCTCCACCAGTAAATCATTTAGCTCAACCTGTCACTCTTGGCCATTGTGAGGAGACAAAAGCTACCCATTTAACCCCAACCATAGCTGATTCACGCGGTGGGGAAGGCAGGCTCACAAAGGGAGGCTAGCAGGGAAGGTAGCAGTTGGGTTTGATTTCGTGTAGACTGGTGCTGGTTTTCCCTCTATTTATTTTTTTCTTTTTACTTTTTTTTTTCCCTTCCCCTCTGTTATTTTAAGTTAGCAGCACCTCTCATACTGGGATTGTTGTTTGAAGACCACATGTTTGTCAACAGAGCTGTTCTGCTTGAGTAATTTGACCTCAGCCTGGCTTCAAAGGTTTGAAAGGGCAAGAAACACACATATCAGCATACATCTATTACCCCTTTCACCTGGACAGAGTTTTGGACCGTTTTTGTTTCTTAAGGAAAAAAAAAATATGGTAACAAAACAAAAACACCCAATTAGTCACAGGGTACCAGACCTATTTCAGTCAACCTGCTATTTGGGGAAATCTGCACTGCAATTATCAGGTTCATTTCACCTGAAGTATTGCACTAAACTGTCAGCTAAAACTTTGAATCATAATGCCCAAAATCTGCGCCTCAAATGGGTATCTCTTGAGTTGCAACAGGTTCTTCTCTCTGCCAAGCAATCACTCTGCCCAGGTATTTTAGAATTAAAAATTAGTCCTCTAAAATAGAAATCAACTGTTAACACTTCTTTCCCTTATTGGCGCTGGGCAAAGTTTAATCTTCATATACCTCCCACCCACGAGCAACAAAAGCCATGAAAAATTAAACAGGCCATCAGAGAGCAACAAATTAACACTGTTGATAGTAGAATAAAATGCAGAGAGAAATCAAGAAATATTGCAGATAGATCTAAGTTTTATTCCTTTCCCCCACCAAATTCCAGAATATCCCTGATGAACACAAATCAGCCATGAAGCAAACTGTAATTTATGTATAAATTACTTGCAAATATCCACACTTTTGATTTCTAACGATACTGTTGTTAATCCAGTAAGTCAGTAACTACCAACCAAGTGCAGTGCTATGTTTTAAGAACCAAGCACTGAAGTTGACAAAGACTCAAAAACACAAAATATGCCATGTCTGTGCTCCTCCTGGGATATTTCTGATTTTTGTTATGCCTGTGAGATCCAAGAAATGACTATGTACTATACATTTTTTGTAATCTTTTTTAATGTGCCTTTTACAACAAGCAGTTCAGGATGTGGTTATTGCTCAGTGTGTTAGACATGTTTATTCTCCTGTTGGGCATTTAAAATGCCTTAAGTCCTCTTTTCACTATGAATTGTGTGTCAGAATGTTGGTTTGGATATCAAATTCTCTCATAACCCTGTCATTAGGAAGAGTCTCTGTCTGCCTGAGTCACTCTTTTGATTCCTTTGTTTTGTTTTTTGTGTTTCCCTGACAGGTCTATCCTACACCTTTCTATAGTTAGCAGGGTAAAGCAGAGTTGGGAAAACGTGTTTTGCATTACTGAGTTTGCAGTCTCACTGTAAGCTTTCTCACAGATTCCTCTTCAATGGAGGGTGGAGGGGTGGAGAGAAAACATGCTTTTCCCTGAGACTGTAGAGTATGTGAATTGTCTTCTCTTTCAACCTATGGGGCAGTCTTCATAGACTTCAACACAAATGGAAGAAATATCTGATTTCCCATTCCATCTGGATTCAGTTTCTTTCTTCCTCTTTGTATAGTTTCTTAGAGACATTATGGAGCTCACTGGAGGGGCTGCTTACATATGAGTATGGCAGCTCTGGGCATACTGCCAGAATTTCACTCCAGGAGGCTGCAACAGGAATCTTTAATTAACTTGAACCAAAACACTGAATGGCAAAGAACAAAGGCATGGGGCTGGAGAAGGAGAGGAGGAAGGGACAGAGCAGAAAATAATGTTTCCCATACTAAAATCTCCATTTTTGGCCATGGTATGACATGATCATAATGTCGCCTTATATGTATTTACAAGAGCGTAGGTAATAATTCCCAGCTCCTGTCTAACTCAGTATATTTTGCCTTTCTTTCTGCTCATGGAATTAAGATCTCTGATTGACTTTTGCTCAACTGACAGAATTCTCTTGACCCTTGTATGAACATACAGTTTGATTACATATATCCTCTATAACGTACAACATTAGAAATGTGAGATAACTGAATCTCTCACATCTTGAGCATTGCAAAACTACCCTGTAATATTGCAAGAGTGCACAGGAGTTCCAGACGCTGAACAAGATCCCACTCTGCACGGCATGGTACCAGTATGGTATGTCCCTGTTCTCAAAAGTTTACATTCTAAGCATAAGCAAGAATTAGATACAGACAGATGAGTACCATAACTAGTTACTGAAACAGCATTGTTCATTGTTGTGAAATGTTTTCAAAACAGAATGGATAATGTTTCACACTCATTTTGCAGAAACATAGAAGATGCAAAGCAGCAGAAAATCAGGTCTGAAATACCTTTCTCACTTGAGCTCAAGGAAATGAGATGAGTGATTTTTTTGCTGTCCATTTTCTGGTTAAATATGTGTGCAGAATAATTACTCTAAATGCAAAACTAATGGTGATTTCATGCATATTCATTCAAGTGAGTTTGTGATGGAGGCTCTGGTACTGTTCTAGCTAATGAGGCACAGTTGTTCAAATATTTGTAAAAACAAACATAGAAAGGACTTGTACAAGCTCAACATGAACTTATTTACGCATTCAAAGGAATATTCGAGTGTGAATTGATTTGCCAGTTGGTGGCTTGGAGTGTATTATATTTGCATCTCCTGGCTTAATGACATCCTAAAAGAATCCAGTTTGTGGTGCCTCTGATGTGAACCAGCACATGGTAGCTGGCAACAAGCAAGGGAGTCCTTAAAAGCACAGCACTGACCCACACAGAAATGTTAATGTCAACGTACCCAAATTCCAAGGAATTATTTCATCCTCAGAAGCATATATACTTTTTCCTATCCTAAATTTTCAAAACAAATTAAACCCCAAAAAACAATCTTTAATTTCCTGTTTTAAACTTATGTTCGGTATTGCTGCCTAAATATTTATGGGAAAGAAATCACATTTCACTGCTCTGTAAAGCAATCATGTACTTACTAGGTATGGTTTGAAAACTTAACATAGAGATGACTGCCAGAATCCCCTCAAGGCAAGCTTCCACCAGCGCCTGAGGTTGTGTCATGTTAGGAGCACCTGCAAAGGAATGCAAGAATCTTTAAAGTGAATATAACATCTTTGATAAGACTCTGCTCAATTTTGCAGAAATCAGGGGGCCTGGAATAAAAGAATCATGGAATACACCTTAAAGAAGTCTCTGAATTTTTTTGCAGCTACCTTTTTTAGAGCAGACCTGAGGAGCGATTTGTAATATATTTGATTTTTTTTCTTATTTTCTTCATCAATTTATTTATTTATAACTGTATCTATATTTATAAGTTTTGTATGAGTTAGTTTGATTTGCCGACTTAAAAAGAGCATTGCATGAGCTGTACAAGGACTGCATTTATACTGAGAATCCAGTTTACATAACAAAATTTCTATCTGCCAAAATACAAATTTGGCTCTGAGGTAGCGTAGTTTAACTACAGAATAGCTAATTCCAAAACATTCAATTAAATTTAATAGCATGAGCAGAAGAATTTATCTTTCAAGTTTTCTCTCTCTAAATATATTTATATATATATTTGGGTGTGTGTGCATAGATAGATACATATGTGGATAGATAGAGAAATAATCTGATAGGCAACCAAAACACACTCAATGAAAAACTGACCATGATTCTTGAAACCTGTGAAGAATGAGCATGATACAAGTGTTGTTTTCCACCTAATCATTAGTATGCTAGCTCATTCTGGATTACATATGCACTAAAATCTGTTTAAAACATTTAAAGACATTATATATTTACAATGAAGACATCATTAGTAATTTCTGGCTTTGCTCTGGCAGATGGATTGATTTAGCAATATAAACCAATCTCTCAAGCACTACAGTCCAACTTAGGAGTTTCTGTGAAATCCTGTGTTGTTATTTACATTCCTAAAAATACCAAAACGAAGAGTGGTTTCAAATCCAAAGTGACAGCAGAATAAATCCTTCTGAAATCCCTAATCAGGATTCATTCCTCATGTGATAGGTTCCACTGACAGTAAAGATAGAGCTGAGGCAAAGTCAACTCACATTATTTCATGTGACAAACAGCCCTGATCATTTTGTACTGACTGATTTTTAATTGTTCTGAGTGTTCATGATTAAAAGAAAAATTATTGATGTGTATATTAATGACCTTTCACTACAAAAGTGAATATGGGCTATCCTGCTCCATTTTGTTTCACATAAACTTCTGCTGGAATTTAGCAATTCCCTTTTCTTATGAAAATTAGGCCATTTTGAGTGACAAATGGCTGTTAGAAATACTGAATACACAATAAAAATAAAGTCACCATCATTAGAAATGTAAAAGTAATAAAATGCCTTGGCTCAAAAGAGATTACTCAATGAGAAGACTTTTTTATTACTAGCTGACATATCCCCAAGCTCAGCAAGATTTCATTCCATGGGAGCTGCTCACTGGTGTGCCAGTACTGCTTTCCAGTTTGTTCTAATTCCCACTAGTTTCCAGGCATTTCTGAATGAGGCCCAGCACTTCTCTACATTAAAGTTCTGCCTTACATCAGACTCCAGCAATTTCCACTAAAAAAAAATGAGGGGAATTTCTGAGAATTCTCTTAGAACAGAATTTAAATTAAATCTCCTTATTAATGATGTATGGATTTCTTTCATTGTTTAGGAGGCCTGTGAGCAGTTGAAAGAAACAAGAAGGCTTTTAGTAATGGGCACTAACAGCACCATTGTCCTTGCATGGAAGCTCTTGGCCATTCAGTGTCACAGGTCAAAAACAATCCAAGCTCTCACACCAAAGCAGTCTGTAGAAGGCCACACAGACCTCACAACACTGATTCCTTAGAGCTTGGGAGAGGTTTTGTGAGAAATGTGTTAAGTTCAGCATTGAAAGGCAAAGAAATTAATTTTTACTAAATTTTACCATCATTTTTGTCCATTTTTGATTTTCTGAGTTAGGTTGGAACCAGCTAAAGTGTGGATTAGAATTTTAAGACAGCCTTCTCTTCTAACAATTTAACTTCTGGCCCATTCTCTGTCCAGCACTAGGCAAAGTGTTACTGCCTTGCAAATAATAGTGATAGAAATCATGGAGGTATACAAAGCAGGGGAGGGAGGAGAGAAAACAGGACTAGGAAAGGAAATTGTTTGACTTCATGAACCTTATGAACTGCTGTATTTAACTGCTAAGAAAATATTTGAGTCTCTTTTTATCTGGTTGTCCTCTCCTTTTCCTAGCTTTTGCAGTGTGTGACCTGGATGGATGCTTTAAGTTGCAGATGGCAGCCCAAGAAGTCTCATGTACTTCAGAGGGAAGCTAACTGCATATTCCTGTATAACTGCTAAATAAAATTCAGCCACAATTAATATTGAGTCATATAACTCCACAATATGTACAAGTGCTAAAGCATGGAATTGTTGTGCTGTCACAAAGCACAGAATTTTTGGTGTTTTGTTGTTTTGTCAGTGAAAAAAAAGACTGTGAAAACATGAGAGCCCAAGTGTTGCCATTATACCAATAGATTATAAAAACTTATTTTCAAAAATCATGCTGTCTCATTCTCACTGTCAGAGAAATATAATAGGATGGGAGAAATAAAAATCTTCTCATGCACAAAATACACATCAATATTCCTACTCGAAATGCATGTACAGCACAATGCTATCTTTCTGAAGTTTACATTCTCATACATGAATGGCTTCACAACTCCAGCAAGACTTTCTTTTCAGTCTTTACTATTACCCTATCACAATCTTTACCACATGAGTTTGAGAGGGAGGTTTTGTTTCCTGGGGGTTCTGAGATAATACACTAAACCCAATTTTTTTTCAATCTCACACCAGAACCGCACAGGAGGCATTCGGAAGCAGTGGGAGCAAAGCTGGTAACTGAGGACTTTTATTTTTGACTGATGTTTTAATGCAAAGAATGTTTACCTCATGTTTTGAGTAAAACTAATGGTAAACCACAGCAGTTCTGTTGTACAGTGATGCTTCTAGATTAAGAGGAATTTTTTTGTGAGGGGGCTAACAATACTGCAGGGGGCCATCTTGCTTCACTGAACTGGAACATCCAGTCTTTTGAGAACACTCACATTAGGTTGTAAGATTACTCTCACTATAGCAACACCCTTCCTTTTTTTCTCCCCTGATTTTGGTTTTTCCCTTTTAAAAAGATGGCGTTTTACAAATTAACTCTGCCACTACCTATTATCTTCCTCAACTCTTTGTATCTTTTCTCTTCCTAAACCTCCTCTTTTGCACCCGGTTTCAGCTTGTTTTTTCAGTGTTTGGCTGCTGCACTTCAGTTTTTATAGAGTTGATTTTTTACAGAACATGGTGGTGTTCTTTGTCCTGCATTATCAGTAATTTGTCAAATTAAAAAATTTAGAGCATTTCTTGATCACTTTGATTCTCACTTTCTCTGAGAACTAGGCTTTGTCTCTATGACCCTCTAGCTGAGCAGTTGTGAATGGAAAATAGGCACTGTATGAATGGTTTCAGTCTTATATATCTGACAAAACTGCTGCACTATTGAAGCTGTCAGGGTAAAATTAATCACCTGGTTGGTACAAGAACAGAGAAAACCTACATATCAATGAACTGCTTGTCCCTCCAAATAAGAACATTTGAAACAGTAGCATGACTGAAGTCTAAGGAGGAAGAAAAAGGTAGATCTTCAAGCAGTCTTTGAAAGTCCAGAGGAAGCTGTTTGAGCCTGATCAGATGCATGAAAACTTCAAGGCTCATGGATCCAGTACTCATATCCAAATTCAGCTGCCTGAAAAAGAGCCTCATCTTGCATGAAGACTTACTTGCAGTTAGTCAGATCCACAGGGACAATGATGGGCACCTGTCCTGAATATAACTGTTCCTGAATATTACTGATCCTTCAGCCCACAGAGATTCTTCAAAGGAAATGGGACAGAGAATAAAATTTGTGTCCCTGTTTCAATTTTTGCATAAACACACAAAAAGCCATAAGGACATATTTAGGGCAAAACATGTTAGATATAGCCCGAGAAAAACATAGACCAGTTATTACAAAAGGTGAGATACACTGTAAGTATTTGACACAGTGCAGTTTATCCTAATAAAGATTTTTCTTTCCTCTGACCTTTCTAGCCGACAAGTGAAATCCTGTTAAGAAACTGTGTCAAAAGAACAAACCAGACATGTTGGGAGTATTGTTTGTTTTAACAGAAATATACAGTGACATATATATATATCTGTCTGACACAAGTACAGAAAGCAAAAGTCTAGGTTATGCAATGCACCTGAGAAGAGGTTTTCTAGACCTCAGTCACTGCAGGAAGGGAGGGCCTTTATCTTAGTGGTGAAGTCTGTTTTTGTCCCTGGAGAAATAAAAAATGAGCTAGCCAATTACATATGAGCTGGATTTAGGTTGCCGACCCTTGACTTGGTGTTGACAGAAGCTGGGAAAAGGAGGAGGAGAGTTTCTTGGCTTGAATTGTGTGTCCTGCCAAAGCTATTTTGAAACTAAGTTGGAAATTTCCTTACGACACCATATGTGATAACAAAAGTGACCTTATAGGCAAAATATTTGACTTGCTGCTTCAGGAACCCATACAGCTGTTCTTATAGCTCAGTGTAAAGGGCAAAAGAAAGAAGACAGTGTACCATACTCTGCAGGACTGCAGAACTGCAAAATGCTATGAAGACTTAAAAATATTTAGTCATACATCACTAATATGCAGTACCAAGGCACCTTGGGTAAAATATCTAATGTAGCCTTAATTTCTTTCTTCTTTTTTCCTAATCTTTTTATGTGATCCTTCATCAAATTACTGAAGCAAAGAGAAATGGCCCCTTTAGCAAGAGCAATACAGTCGAATTTGGGGCCAGTAATATTAAACAGAAAAAAATGTCCCCTTGCAGCAATAATTTTTAAGTAGCTCTGCAAATGCAGGGAGTATTTTATTCACTACAGCTTCTTCTTGCTCCACATATTATTATACCTGATGAGGATATCACTGTTCCTTCTCTGTAAATACAGGGCACTGAAATGAGATGTCTGGCACAGCTGGCTTAGGAGCTGGGCTGCCCTCAGCCAGCACAGCCCAGTGGAGCAGGAGTGGGGGAAGCAGAAACACCTGACAGAGGAGCTGTCATTGCCTGAATCCAACCCATCCCCACTGCCATCCACAGAGTAGCTCCATCAGTCCCTGGTACAGGCCACAGATTTTAAATTACAGTTGAGTTGGCACTGGCAAATGCTTTTGCTTCCAGTGAAGAACAGTTTGGTGACCTCAAACCATTTCCTAAAATAGAAGCCACACAGCACAGAGTAACACATAATTGGGCAGTCGAAGGGCAGACTCTGTATGTTTATCACTGTACAGAGATATTTATCTATTAACTCTAGGGATAGTCCAAGCAGATGACTCTTCAACAGCTGGAAGGGCAGTGTGAGAAAGCTTGTTGCCCTGCACTAGGGCCTGTTTGGTACTGGTTCTGTGGCTGGACAGAGGTGCCAGTGTCAATGTTACAAACAGAGAAAGAAATAGTAAAAGTTCAGTCAATAAAGGCTGTTGAGGCCAGAGTCAGGCAGCTTTGGTCGAACACTAAACTTGGAAGTCTTTTCCCCCAAGGGCTTCCTTTTTTGTCTCTAAAACAAAGGAAAGTGAAATGAAAACAAGAAATGCTGACTATATAGCAGTGCATTGTGTGACTAAGCCAGCTGTTGCTCTGACACTGTCATTTTTGTAGCCCATCCTGTTCGGACTGAAGGCAAAGCCTAATTTGTCCTAACAAACCTGTTGCTTTTGATAGCTAGACAGGGCAATATATACTAGCATGATATTCTTCAGCCCTGTAAACCTACACATGATAGGAAGTCTGAGCTGCCAACAATATATAATGACTGAAAAAACATTTACTATTTATTTACCCCTACTAGCAAAAAAGGCTGGTGGAAGTAGTTTGACTAACTCTGTTATTCAGCTACCCTTTCATTAGATGCTTAGTTACTTTTAACACTTCCAAAAGTGCAGAAAATTATTTACCAAAGTTTCAAGCTTTAGCAAAGATGGCCTCCAGCCCTGAACCTACAGCTATTCATGCAGTAGTGTTTTAATGAAAGCCAGGCCAAGTATCTAACAGGGCTGGGGTGAGGAATTGTGGGGGGAGGTTTATATTAAAATGCAATACAGCACCAAAGACAGCGATAGAGACTAAACAAGAGGACAGTCTTCTCTCCCTGCAATCATTTAGCAAGCACATGGAAATAATTGTTGGCCCAGAGACACATATCCATAATTCCCATTGTGCTTCAAGAGCCAGCACACCAGCCCTGTGGACCCTTACAGAGCACAGAGAGTATTGGAATGCAAATCCGCACACCAAGCATCGGGATTTGTGTACTGTGTTCTCACAATGAGCAACATTATCAATTAGAACAAGGCTCCCAGACCAGGTCAGCAGCCATGGATCTTGAAGGAGTTCATCAGCATGGGAAAGACTTGTAAGCGAAGCAGCTCTCCTGCCTTTAAAATAATTGATTTACTATTCATGTCTGATGAAGACTGAGTTTAATCCAGTGTGCTAAAATAAGGAGATGCTTGTTGAAACAAGTAAGGGCTACTCATAAAATTCAATAATGTGTTGTTGCTATTTTGATAGATGTTAATTTTTAAAAGTTCATGGATAATTCAACTAAAAGTGCGTGTTTCTTTTGACTACATTATAAAATGACCAAAGCCAAGAAGTTTATTTTAAGATCTGTGTCAAGGAACTGAAGGCTCAAATCTGTGTGCCATGTTAAGTTTTTTCTCTGCACGTGAGCCAGACCATTTGAAGTGACAAAAGCAAGGGGGTAGGTGACAAGGCTGGGGAGGGGAGCAGTGATGCTCAGCTCCTGCCAGGAAACATGCTGTCCAAGCTTTCCTATTTTTCCACCACATATGGGTGACAGCCAGCAGCAGGTCTGCATCTCCATCCCCAAAGGCATTACCTCCCTACTGCTTTCTGACCCCACATGCTGTATGTCATGTTTGCATTGGTAACTCACAGACCGGGCTGCCACACTGCCTGACGTTGTGAGAGAGGAGAAACACAAAGTTATTACAAAAGTGCCATGGACCTAGCTACATGAATCATAACATAAAATTCCACAGGTCTTGATCCTTGACTCTGTTGCTCAAGGCAAGCAAGACAGATTGTTTATCATTTAGATTCAAAATCAAACATTTAATAGACTAAGGTTAAATTTTGGGTTGGAGGCATGGAAGATTACTGCTCGGATTTGAATCAAGGTTCTTGAAAACACTTAAATTTACATAATCAGCACCAAAACACATTGTTGCAGACAACACTCAATTAAGGGGTGTGTCAAAATCAGCACTTTTGCATTCAACAGGATCTCTCAAACTGGGACCCTTTACTCACACTGGAAAAATAGGTTGCACTTAGGAGGGCACAATAACTAATGGAAACAGAAGATTCATATTCTGGCCCAGACTGCTATGTGTTTATTTGAGGAAGAGATGAATTTAGGTTTTTAGCTCTGCAGTTTTTCTAGCTCTGGGATAAAACCAGAAAGGTCACCCACAAAATGGCTTTGCTAAATTCAGATTAATGACTCAAGGCAGTCTATAAACTAGATAGAGTCACAGTAGGTGCATTTGAAAGGTGTCAGTGGAAGACTGAAAAAACTGCTTTTCACAGAAACATAGAAATAATTCCTAGACTGACAGGGAATTAATATATTCTTAACTAGAATTCTACTTTCAATGTTCCTTTTCATATCACACGATTTCAAAACAAAAATTAAAAACTGGAAGAAAACACCATATATATATTTATATATAACTTGATAGAATTTTAAAATTACTACACTGAACTAGGTGCATATGGAAATACAAAAATAAAAATACTGATGCTTTGTATCAGAGAACAATACAGGAAATTATTAATGTAAGGTTTTATCATCCTTCCTGACAATAGAAGGGTCAGATGTCCCAGTGAACTCTTCTGGTAACTTTCTAACATGGAGACCATTTTCAACAACTAAGAAGAAGCAAAAGCAGGGTTCAGATGTTTGATTTCTCCCACATATTTCCCTCTGCTTTGCTGTTACTGCTGTTGCCTCATTCTCTAGATCATAAATTGGAGTTGTTTATAACTTAGAGCTCATCAGTGCTGTAAGTTTTCTTGACAAAGGTTCCAAGGGATGGTTTTCCCATATGCTGCACAGCTCTCCCTTATTGGGGTGGCACTATGACCTGAAAACAAGAAAATAAAAAATGACCGTAGGAGGAATATCGTTGCATTTCAACAGAACCTACAAATTGAGTCACCACTAGGATTTAGCTGTCAAATGATCCCAGAATCAAAAAGAAGAGCTCTGACTCTAAAGTTGTGGTCTTAGGACAGTATGATTGCATGCACTTCAGGGCACACTGTTGGGCTGTTTGCTCAGCAGCACTGAAACTCCAGCCTCTGGTAACATGCTAGTGCCCTTATGAAAGATCTATTGTACTTCCTGCTGTTTACAAACAGTACATGCAACAAGCCAGGTTTCAGCCTGTGTGAAGAAACAGACTAGTAAACAATATCGTTGATTGTGCTCCAGTATTTGGGAAGAAGTTGGAAAAAGAATTAGCAGTTAAAGTTCTACTAATGATAATGCAGTTTGCTTACCTGCAATCAAAGTCAAAAAAAAAAAAAAACAAAAACCAAAAAAAAAAAAAAAACCAAAAAAAAACACAAACAAACAAACAAAAAAAAAAAAACAACAAAAAAAAAAACAAACAAAAAAAAAAAAAAAAAAACCAGTCACAGTTCAGTCTGTGATTTCTTCTTCTTCTTCTTTTCCTAGACAAAATATTCTGCACTAGACCCTTGAGTGGTGATTGAAGGTCTACTCTCACAGCCTACATGTATGACAAAGGGAATGTCAGTCCGTTTGTCTTGGGTTTGTCCCCTCTGCCACATGCAGGCAGCACAGCTAATCTGCAGTGGTGGACAAGCTCCAGCTGAGCTCAGTAATGCTACACCTGGCACAAGGATGTGAAACACCTCCCCTAGAAAGCACAGAGGTGTGAGGAATTGCTGCATTCCTTCCTCACCACAATTTCCTTCCACTTTTTTTTTTTGTTTTTTGGCGCCAAAGGTGTGAATGCTAGCCAGTAATTTCAGCTGTATGTTTTTGTAGCTTTCTAGGCCTCCTTCACCACAAGTTCATTCAGAGATGAGTGTCACTACTGTCACTGCACTTCCAAGGCGTTCTTGTCTTCTCTAGGCTCAGTCTCAATGCCTGTGTAGACTGCCAGTCATACCAAAGGTATTTTGAGTCACTGTTTGTTTCACCAGCTATCAAAACATTTCAAGGAGCAAGATGGGTTAAAAAAATAATGTAAAGAGCCATTAGCAAGTCTTTCCCTCTCCCCTACCCCTAATCTGCAGAATAGAGACCACTGAACCACGCTGCAAATTAACTGTAATGAAAAAGGAGGGGAAGGGGGAGATAGATAAGCAAAACATTAAAAAATCCACTCTGAGCTTCAGAAAGGTCATTTCTCAAAGGACTATTGACATTGGCGAGGAAAGAAAACACATCAACGTTTTTAAGGGGTTAAATAAATATTTTCCAGATGAATATTAGGTGTCCATTAATATCTCTCTCTGTGTAGTCCACCTTAGCAGCTATCCTTTAGTTATCCTGTTACCAAAATAAGGTGGGGAGAGAGAGAGAGAGAAAGAGAGAGACTTTCCTTTTAATTCGCTTTGCACTCTGATGGTTGAAGACAAGGGAAAAAAAAGAAAAAAAAAAAAAAAAAAAAAAAAAAAAAAAAAAAACACCAAACTTTTTCTGGCTCTTTTGAATGAATGGTCAAAGGTACCTTTGCGGCTCCTTCACAGGGTGAACTAATCTGTGACAAGTGTAGCTAATCTGATAAGGCGGCCGCATGTGCGCTAATGTGCTAATATGGGGGATTCAGAGCAGCCAGCGGTCGGGAAAAACCTCCGCTTCCTAAATGGGCCCTCGCCTGCAATAGCCCTGGCAACATATGCGCATTTTAACACCCGCTTAACAGGGACACAATGCGGTGGCCTTTGTTGTGCGACACAGAGGCGCGATTCCCATGGTGGGAATTTCTGCCTCACAGGCGACATTCTTTCAGATGGGCTGCAGGGGCTGGTGGCCTGGGACGGCTCGGAGCAAGGCGGCACGGCCGGGCGGAAAGGCTAGAGGACGTGTGTGAAAGGAAAGCCCCTCCGCTTATTCCTGCGCTGAAAACCTGGGTATTGCCACCATGCGACTTAGGTAGGGAGATGAAGAGGCAGAGAAAGCTGGGAAGGAGGGAGGAATTGGTTTAAACATATTGGATCAGGTCCCCATCTCCTAGATTATGGTGCTTTATCTAAAAGAGAGGTTGACACCGTTTGTATTGTGATATGCTCCATTTTACAGATTTTCTTTAGAGGGGAATTCTTAAATTTCCCACTGGAAAGATTAATTGACATTTTCTTGTCCCCCTGATTGTTTTACTGGACCCTCAGGAAAATCTGTGTGAGAGAGGATTAGCAATTTACTTTTAGTTTAGCCTGTGCAGCAGGGAAGAGGACTTCATGGACTCTGACAGCTCAAGAGAGAGGCTGTCAATAGACTTCAACACCGGTCATGGTGGTGGTGCCTCTCTGGACAAATAAATACGTGCCCTACAGACTGCTTGGGATCCTTGTGGGTTCACAACACTCCTTTGTTATCAGGTACCCCACAGGTATCCCTAATGCAAAATGGATACAAGAGTGTGACCCTACTTATGTCTGGAGAAAAAGTCTACTCACCTAAGAGGGAAAGATTGCTAACAAGGTCTTGTGAGTGGGGAACAGGCCAGGGCTTACCAACCACACTTGTGAGCATGCCTTTGTCTGCTTTCTGCTATGGCTGGTGTCAAAAGAGCACAGTTACCATGAGCTTGACAAAAGCACCTGGACAATGAAAAAGCACAAACTGAAATACAGAAAATTACATTTAAATTAAAGGGCAAAACTTTTTTTTTTACCATGAAGGTGACCAACGTGACTGGAGCATGCTGCTCAGAGAGGCTGTAGAGTCTCCCCTATTTGTAGACAATATCTAAATGGACAATGTCTTGGGCAAGTTGCTTTAGTTGGCCCTGCTTAAACCAGTTAGGATGAAGTGATCTGCAGAGAGCTTTTCCAACCTCTGCTATTCTGCCATTCCAAGAGCTCAGCCTGAATCCGTAAGTTCATTGAAGAGTTATTTCGTTTGACTGACGATACAATGACAAAGGCAAAACAACACCAATATTACCTCCTTTTATCTCAAACAATATTCCTGCTTCATCACAATACAAAAAGTAAAACTGTAGGGACGCCTCATCTGTAAATACGTCCTCAGAAAAGTGCTTATCCAGAGCAACTAAGATTCAGAGCAGTTTAGTCCAAGAGACAGAACAAACTTGGTTGAGTATTCCCATGAGAGCACAACTCTGGCTTTAAAGTTGCAGCCTTTTTAACCTTCTTCCATTTAAATCATATTCCCACATCAGCCACAGACAGATATCAGGGCTGAAAAAAGTAAAATTTGGTAAATACTGAGAGGTGTGTTTGGGATACACGTAAAACAATATTATCCCAGCTACTTGACTTGTCGGATTTTTCTCAGCTCTCTGAAAGCATTAGTGAGCAAGAATAGCTGTGGCACATTTCTAAATACGTAAATGGACAAATCTTAGTTATTCCTTTCCACTTTGTTGAATTCAGTGGTACTATTTTATGTCTGAGTTTTGAATACCTAACAATTGACCCCTAGTGAACAGTGACGACATTTCCTCTCAGAGGAAGTCCTGAGGGAAGGAAGGTCCCACATAAACAAACTTCCACTCAGTACAATAGAGTAGCCCACGAATGTGACCATTTTTTCAGGGCATGGGTGAGGCTGACACTCTCTTCCTGCTCATGTAGTGCAGGGCTTATCGCAGTCCTGTTTCCCTGTAATTTAAATGCTTGCATACTTCTAACTTCATTTGTATTTTTCCCCACACAGTGCAGATGTATCCCATTTTCCTGTTGCTGTGGAACACAGCCACAATTTCCAACCATGTTATATAAATGACCATCTGTGGTAAAAAAAAAATGCTGATGCACAAGATTGCCGTGTGAGAATTTTAGCTAGCTAGCAAAATTTAGGCTATTAATACTTCTGACACTTCCTGACAATAAAGGCAAAATGCACTGTTCCCTCTGTTTTAGCATGCTGCCGTTTTATGATAGACAGCCACAGTCACTGCGTATAGGGAAGAATCTCCAGGGAAAGCTTAAATAAAACCTAGTTGGCTATGCCTAGCTTTCCTTAAGCTTTTCAGTGCACTAAAGGCAGACTAAACTAATCAAAAGTTATTATACTGATAAAGAGAGTGGTATCTAATTACATGTAACTAAAGAAGAATACTGAGATTTCATTAGCATGTTTTTGGCATCTTTGCATTTGCTGGAACCCAGAATCAGCAGTGCTGGAAATACTGAGATCCATGGCACAGATCTCTGCAACAAGCACAGAAGTTGTAATAGTAGATGGTGGCAGTAGTAAATTGCCTGTGCTCGTGTGGATGGACATAAGAGGAAATGAGGATCCTCAGTGATTTTCACAGACACCTGGTGAAGTTCCAAGTGCTGGAGGGGCACAAGGCTGGCGTTTTTGTGATCACTCCAAAACTCACACTTCGTGCCTCATCCTCTTCAAAATATTGCTGTAGCAATCTTTCCTTTTCTCTGCCTCTGACTCCTCATCCCATGATCACTCACTCATCTCTCACAGTGAGTCTCTCTTCTTTTCTAAAGTGTCACCCTGCCCAGATTGCCCCAGCTATCTGGTGGCCCCATATCAGATTTCACTTTCCCCCACCTTACTGGTTTCTGTACGTTCTCCTAGTTTGATTTAAAGTTCCCTTCAATCCATTTTGCTATTTTGAAATTTAAAAGCCACAGTGACCCAAATTAAACCTTTCCAGGATAATTGATTAAGAGTGAAACAGTGCATGTTTTCTCAGGGTTTTGTCTATCTTCAGCAAACACTGCACTCTTTTGTTTGAAATTGTGGCAAAAATGAAAGGACTGGCAAATGTACCAAATGGATAAAGTTTGTGAAACCTATACATCAGAATCAGATGTGCTTGGGTAACCTTAATGACTTGTTCTGGTAGGCACACACAGTAATATACACACCCAGTCTTCTGATAGTCATGCCTGAAGTACCTGCACAAATCAGCCTGTTCATGCACCAACAAGCAAACGTGTGTACATAACAGAACTCTGGGTGTTGCATGTATCTGCATGCACTCAGGTGCTGGCTTTCTCCAATGTGCACTTTGCACATACACTTCTTTTTCTGCTCTTACAAAACACTTTGAAAGTATCTGTGCTCACTCACATGTAACTTCTGAGTCCTTTTATCTGCAGCCCTTGAGGACCCATCAAATAGCTTTCAATCCTCTGTTAGAAAATTTTTCTGCTGTTACTTTCTACAGTTGATTTCTATGAGCTGCAGAATGGGATTTTGTTCATTCATAAATTGCAGCAATAGGCTGACATCTATTAATAATAGATTAATAATAATAGCAAACAGTACATGGAGCAGAGCAAATCTAGCAATCTAGGGAAAATTAATAAAAACAATGAGGTTTTCTTTACCAGTAAAATTCAGATTTCATTTAACTTGATTTTTTCCTTTTCTGATAAATTTTTCCTGTATAGAGGAAACTTTTGCTTTGTGGTCCAAAGAAAAAAATGTGAATGAAGAATACATGCTTCACATAAACAAATATGATCACACACAAGAGACACGTAGTATGAGTTTCTCAAAATTTTAGACGCATCTCCTCTTTGCAAATTAGGCCAGATTTCCTTTGAATTTTAGAAGTGGTTAGACAAGTTTCTCCAATTTTCTCAGTAGCCACTGTCAACTGCTTGTCATAACCTTACAAGATTCTGGGAAATCAAAGCATCTACAAAACCACTGCTTTGGTATTATTTTGAGTAAAATCAAATATTCTCAGTATGCAGGTCTGGAAAAACAATGAATGTAAATGTCACATTCAGCCACTCACTTTTAGTTCAGAATGCATGTTTTTGTGCCAAAGGACTGTACATGGTATATAATCCTTAGGTCCTTCAGGATTTTAATCTGCCATGAAGCATATGGTAAAAAGGTAAATGTTCTTTAGAATCATTAACTTGCCTAAAGCAATGTGGATGTTCTTTATTTCTTTCTTGAAAGACAAAGAGCATCTGAAAGTAGTTAACAGCTCAAATCCTGTAGTTTGCTGAGGCAGCAAGAAATGAACCTGGAAATGTCCCTGCAGGGCTGAGCTTTATGTTAATTAGTCAATTCCCAGGGCAGTGCTTGTATCGACAAGACTATGTTATTGTTCTGTTTCCTCAGTACCGAGAATGTAAGAGCACAACATATAAATACATTTATTTATCATCACCAGAAGCATCAGGGGGTTGTGTTATAGCAAAACTACAGAAGAAAGAAAAATTGAAGAAACCCCAATTCTGCTCTCACTTTAGTAAGGGAACAAAATTGTCCTTTTCATGCAATGCTGCTCTTTGCAAAAGAGATTCCTTTCAGAATATCAAAAGTCTTAGGTCAAACTTTCACTTTTAAAAAGCCCGTTCAGTGGCGTTCATGAAGAGTGGAGCTTTTAAAAGTACTGGTCTCACTCTGCACCTGGGGCTGAGCGAGGGTAAGACAAAACCACCAGAAAGCAGTCCAGAAGAAAAGTAGCTGAGGATTTGTTTTCTTCTAAGGGAGTTACGGAGCAGCTCAGCCTGGAGAACGTGGCACTGCTGCTCACCTCCTGTCCCAGCAAGGATGCTGCACTGCCCAGCAGTGTCTAACCAAGATCTGGAAAAGCAAATGCCAGTATGGCACCAGCACCTTTGTGTTTCCTCATCCTGGATTAGTGTGGCCAGCTCCTGGAAACATAGTACTGGTGTGGGATTTTAGGCAGAGGACCTGCAGAAGAGAGCATGGACTCTAATTCTGTCCACTGCAGTACTGTTTAGCTCTGCCCATTGCCATTTGTTGCTGGGATCAACTCACATGCTGAACAAGGGTAGGAGAAATTGAAAGGGGAAATGAGGAACTACAATAGAGCTCTAGAGTAAACCCAACTGAAAACAGAGACTTCATTGCAAAAAAGGTGATTTTTGGATAAGAATTGACAGAGGCATCCTTTCTGCTAAACCTTTGGCCTGTTAATGTGTCCAGAGCCATTCTCCAGCTCTGAGGATGAATGGCATTAGAATGCTCTGGACTCACATAACCAGCCCTCCTCTTTGTACTTAAATCCAGTTGCCAACATCAGTGCTACCTCTTGGGAAGAGCCTTAGTTCCACAACAGTCACCCAAAAAATGTTTGGTCATTAACTGGGAGAAGCTGGAAAAAACACAAGCCAAAATTTCGCCAAAAAAGTGCAAAGAAGGAGACAGATTGTTTGACAGTGCTTAAAATGGCCAGTTTGCCATGAGAAGCAGAGTCTTTTGAGTAGAATAACAAGATACTTTTAAGTCCATTCCATATATTATGTCCAGAGACTGTTCTAGAAAAAGCCTAATTCAAAGCACATCAAAATTGTTTTCAGTTTTCCCAGAGGTTTTAATGGGCTTTGCAACCTAACCTTCCACATTTGATAATAATCAACATTTTTCCTAGAACATACCAGAAATCTAAATAAAAGAAGTGTTCTCATAATTTTGAAATCCTGATCTGGATCTGTTTCTGATTTAAAAAAAAAAAATTAAATTCATTCTTATTTTCCTCCAATGAGTACATACATCTCTGGTTATAATAACAGAAAGCAGAAAAAGATTTTTGAGGTGATATTTCCAGTGATGAGTTCCAAATTTTTTGTAGGGGGTAGCATGAAAGAATGGAGCATGAGGGCTTTTTAAACTAAAATGACAGTTAATCTAGTTTGAATGTTAATTGTGCTAACTGATTTCTTTTCAATCTGAGTCTTTCTAATATATGTTCTTTCAGCTTGTGTACAATATTTAAAGATGTGTTACAAAACAAGTTACATAGCACAAACCCCAGCTGTGTAGCCTAACTTGTTAGCTTTTCTTTTTCTTATGCTAAACAATGAAAAGCCACTTCCATAGAACTGTGATGTGCAATATTTCTGTAATCTTAATATAATTTAATTTCAACCACAGACTTTGTGTGTCCTCATGCTTTTCTGGGATAAAATTTTCAGAGAAACAAAATCCTTAAAAAAGTAATTAATCATCTGGTTCTGGTTACAAAAATGGCCCAATTCTGTGACCTTCAAACCTTCCTCCCCCTCAAAGAAAGCAATAAGAATGTAAAGCAGAGACACAGATTTTGAGAGGTATTGAGGCTCTGGCTCCCGCTGACTGTTAAAACATTCTCAACACAGCACAGAGTATGTGCTGTGCCATGCAGCAGTGGGCTCTCAGTTTGCTCATGCACTTTGATTTCCTCTTATGGATGGATGAAAGTCCTTCATAATTTTACTTTTGAGTTCTTTACTTGTAATCCAAGCAAACTTTCAAGTACAGTTTGAAAGTTCGTGATGATCAAATTAAAGTTTGCGAATCAATGTTTACTAAGGACTGCTTGAGAGTTACAGACTTTGCTTGAAAATTTAAATTCAGTAGCAACCTACTGCATTGTGCTTCATACATTGCTGAGTCTCCTCCTTGTGAAAAGCTCATGGTCATATGTGTACAATCTTCACCTGCCACACAAATTCTCAATTTGGTAGGCTCCTGATGGACATCCCTGATGCACTCTACTGACTTTCCATTACTTGACCCACAGCAAAGCACCACAAGACAATGTTGTTCTCTGGGAAGGAGTGGAGGACAAGTTCTGGGAGTGCTTTACTCACTAGTAATGACAATGAATCTATCAGGCCCACACTTGGTCCCAAACCAGGTGAAGCTTCCAGCTCAGCTCCACAGGGAGGATTCAGACATTACCGAGGCAGCCCACAGGCATCACCAGCCATGGTTGGGGTGCGGGAACCAGATTTTAATGATGCTGGGACAAACTGCTTGCTTCTCGAGAGTGGTAGTAAGAAAACGTGTGTCTTTCCACCCTCAAAAAATGCTGCTTATATCCAAGCACTAAGCATTTTGCATAAGAGAGATTTTCAAGCAGTCTTGCTCCCTGGATACTTTATTTCCAGACAGCCCTACTACAACTATTGCAGGAAACATGGGACTCAGTTCAATAGATTCTCCAGGAACTTCAGAATTTTGTGACTTTGTATTTTCCAAGGGGAAAACAAGGAATCATCATTGTGATGCACTGAATTATAATTATTCCTGTTGAAATTAGGCACCAAAATATTATGAAATAAATTGAGCTGTTGTGCCTGTTTTATTTTAAGGGAATCAAATACTACCTGGTTTCTATAAATTCCAATCAAAATTAAGGCCTCACAGCCAATGAACATTTCCTGACTAAAGAAGTTTTAAAAGATTAAACATTTCTACACTGTAAGAACAAATCTATCCCTTTTAGACCAGTCTAAACAAGCCTCAAATAAAATCTTCTGTTTACCATTTCTTCAACAGGAAATTGAAATGTAGACAGTATAAGTTACTTATGCAAGGATCACGTGGGAATTGACTGACAGGAGCAACAGTCAAACTTTGATCTTCTGCATCTCAAATTAGATCACAGCTACAAGACCATGTTTCAAATTCCAACCAAGGGCTACAATGAATTGATCTTTCAGAGTAGATCTATATATCCTCTCTATAACCATTCAATTGGCAGCAATAGATTAAAAAAAATTATTAATGGTTATGCTATAAAGCAGTTCCATTAAATCTCATTATCAGTAATTCCATACTGCTCTCACTTTTACTTGGTTCTGAACCAAGGGGATTCATTGCATGAGAGACAGCAATAGATTCAATTGGCAGCAATAGATTAAAAAAATTATTAATGGTTATGCTATAAAGCAGTTCCATTAAATCCCATTATCAGTAATTCCATACTGCTCTCACTTTTACTTGGTTCTGAACCAAGGGGATTCATTGCATGAGAGACACAGGATGCATGAAAGCAGGACGAGACCAATAGTTTTATAATTGCACATCATAACACATTCTTTTTTATTCCTTTCTCTTTTTTTGTTTCTTTCTCATATATTCCCTGAGTGAACTCATGCAGAGCTAAATTACCCCTTTGGGAAAGTACATACGTAAAAAAAAAAAATCTTCACTCCAGATGTCCAAATCATTTCCAGTCAATCTGTAGACTCCTCTTTGGAATTTCTAGGCCTGTGCTTTCTCAGAAGTTGTAACATGCTTGAGTGTTGGTGACTGCCTTATTGTTTATGTGATTAGTCACTCTTGGACTATTTTAGGGAGGTGATGTATATTTTTTATAAATTTTAGATAAAATTCATTTTTATTCTGATGATTGATGCTGAAAAGCTATCTGGCTAATTGCATTTGCTAGTATATTTTCTCCAGAATTTGAAAAGGATTCAGAATGGACAAAAGATTTCTTTTTTTCTTGCTGGTCTGCTCACTTTTGGTTTTTTTTTTGTTTTTTTTTTTTTTGAGGAGGAGGGGAGCTGTTCCAATAAAGCTAACAAAACTCTAGCTGAACTACAGCTTTATAATAAAGCTTGTGACAAGTTCTGGGATCTAAGCCAAAAATCAAACCAAATGTACAGTTTACGAGGGTGAAAGGTTTTACTGGCCAGTCTGGTTCTCTTCCAAAATGCCTTCATTTCACATGTAAATGCTAATAGAAACAAACAGTGGTAGTACCATTAACTTCTATTTTTGCATCACCACCTCCGTGTCATGCAATAAGCTAAAGAAAGAAATTGCAAGTAGGAAATCAGGGTTTGGGAGGAAAAATCAGGAGAAAAAAAGAATTAAACAAAACTCTATTAGATCCCTCTCATTGAATTCCATCTGGCCCACTGAGACTTCCTCAAAATTATTGGCAAAGTGTGTTATTATTTTGGGAGGAGAAGCGGAAGGTAAAGGAAGGAAAGGGGAGGGTTCAGGCTAACTCAAAAATATCTATAATTACAAAAAGCTGTGCTTTTTTTTTTTTTTTTTTAACACTAAGCCAGCATGGTGAGAAGCACATTGATTCATTTGTACATACCTGAGCATCATTTTGTGATGAGCCCCAATTTCCCCTCCATGGTTCTGTTTAAGACAAAACCCTTTCAGAAGTCTGTGGGAGCTGTGCCTAAATAAGCCACAACACAAAGCAGGAGACTCCCAGGGCCCCCTTGCTCACTGAGATATTATGCACACAGCATGTCCATGAAAAAGCATGCTTGCACTATGCTTCCCACATCCTTCTCTGTTTCAGCTCCTATCCATTTGTCTTTTTTCCTTCTCTGATTTCATCATGTCATAAGCCCAAGACTGGTAGCTCATTAAGGCAGTGGCTTTCCATTTACTTCTTGTTTACAGTATACTTCTGCCAAATGTACATCCTTGTGTCAAGGTTATATATCAGTGCCTTAACATGATATATTTTTAATCTTTAATTTCAGAGCTTTTGTAAGTAACTGTAAGTAATCGTGTGATTTCCGGCAATTAGATTTTCTTCTATTTAAACAGCTTGCATTCCCACTGATTTTCCTGTGTGCAAAACTGGTGCTGAGGCTGCAAGACCTCTCACTCTATGGCTCATACCAATGATATCTCTGCTCAGCACAGTCATTTTCCCCCAAGGAGCAGACAGCATAGAGAATTGTGTGCTCTCCTTTTGAGGAGCCATAAAAACACTTATAAGTATTACACACAATCACATTACCAAGACAGGGCATTTTCATTTGTCCATGTGCTGTAAGCAGAGAGTGTAGGAACTCTTGAATTAGCATTTGCATTGTTTTTTTTTAATGAAAGAATTAATTGCTTCAGACCATCTATCTGGAGTCCTGCATTTGCAGAAAACTGAGTGCAGAGATATAAAATATGTCAGTTCTTGTCGGATCCTGACCTCTTAACTCTGGGAATTACCATAAAGTAGTATTCATATATGTTCAATGATACACAATAAATACAACTATAACCTTAGTTCAGAGGAGAGTTTTGCTGCTTCATCCTTGCTCTAACTGGTTTTATTTCTTGACCCTCTCTGGGTTAACAGTGTATCTTTTCCTGGAAACTGAGTGGAATCTGACAAAATTATGCTTTCATCAAACTACCAAAATATATTTTGTGACAGGAATCAACTTCATATCATAGCAAAATGAGATCTTTACTGACATTTCCTTATCTTGCCTTCCTTAGTATTAAACTATTAAGTATGTGGCATTTTGTTTGCAGAATGTCATATCAAAAAAAGGTCATTAAATCACTCAGCAGCCTGTTAGAGAAGCTGCAAAAATATTGGTGGTGTCTTCTTGTTGAAGACACTTCCCAACATGTCTCCTGGCACAGACGTGCACCAAGGCACGACTGCACCCACCAACCCGTCATGCATGCTGCTCTCAGTCCTCGTGCAGTTTCACAACACACACAGGATGTCTCAGGACTGACTCACATTATGTCCACACAGCAATTAGGATGTGCAACTCCTAACAACATCTCTTTAGAGGCTTCAGTAGATTTAACCTAGTCTGAAAATGTGTGGTATCTCTTTCTGACGAGTTTGTGCCCCTGAGTTTTAGGAAACTTGAACCCATAGGAGAGGGTTTTGTCTCTTCTTTGTAGGGACTTGCAGAACCTAGCTAGGAACTTTTTAAATGTGTAGCTGCAACATGTATAAGAGAGCAAGCACGAGCAAATAGGAACAATGGAACCTTCTAAAACCACTGTTGCATGCAACACTTATTTTTGTTGTTGTTTTCAGAAGTTTTCCTCTTAAGAAAAAAATTTAATAAAGAAAAGTATTTATAAAATATAACACTGTGCCTGGTTTTATTGAACACAATAAACTTAGGTTTGATTCATGCAACTGGCAGGCTCCATATAAAGGATTAAATTAAAGGAAGTGAGTTTAAATTAATGACCTACACCTGATACAGACTTACTCATGATCACTTTTCATACAACTAACAGATGTACTATGTTACAAGGATTAACTTCATTTTCACAATGTCCTCTGCTGCAATTATGACATTAAAAGCTGCTGGGAACCAGCAGCAGTCATACCTTCAGTGCCAGCCTCATTTGCCACTCTGCTAGAGTGGATTAACTGAATAATAGTAAGTGACCCACACCAGGATGAAAGCAACATGTGGGAAATAAAAACAAAAAGAAAAGAAAGTACTGTGGAAGGCCCAGAAGAAGCAGAAATTAATTTGATGATTAACACTCAGACTGCACAGCAGCAACCTGGAAAGGAATGCTGTAGTGAAATCTATAGGCCAAAAAGTGAGCAAGTGAAACTGTATGCATTGCTGCAAAAATTGTTTCTCAATAAATGTAATTTAACACTGTCATAGATGTACAACTAACTCATCATGTCAACCCCAAATTAAACAGCAGCAAGACAAAGAGAGTTTAAGTTTATGATAGTTTGGGTTTGTTTTTTTTTTTTTCCCCTTCTTTGTTTAGTCATTGTTTGAAATTGGCCAAGAAGCTGAAATAATTTCAAAACTGGAGAGGGTAAGTGGTAAAGCCAGCTTCATGTCTACTTCCCAAAGGTGCAACTTCACGTAGCCATTTACATTTGACTTACACTGAAAGTTAACTGGACTGACCATAATGGGTCAGACACAAAACCTATGGATTATAATCAGATTTCTGTGGGCTACCAACACCAGCAAACTCAGAGAAGTTTAAGAGTTCAAGAGTAGGCAAAAGGGTGGCTAACTCCCTTCCCTCCTGACTCAGCACAGCACTGATTTCAGCACAATTGCTCAGATCTTGAGATCGGTGCTGCTGCAGTGCCTTTAATTGTTACTGGAGTTAGATCAGCTGACAGCAAGTGGATATGCTTGGTGTAATGGGGCTTTTGAACAACAGTGTAGACTCCCTCCTTAAAAACTGAGGAGTGGTCCCAGACCCAAATCTGACTTCTTGATCTAGACAATTATAACTGGGGATATACTTGTTACTGATTTAAACACAGTTATTTGGACTTCCAGTGCTCCAAAGGTGCATGCATGCTTCCTGCAGTTATGAGGAGTCATTTATCCCTCTCCTTATATTAACTTGAGAGTTAATGAATCTTGCATTCCCTTTCTATGTAATAAATTCAGTTTAAACAGAATGATTCACTTCTAACTCCAATGTCTTTGAAGGTCAGAAATATCTTTTAGAACTCTAAATCTGTGCCAATATCTGCCATACAAAAGACAGGTGGGAACAGATCACTGCACTGCAGCTCTGGACAGAAACCCCTGCCCTTGCAGAGACATCAGCAAAGAGAGAAGTTTTCAGAAACAGCCTTCTCTTTTGCATATTTTCTGATTGGCCTGTGGTGCCCAAGAGTCTCTTACTGAGGAAGGTGACTCACTACTAAATAGTGCTCACAAGTGCTTTATTTTCGTGTATAAATATGACCCTGTGAATCAAATGCTTAAATTCCTTAAAGGATATGGACCCTACAGCTCTTGTCTGGCTGCTCAAAAGGAATCTAATTTGCTTTAAATAAAAAAAATCTATGTCTCTATTAGCTCTCCTGGGACCTACCTTTAGGTACTAAACTAGAGTTTCTGTACAGACCTAGTTATATATATTCCTTGCTCATGAGGCATAAAATCATGTCTCCTTTTCTTTAAAAAAAAAGTCCACTTTCAATGCTACAGCAATGAAAGGATATTAATGGAGTATTTTTTTCTCTGATGAGAAAACAACTCAGGGCCCACTCTTAAAGGGACAGAGAATCCATGGCTCTACTTGAATACAGTGGGAGTGAGAGCAAAACAATGAGTGTTCTTTTAACTCTGTAAGACATACAGAAAAAAAAAACCTGAAATATGAGCAACCTGACAAGGTGTCAGAATACTAATGTCCTGTTTATTCAGTTTTTTCCTGTTCCCTTTTCATCTCGGACAGCACAACTCTTCCAACCTACACTGGAATGCTTTATCACAGTGTTGAATTCCTAAAGGTTTTGCTGTTTCTCTATTCTGATTGCTTCAGGAGTGTCTGATGCCAACAGTCCCCCAAGGGAGAAATAAAAGGTGCTGAACAGCAAGGCATCCCACAATCTTGTCTCATCAAGGAGCCTGGGCAGATATTAAAAGCAAACTGATGCCAGAACCCATTTTTGTGTGTTAAGAAGAGGGTAAAGGTAAACCAGAAAGGATGAAAAGATAGATAGAAATTAAATTGAAAGGAAATAGAAGTTCAAGTTGCCAATATTCAGCCAAAAGTATTCAGCTCAGTGTTTTCTTTCAAAGTCTTGTTTACAAAAAAAAACCAACAAAAACTAAGAGATAAATTTATGGGGTGGGAGAGGGGAAATCCTGTTTATCATCATTCATCTTTCATTTTTCTATCTCAAGGAGACACTCTTCATCTCGCCAGAACATCAGTCCACTTGGCTGGTTATTTCAGTTCTGCGATATTCTGCTGATAGCTATAATGTAGATTCGCATGCCAGATACTTGAGTTAATTAGCTCGTGGGCTGCTAGTGTCAGACTTGTTTAGTGCAGGAAAAACAGCTGACAACAAATCATCACTGTGTGAGATCTTGATTATTGTTTGGATGCAAACAGAAACATGCTGGCATGGCCTTACAAGTGTTTTCAATCACAGAAGGATGTTACAGTGCTAACACAATGAGGCTGGCTTTTCTTATGAGAAAGGAGTGGGATCATTGAAAGTCTAGCACAAATACTTGCTATTTACTCAAACTTCATTTAGGTAATCCTGTCTTCTCCTCAGTGGTCATAGGGTTGAGGTCCCAGATCCTTCATTTCTAAAGAGGTTCCCAATAACTTGTTGCCAGAAAAGGAGAGTAACCGCTAAGGGTGCTCTATTGTGAGTCCATACTCACAGAAACACTGATAGGATCATAGAATATCCTGAGCTGGAAGGGACCCAAAAGGATCATCAAAGTCCAGATCTCAGCCCTGCACAGGACAGCCCCAAGAATCAGATCATGCGACATACGTGCATTTCATTACCTAAGGAAGTTAACCCAAACACAAAGCTGCATACAACTCTCCTGCCTCCTTCATGTGTGACACGCCAAATTATTGCCTCCTTCCATGCTACTTAGTTTCTTCCAAAAGTGCCACTATTCTTTTGAAGAGAACATACATTACTCCCTGTAATTATCCTTGCTTTAAGACTCCCCTCTCCAGCATAATATCCCCATGAGGTACAACACAGATGAGATGATCAAAGTCTGCAAAATACAGGATTGGAATGACTGTACAAAGGAAGAACTTCTGCAATTCATCTCTGCAATCTTTCCAACTTTGGGGTTAATTTTAGAACAGTGTGCCAGTTTTCGATAATATCAAGACATTTAGATTCAGTGGTGTTAAGATCAAGGAGATATGCAAAAAGGTGTAGTTTTGCTTTTGCACTTTGATCTGGACATTCCTGCAGTTGTTTGTTGTATCACTCCAAGTGTTGTGATTCTCAGATTCCAGACAGCTACCCGCCTAAGTCCTGGTTAGAAAATGAAAGGGACAATTATCACCTGAATTGTTGGGTAAATTAATTTTCCAGCTTCATCAAGATATCCTCTTGAAAATACTTCTATCTTTTCCCCCCTAATAGCACTACATTGCTTTTGTAATAGTGTCACAAACAAGTGTTTAAAAGTTGATATCCAGCTTCTAATGAAGTGTCCTAGCACTGAGAATCTCACTGACTGCAATAAAATTGTACGGAAAACATGCCTCTCTAACATATACTTACTTCCCAACAGTATTTTGCAACTTCCATGGTCTAATCACAAAAACAAAGGAAGGTCATGAGTCTGAACCAAGAATCAGAAACCTGGCTGAGTCAGAATGTAAGAAAGCTGCAACTTAAATCTCCAAGGATACTTCAGTGACCTGTATTGACCTTTGGAAAAGCTGCTTCTGAATCACCAAACCTCAGTAGGCTGATAGCTGGAGAATCATGGTATAGATAAAGGAGGTGCTTTGCAAACTTGCACAAGCAGCAACAGGCAACTCTGGCCATGTAATTTGCCTCTTTATATGTAATTAGTACAATATGTAATTTGGAAGTCTTGGAATTAATTATACAAGGTTCATACCTGAATTTACTTTGTGGGTAGCCATTTGTGCACTGTGTTGTATGCCTTGAATCCATAAACAGAAAGGTTTTGGTGATAAAGCGTGTCTAGGAGTATTGAAACAGACTGAAAAGGAAGCAGGGAATTCTGCGTATCTTTCAGGGGAAGCAGCTAATAGCAGATTTTGAGATATGGAAATGCAGTGCAAAATTAAATGCCACTATCAACCTATTCTTATTACATTCAATAGAAAAGCTATAGCAGAAGAGCAATGAACATGATAAAAATTTTACCTGGGACTTGTTTGAAAAGATCCTGATACTGACTGACTCAAAATTTTCCCTGTTAATTTTTAAGCCTCCTACATTACTCAAAATACAAGCCCAATTTTAATGTCTTCATCCCAAGGGAAATAAGGATGCTCACTGAAAAGATTAATTATGTACTTTCAACAATTACATTCCTCTTAAAACATAACCTTTTCAGCTCAAGATTGGTGTATCTAGATTGCTAAACAATACCATGGGGTAAACCTATTTCTTTAAATTACATGTGGGGAAAGTAAAGAGCTGGGGAATTCAGAGAGGTTTGAATTATTCATTGCAAACATTTACTCTATTAGTTTAATCAGACTACAAGGATATAGCCAAACAGATGTGACCAGGCAGTTGGACAGGGGAAAAGGACAGGTTTTTTTAAATACCAGCTTGTCAAATGCACTTTCTGGACTGATTTTCCAACATACTGCATGACTGTTTGTGCCAGCTCATCATTGGGAACACTCAAAAGCATCTGAAAAGGAGCTGATGGTTACAAAAAAGTTTCTGAGACCAATCTTACAAAAATGGTCCAGTAAACAGTGAGAGAAAAATAGCCAGGTATTCTAAGCCTCAAAAGTGATCCTTGCTAGTCAGGACAGTGCCAGGTGCTACACTGATGGTGTTAAATCTAGTGATAGAAAATGTTTAGAAAGTATTTGCTCAGACAGTACAAAACCAAGCCAGCTAAAAAAGCATCACATATCAGGTGCTCAGAGCAAAAAAGGAAGGTAGGGACCAGTGCCAGCTACTGTTCAGAGAATATAAAGCAGTGTAAATCACCATGAAAATTCCTATAAGGCTATGAAAATTCAATAAAGTCAAAGTTTTAAAATGGAAATAAATATAACCTCTGTCTAACAGTTTTTTTAAAAACAGAAAACTCCTACGCTGAAATGAGAACCCAATAGAGTTCAACATCTACTCAAAATAGCCATTAGGCAGAAAATCCTATGTGATACCTGCAGCTCTACCCACCAGAGAGTTGCAATTTAGGTAAATAATTTCCTTTAATTAAACAAATACACCTATCAAATTCCCATGTTGCCTTTTAATATGCCAGGTCTGCTGCTTTAGGACAACCCCTTTTAGGAATGACACTCCGTGTTTTCAGAATATTACTGTTTCTTTCAAATAAGTCATTTGCAGTCTAGCCTGCATTTTGAGAAGTAAACTGGGCAGGTATATACTCTGTAAGCTCAGGCCACAAAAAAGGCAAGCCATTTTGATCATTTGGAGCTGTGATGCTTCGGACTGTGTAGAAGACCAAAGCTTACTCTGAAGAACTCTGTTTTGCTTCTTCCTCGTAGAGTTTTCAGAGGAATGATAAACAGGAAAATTATCTATGAGGTTACCCAGTAAAGTAAGTGAGAGCTGTAACTGTTTGAACTTTATTGCTGAGGGTAAGATAACCATGTTGGTCTGGATCTAAATTAATATCAACCTTGGATTTAAGCACAGGGATCAAGAGTGAATTAATGATACTTTGGGTCCCCTTGCACAGAAAACTGTTTGAGACTTAGCTGCAGAGCTGTTAATTATGGATCCCACTCAAAACTGTGGCTTTCCACTGCTAAACACAGAGACAGTCTGCTCTGAAGGGAGAATTTGGAAATAAGTGATAACCCATAATGTTTCTAAGGCAGGGTTTGTACTGTGAGAAAGAAACCTTTTAAGCCAGGTGGTAAAGTCAAAAGAAAACTTTCAGGTCCACAAATATGTTTTTAATGTGTGGCAGAGATTTATAGCTTTTTCTCACCTATATGAAAAAATCCTCTTATTTCCTATACAAATGGTAAGTGATGCATCTGAGTCCAGAGAGAATTGTCAAATGCTTTAGATACTCAACTTTAATCCCTCTCTGACAAGTGGGCAGTGTGTATATCTATTTTTCTGCACATTGCCTGAGCAGTCAGCAAGTTAAGCATTATCTTTTGTCCTGATAAACATCAGAACTTTATATGAATTGCTACCATAGCTACTTCCCCAAGCTAGGCATTTCCTCCTCACCACAGAAGTTCACAAGTCAGGTAGATAATCACATAGCATATTGAGTGAATCATGCACATGAGCAGAAGGGTTTGAAATAAAATGCTGGTATAACACAGCTGTAATTAGGGATAACCTCCCACCAGCTCATGAAACTGTCTCTTCTCCCTGTGATTGCTGACAGAAGATTTCCAAATTCATGTTGGGGGAAGGGCGGTACACAGCATAACAGAGTGCTAAATGCAGAATTCCTGTAACTCAGGATGGTGTTAAATAAGACCTCTGACTAAGTAACTGAGTGGGCAGGCATCACACCTTTCATTCTGAAACAATCACCCTCCTCAGGTTTCTTTCCCTTTACAGTCTAAGTTGCAATGGCCGTGACTGGAAATGAGTGACTGCAGATGAACTTTTTGATACAACTAAGTTACAATGATTCAAAGACCTTTTGGAAAGGTCTGTTAAGTCTGCATAAGCAAAAATCAGGAATCAAATCTGCAAGCTTTGCCTAAATCAAACATTCAGCAACCTTAAAGAGCACTCATAGCTATTTTCCTTCCCAGCAAAATGCTCCTAAGAGGACAGCTGAGAGGGAGGTGTGGGGGGAACAAAACCCACATTTTCTGTGTCTCTTACTACTTTTTTGTTTAACTGTTGCTGTGCCTGGCCTGTTTTTATGACTGGTGTCTGCAAATGTTCACAGGGTTGAGTTTTACTGGCAAACATGCTCGCAGGATATGGGGGAGAGTGGCAGATGTGGCTTTCCAGAACCAAAGGTTTCATTTGCATCCTCTGGCCTGCATGCCAGAGCAGCATGTGAGCACACACAGGCAGAGAGCAGCTAGACAGCACAGCTCATATTTCCAGGGCTTGGAAGTTGCTCATCAGTGTAAAATAGTCCCCCTTCCAAATAAATTTTCTTGAAAAGATCCTGAACCTAAGCAAAATGTATCATAATAATTCACTGTGTCATTATTCATTCAGCTCAGCTTCTGTGGGTTTGCTCCCACCAACATTTTGAAAGACAGTTCAAAATAATGGAGCCTACCTATGCACAGTGTGTGAGTCTATGATTCATGAAACACAATTTTGAATTCAGAAACAAGTGTGTTTTTTTAAAAAACTGCTTTCTAGCCTTACTCTGAAGTAGATTAGCATAAAATACCCCTATTTACCTAGTCAATGAAGAGTTTTTGGACACTAGATTTGACAGAATTTAAAAATCAGCTTTACTGCTGGCTACTGCCCAAGGCAGCAGCAGGACTCTACAACCTCTCTAGATCAAAATTTCAGCTTCAT
The DNA here is from genome assembly GCF_024509145.1 of Vidua macroura. Taxonomy (NCBI): domain Eukaryota; kingdom Metazoa; phylum Chordata; class Aves; order Passeriformes; family Viduidae; genus Vidua; species Vidua macroura. Next base: position 28,975,456 of record NC_071573.1, read on the forward strand.
GTGTGCAGACATAATGGATCTCTTAAGTATGAAGTTCATGCTGGTTTCAGCCCAGAGGAGATCCAGTTACAGATCCCTGACAGTAAAATTATGGTTTCCAAGGAATTTCACAGAATCACAGCATAAGCCTGAAGGGGCATAGTTGAAAGGGGCCCTCAAAGATCATAGCGTTTGACTCCTGCACATGCACTGTACCATGCCCAAGACTCCCACCATGTGCACTGCCCAAACACTTGAACTCTGCCAGGCTGGGTGCTGTGACCACTTTCTTGGGGAAGTGCCCAGCCACCCTCTGGGGAAAGAACCTCTTCCTGATATCCAACCCAAATGTCCCCTGACACAACTTCAGGCCATTCCCTCAAGTCATGTCACTGGTCACCACAGAGGAGAGATCAATGGCTGCCCCTTCTCTTCCCCTCACAAGGAAGATGTAACTTCAATGAGGTCCCTCATCAGTTTCCTCCTATCCTGGCTGAACAGATTTCAGCCACTCCTCATATGGCTTCCCCTCAAGGCGCTTCATCATCTTCATAGTCCCCCTTTGGACACTTACTAGTAGTTTAATATCCTTCTTATATTGTGGAATCCAGAAGAGCCCCCAGCACTCGAGGTGAGAGCTTTGTGTTCACTTTGTCATCAACCAGGCCCCCCAGGTCCCTTTCCATGGCACTGCTTTCCAGCATCACATTCCCCAGTCTGCACATCCAGGGTTGTCCCATCCCAGATGCAGAATCCAACATGTTCCCTTGTTGAACTTCACATGGCTGGTGATTGCCCAGTCCTCTAATTTGTTGATGTCTCTCTGCAGGGCCTCCCTACTTTTGTGGGAGTCAGCAGCTCCTCATCCTTCGATTTCTATTACCAGATGTCACACTAAGGACCACGCACTATCAGAGCACCCATTGACTCTAAGAATGAATTTAGCCATGACAAACACCATGAACTATTTTGGGTACTGAAAATGTGTCATCAGGCCAGCCAGCTGATAATTTGTCATTCTTCACAGCATGCATTTTGCCTCTGGGCTGATTTGAAAGAGCCAAAAGCAAAACCCAGTAAGGCAAGAATGTCTCAAGGCTAGAAACAGTAGAAATATTGTATGAAAGCCCCACCTGAAAGGATTCCTTCTCAATTTTCAGAGCAAAATAACATGCCAATAAATTTGCCAAACCAAAACCAGCACATACATTTCTTGGCATAAATACCTTTTTCACGACTCTGGTAGATCGTGTTGACCTGGGTCAAATATGAAGAGACAAAATCCAGATGGCAGATGGCTTAGCCATATCTACAACAATTCATATTGAATCAGAGGAAGTCTGATACATCATTAAAAATCCCAAAGCCAGTATTTATCTCCAAGGCACAACATATATAGGCCCCACAACCTACAAAAGGAACATGTTCTCTCCCCCTTCCTTCTAAGTTATTTGATTCCCAAGGAGCTCACTGGATAGCATATAACAGATAGTACAAAAAGGGCATTTATTATGGAAACATTTGATGAGAGGAAATAAGATGATATCTCTGTGCAACTTAAGGATCTTAGACATATAGTATTACAAGCAAGAAGCATGGATGGCAGGCAGAACTCTACACATCCTTCTCAAGAATATTAAAATCCAGCTTCTTCCCTGATAGCCATGAATGATCAAAAGGCATAAACAATCAGGCTTTCTATGCTAATGATTGTACTGAAATACTTTCTTAAGTAGTTTAACCAATTAGAAGGAGCACCAGCCATTAAAAGGAATCCTAATGATGGATTAGTTATTCAGAATCCTCTAAAAGAAAACTACATAGTTTTTTTGTCTCGTGTCCCTCATTTTTTCTTGACTTTGGCTGTTTTCCATTTTTAAAGTAATAAACCCACTCCTCAAACCTTCACAAACTCTTAGAAAGTATGAAGCTACTAGCCTCCTTGCCTTTATTTTCATTGGCTTAATTTGTGAATCATTGAAAGTTAATATATTTGTGGTTCATGCATGAAAAAACTTGAAATTTTAAGTAATACAAGTCTCCTATGTGGGCTCTAAAGAAAAGCATTTCTAATTGCTATGAACTAAGACAGAGAAAAACCTCTTAAAATGAAATCACATTTCTTTAATTAGATTTCACATAGAAGGAATATCAGGGTTAAAGTCTGTTTGAAGTAACACAAAAATCTTTCAATAAAAAGTTTCTGTGTGTTATTCAGATGGGAGCAGAGAAACAGCAGTAGTTTATTACTCAGGAACATGTTGCCTGTAACATATTTCATATAAAAAGTATTCTTAGCTAAACATGTCCTCCAGTACTGATTAGATTAATAGCTGGCAAAATTTGGCCATTATACATTGCATTAACAGAAAGTCACACTTGGCTGTTAACTCAGTTTAGGCTGTATGTTGAGCCATCAGTGCTACATATTGAGCAACACCATGGGCAAGTCAGAATTAGCAGGAGCATCACATATGTTATTGCTAGCAGAAGAAATGCAGACTGTTTAGAGGACTGCAATTCCTCTGTCAGCTTGTTTAGCTCTAGAGTTAAGCAAAACCACTTAACTTCATCTTTGTTTCTCTTTTATATGGTGTGATTTTCTTTTTTATGAAAAAAAAACCAAAACCAAAAACCCCCAATAACAACAAGAATAACCACCAAAAATCACAACGAAAAGAAAAAAAAAAAAAAAAAAAAAAAAAAAAACAACAAAAAAAAAAAAACCAATGCAGACACACACAACAGATTTGGCCAGGGTTTTTCTCCTGGAGGGCTTCCTGCTGTGTCCAAATTCACATGTCATCATGGACTGGCCTCATCTGTGGCTCCACAGGTAGTTCTGCCTCACAGCTGCACCTGCAGCCAACTGCCTGAGCTCATCTCCCCTGCAAAGCACACCTTAAGCACTTCACACAATTCCTCTGGAGCAGGTGGGACATATCAGTCAAGCCTAGCTTGAAAAGCTCCCAGTGAAGTCCTGCATGACAGCTATAGAGCAGGTGACTATGAGTCCCAAGTCTCCCAACCCAACATTCCTTCCCAAGGGGAATTCTCACTCAGCCAGGCTGCAAGGTGTGTTTTGAGGGCAGGCTGGGTAAATACACGTGGGGCCATGCTCTGTCTTGATTCCTACAAACTTCAGACTTCTCATGGCCTTCATATTAACCTGCAGGGCACTCAGATGAAGGGCAGTGTCCTGCTAGTATGCCTGTTCAAGATCTGGAGAGAGAATGAAATCACAGAACTTTTTATTAGCAACCTTTCCTTTGGATGGGGAAAAAATTAGGTATTTTGAAGCTGAAACTTCTGGGGGGTTACATACCACCACTCTCATAATGCTAACACCCATGTAGCAACACAAGCATGAGCACTCCTGCCTTTAAAGGGGCTTGGTTTCGTCTCAGAGCAGAACAGAAATGTTCAGAAAAACACAAAAGTTGTGCATGTTAGGAAAGTATTTCCCACACAGCTCTAGTTATGAGAGGCCTCTAATGGTATTTAATATTTCAAACTATTTTGGTTTCAATTAAAATAATAGATGGGAAAATAAAAAAGAAAGGGATGGGAGGCGGGTAATTTTTTCCTATCCTGCAGGAAAATTCCAATTACTTAAATTATTCTTTTGCAGAGAAATGAAACAATTGCTGCAAAGGGGAACATGAAATGTCATCCAATCTACTTCTGAAATGCATTTTATGCAATGAAGCAACATTTGTGTGTATTCCACTAATTCACTCCATTTTAGAACGTCAGCCAGACAGTTTCAGTGTCACTTGAAAACTATTATGATTGCTGACAGCCAGGGTCCACCTTCACCCCCCTTTCCCAGAAGCACCTAAATGTTTTAGGACACAAACCAGCGAAGTTTTAGGAACAAATCTTCACAAGGCAACATAAGCATTTCAGTCCATTACTCAGAGGCATTTTAGGCACACAGGTTGCCCCGATGGCCCAAGAGAATGTAGGAGTTGCTCTGGAAGTCTAAGCCCCAGTGTTGAAGACTTACAGTCCTAAACACAAGATTACCTAGAGTACTTATTGCTAAAGATACAGTGCAGCTCTTTAAAGATGGGCATTAATCCCTATAATCATACGATCACAGTATGTTTTGGAAGGGACCTTAAAGACCATCCAGAGCCAATCCTCCTGCTATGGGCAGGGACACCTTCCTCTAGACCAGGTTTCTCAAAACCCCATCCAGCCTGGCCTTGAACACTTGCAGGGATGAGGCATCCACAGCTTCTCTGGGCAACCTGTTCCAGTGCCTCACCACCCCCACAATAATAATATTCAGCCAGCTATTGGTTATCACAGTACAGAAGGATTAAACACCAAAGCACTGAATGTTCTCCAAAATTCTTAGGTCCTTCCAAACCACACAGTCACTTGGGAGCATCAGTTATATCTGAAAAACCTGGTCTAAATATGATCTCTGACTTCCTACAGGCTCTGGTAGTTATTATTTGGGATTCTCTGGATGGTTTCAGAAATGTTACTCAAGATCTAGTCCATTGTCTTCTGCAAAAGCACAGAATAAAAGTATTTTCAGTGAGATTATTCACTTTCCCATTGTTTTTAGCAAGAATTCTGCTTGTAGCTGACAGGAAAAGTGCTAGGAACTCATATGCAGCAGTCAGGACTTTTATTCCAGAATATGTGAGTACTGTTTCAAAAAGAGCAAATTAAACCAAAGCCAATAGAATAAGTACTGCAGCCAACATCTTACAAAATATTGCCACCTTCATCTGGTCATTGAATAGTTGTTCTATCATAGATACCACTTTCTGGAAACTATAACTAATAAGAAAAACTCCAAGGAGAGTAATCTTGAAATAGCCTCAAAGAGCTGTGAAAAGCACTGTAAGCACACTCATTCGGAAAAATAATCTAGTTTTCACTAAACCAGTACCTATATGTAAATAAATATGTCTCCCAGACTTCAACTATAAGCACAGGCATTAATTTTGTTAGTTTCACTAGGCTTTGTCCTTTCTTCATCTGAAGCAGCACGTTTGCAAAAACAATCCCGTGCTACTAAGTGAATCTCACATTTACACTGAGAGTGCCCAAGTGCTTTTCAAGTCTTGACTCTGCTTTATCTGCTTCTGTCATAAGTCTGCTTGGCAAAAAAACCCACATGCAGCTGAGACAGGGGCATGTTCACTTTCAAAAGTCAGTGAAAGAAAGGGGGTGTGGAAGAGAAACTCTTTAATATTGCTCAAGAAAATAGTTTTCAGTCAGACTCCAGTACTGCCTAATTCCTGTCTGCATCAGCCCAGTTAAAGCTGCCTGTGCTTAGGGGCGATTGGCAGTCTGCTCTGGGTTCCTTCACTGCACTGCTAATCTCCACTAATACTCTCCCATGCTTCATTTAATTTCACTCTCAGGGCTCTTTTTCAAATTCTTCCTCAAATCTTAAACCAATGCCCTCATTGTTTAGGATTCCTTTACCCTGACAAGTCTGACCTCAGATATCCTTTCCTCTTTCCTGCTCTGTAACTCAGGCAGTCCACTTACTCATTCATATGGTAACCTCACATAATGGTCTCCACATTAATTAAGTAATTTTGGTTCTTTAAGGTACTACAGAGGGGTTTTCAGTGCCTTTCAGGCCAATTGAACTATTTTTTTTGTTGAACAGACTGGAGAGTACATGGTAGAAGAGCCAAGGAGAACATGCCCGCTCTCCCTCTGGGCCATTCCTTTCATGCTGCTTCAGGGTTAGGCCAAAACAACATCAGCAAGTCTAATTTGCCCCAGCAGCGGATGGGAAATGACTAAAAACCCTGCAGATTAATTTGTGTCAGATGTATGTTTTAAAGCAAGTGAGAGCAAGAGAGAATGTGAGAGCATTTACAGAAAAGCATGCTCTTTCTCTGGGATTTAGAAGGGCCCTCTTGTTTCAGATCTCTTGGGAGCTGAGTGGCCCCAAGCAAATGAAAAGTCCTACCTTTGCTTTATGTTCTCCTTTTGTATTTGATGCTTTTCAGTAATCAGAAAATTCAGGAAAAAAATGGGAGGGATAAAAAGAAGCAAAGCTGTACAATGCATAATTGGTTTTGCAGTATCTGCTGATTCTTCTAGCAAAGATATTTTGCACCATACAGGTAAGATGGTCAGAAAAAAAGGGGCCTGGGGTTTGTTTTTTTTTTTTGAGGGGTGAGGGTTGTGTCCCACATCACTCCAGGAAAAGCAAAATGTGGTGGAAATCTCATGTCACTCTGGAAAATAGTAATGATTAGTGTTACATAATCAATAACCTAATAGGACTGAAACTGCAGATCAATACATGATCCTGACTAGGAAGCACAGGTCCAAATCAATTTTTCTGTTGAAACAGTAGACCTCAAGTTGCTCTCTGATGGCCAGATGTGATCACCCAGCTGTGATATCCTGACAGAATGAGTCCTGGAGTGGCCGTGGAAATCCAGCAACCATAATAGTTTGGTGCTACTTGGTGTGACTTAGATGGGAATAAATTTTTCTGTATGTGACTAACACATGGGTTGAAAAACAGCACAACTGGCACTGGTTAGGCTTCTTACTGGTATTCCCAGCAAGGCCAAGAACAGTCATCTCTGTGTCCAGTCTCTCTGGTTAATGGTGTTGCGACACTGGAGATGAGTCATGTGTGTGCTATCATTGTGCAGTAACATTTCTGTTGCTAAATTAAATAGATTTAATTTTGTACATTCTTAGAACTCATATCCAATCTGATCTGCTCACCACATCTAAAAGGATTTGTTTACTTTTTAGGCAGCCTTGCTGTTTAGATCTCAGATGACTGCCTCAAAAATTCTAGGGAAACTCAAAATAAGTCTCAAAGTGCAACATCAGCATGGACTTATTTCTGGTGAGTGACAGGTCTGCCTCAAAACCTTCAAACCTTTCTCTTCATTCACACTGTTCCTAATCCTTGTCTTATTATGAGACAGAAATAATAACATCCAAAGTCTGAATCCCAATCTGATTTGGCAGCATAAATATAACCACAGACAAATCTTCCAAGAGAGCCAAAGAGACAAAAAGCCCCAATCTAAAAAGAGAGCAAAGTTTTGTGGAATTAGACCTTAAATCTCAGTTTTAGAACAGACTAGCACTTAGGAGCCTGTCACAACTTTCAACAAGACATCAGATATAGTTAATACAACATTTAATATTGGTGCAGTTATACTGGTACTCTTAGCAGTATCACCTATTTCAATCTAGAAAGGAAATAGTACAGGGAAGAAACAACATAGGATGTCTTTATATCTATAAATGTTGTTGTAGTGGGATATTTTTCAATAAAAACACATACCAGTAATCTAAATGGTTGTATTAGTGCCAGATCTTCTATATGAGACCAAGTGTCTCAGAAGATTTAGATGTCTGTATCACACCAGTTTCACTAGTGTTTTGGCAGGTAATAGCATTTCCAGACCCACATACAAGCACCAGGTCACATCTGAGAAAGAAAGAAAGTCTTTTGTTACTTGACCACTTTGAAAATATTCTTCTTAGGGTTGCTGAAATGTATAAGAATTGGCAAGTTTGAAAAATAAAGTAATCCTCTTCAAAAGAACAAAATCAAACACAGCCATTCAGAAGAAATAGTAACGAAAGAGAAATCTGTATTAACGATGATTGTATCGGCAAGTCTTCTCTGTCTGTAACACATACTTGTGGAAAATGGTAACTACAGCTGTAGCAATTCACACAATGTTGTCTGAATATTTTTATCTGAGACAAAACTATGCTGTTATCTTCATGTATACAGGAAAAAAACGAGTTCTGGAGCAGATTAATTCAATAATATCTAGATTCCTAATTCCCTGATTTAGGTCCCAGGAGAAGCTTAGAAACTTTCAGTGGAAGGAGAAAGAGGAATTTCCTTATTTTATCTGATCTACATGAAAACCTCAAGTTCATTGAGATAGTCTATCAGTTTTAGGGTGCCTAGTGCTGAAAAGAAAAAAAGGCAGACCAAGCCTGCAGGTAACCTGTTTGACTGACCTCACTCTACAGCTCTAAGTTTATTCACCACACACTCACATCTGTGGTAGTTCCAGCTCAGGAGAGCAGCTCAGGCACATAGCCAGGGGTTTGTAGGGCAAGCCTTCTCAGCCCTTGCTTGGAGCAGCTTTAGGAGCCAGGAACCACACCCTTGCTTCCTGTCAGAGCAGAGTAAGCCTAGAAGTCACAAAACCTATCTATTGGTTACACTGCCAGAAAGTGCATGTGTGTACCCAGTCCAGTACTAATTAGTCTTTCTGGCACCAAAGCCTCAATCATCTATCCCAGGCCAAACCTGTCAGTGCTATGGGACTGACAGTCCTCCTGAGATACACATGAGGTTGGAAGAAAGAGCATCAGCCTTTCCCTCCTCTCACCCATGATGAGCTCCTCTTCAGATAAGGACCATGACTATTGCTCATCTTGGGCTGGGGAAGCAGTCTCAGTGAGGACTTTGGAATATCTGATCCTCCAAGACTAGCAGGATTCAAGAGATCAGAACCTCATGCCACATAAAAGCTCAGTGAGTCTTTGCTAATCTGTGCCCAATCTAAACTCAAACTTGCAATTCCTGGACAGTACCAAAAATACAATTGTAACCTTTCTGAGAGCAGAGCTCATAGTGCTGGGCTGAAGAGCCATGAAGAATGCAGGGTCTTTGTGCATGGTAAGAAAACTGTACATGGGGAAGGCAATCTGAATGACAGTTGCAGCTCTCTCAACCTTCGTTCTGCCAGGAAGCCTTTCAGCCCCACCAAAAGTCTATATCTGTTGCCAAAGATTAAGCAGCACGGTCAAAAAGACTTCCAGTATTTTCCTGACTTAAATATCTGAAAGGTATAATTAGCAGAATCTCAGCTAATTACTCATCATTACTATCACTATGATATTTGCATTATATTTTTAATAATACAAGAACATTGAAATAATTATGAAGGCTACAGATAACTTGAAATCTGATATCCCTGAGAAGCTGCCTGTAAATATTTCCTTCTATTATTCCACATTTATTTATCCTTTGAAATAATTAAGCACTTAAACATCATTTGATTGCATACCAATGCACTTTTCTGACATGAATAAACAAAAAGTGAAAAGTAACAAATTGCTTATCAGGAAGGTACATTTGTTCTGCATTTTGAGGAACATCTGTAGAAGCCTGAAGGACAGAAATCAGATCCCTGAAAGATAGTTTACCATGGCTAATTCTTAGGAAAAAACCCAACCACTCACATGTATTTAAGAGGGCTAGGAGACTATATTTTTGCTGTAAGCCTCAAAGATTTCATTTTCAGAGAACTCAACTAAGGATTCTGCATTCTTAACAATTCTGAATAATCAGGTCCAATTGTCTGAAATCAATGATTGTGAAACAATAGACCCTAAATTTTACCCAAGTGCTTTACATGAATGCCTTATATTTCTCTCTCTTAATTTTTAATTTTAGATTCAGTCAACTGTTCACATTTCTAGGCATTAGTAGACATTTGATTGTTATTTTTCTCTTATGTTCAAACTTTTAGGTCCTAGGCCAAGCCGTGGCCTCAGCTGTGCAAATGTAAATCAAGCAACTGTATTCACTTGAGTGAGTTTCCATTAGCAAAGGCACAAGCAAGACTTGGCTCTCACACCTGATGTACCTTACCACTCTAATAATCTCATGTTGGGATCTCAGGAACAGAAATACTTAACTGTTCATAATGCTGTGCTAAATATGTGTCTAAGTCTATTCCAACTCAGGCTTTTACTGAAGCACCATTTAAGAATTGTTTGGCGAAGAAAAGGGCTAGATTCGTTGACCCAAGGTTCTAAATTTACCACTTGACTATATATTTTTCTGTAAATACGCTCTGACTCAGACACGCATTCATTGCAATTTGTGTACACAGGTTTCACACGCTCAGCCCTGTTTGCTTTCTGCGTAAAACTGAAGAGGTCACTGTATCTGAAACAAAACTGAACTTACAGCTAGGCTAATAAGTAACTTGAATGCAAACAAATCAAGCAATCTTGCCCTAAATTCAGTATGAACCAGTTGATTTTCCTCACTGAATCCCTGCAAATGAGCTAAGTGGAAGAAGGAAAGCATCTACTTTGGGGAAGACAAAGAGGAGCTTTTAGTCTGATAAATGCAATTTCACACAAGAGCCGCTCTGCCTGACCAGGTGACCCCATTTCTCCCTCCCCAAGGTCCACATACTCCAGCAAACTCCAAGTCCCTTCTCCCAGCTCTTGGAAGGAGGGGAGAAGTTTACTACTGGGAGAAAGACTTTATAGCTCACCAGCTGTGTGAACAAACTCAGACATATTTGGCTTCTGTGAACTTGGCTAAATCAATGAAACATCAGAGCTCAAACTTGATGCTTTATTTCCTTTAGTCTGAGGTTCTGCTCGCTATAAACGTGATCTGGAACAACACATGTGAGACTGTAAAGCAAAAAAGAAATGAAAACAAAATGTGATTGTACATGAGATCAATTCCATGCTGACGTGATAATACGTTCAAAATTCTCATTTCTGTAGAAAGCTGACCACAGGCACTTCATCAATCAGTATTTCGATTTGTAATGTGTTCCGTATGGTTCTCTGTCATTACTTAATGGGGAACATCCCCTCTGAAAACATCTGACTCTGAGCTCTGCATCGAGAGAGCTGCTCGTGTTTCAACCACGTTTCCCAGAAACTGAACACTCAGCAACATATTCATTTTAGTGACAGCCACCACTAATGAGAAACAGCCATGGGTTCATTGAATCTTTTACAAGCCAAAGAAAGTTATATTAACAACAGAAAAAAAATCTCACTACAACTGAATCTCTAGAATCTCCAAAATCTCGATTTTAACACCCTAAAGCTCATACTGGGTTGGTGCTTGTACTTCTCTATTTTTTTATAGCATTTTCCTCTAGTTTTTTGGTGGTTTTGTTTTGGTTTTTTTTTTGGGGGGGGGGGTTAGGTTGGGGTTTCTTGTTTTTTGGTGGGTTTTTTTTTTGGTAGGTTTTTTTGTTGTTGTTGTTTTTTTTTTAATTTCCAGTTAGGCCAGTTGTTCTGACATGTGTTCTGCATATCATGAACAGGAAGCTGGGGCATGAATTAGAGGGTTTATCACAAGCTGAGAGGTGGTGGAAAAAAAAATAATTCCATCAGAAGTAAAAAGCTCATACAACACTCAGTGATGGCACTGGAATAAAAGGACGTAAAGAAACCAATCAGAAAATCTGTGGCATTTTGTTGGAGAGCTATATTATTTTCCTGAATCAGTTGTCTTTGCTCAGAATATTAAGGAATTACTAATCTCAAAACTTCTTGGGTTTCACTGTTTTGTTTTAGGTTTGGGATTTTTTTGGGAGTTGGCTTTTTTGGGGTGGGGAGGCATTTGTTTGGTTTTTTAATAAAGAGGAGCAGCTGTGCAAAATTTTGACCTGCCAATACATGAAACTTTTTAAAAATTACTGGACCCACAAGACTTGCAAGCTGTGAGGAAACTAACATTTCAGACTACATGAAAAAAACGATTTCAGAAGACTGGAGGGAACAAGGGTCGTACCTTTATTTAGAAGAGTCTACTGGTTGTTCAGGCATTACTTTGAAATAGTCATTAAAAGCAAAATAATAAAATGACTGGATGTTCTGGGTGCCACAGAATCAAATCAGCATTCTACAGAGAAAACTGTGTCTCAATCTTCTAAGACTTATTTAGCTCTACCAACAAGACATTGACAAAGGATAATTTATTTCCATAGTGAGCCTGACAGACACAACGCAGGATACAGGCAAGACACAGCTATGGCAAAAATAAGATTAGCAACTCTCCCGTATCATGGGCCAGATCATCCCTTACTCCCAGAGACTTAGCAGGATTTATTCCAAGAGTAGAAATAGAATAGCTTAGAAATAGAAGGAAGGGTTTTACAACTGCCTGAATTTATGTTATGATGTTCTCCAAGGCAGCAAACAAAGAATTTCTAAAAAAAATTTAAAATAGTATTATAATTAATAGTATTTTGACAGCTAATCAAGTCAAAGTCAGAGATGAAAAGTCAATTCATGTACTAAATTCAAAGCATGGTTAATTAAAACTTCTCAGTTTTTCAAGCATATATCAAAGGAACGCATTACGCTTCATCACATTAAGAAAGCTTACATTTGCCTCCTAAATTCACTGCTTTTAAAGCAATTGTCCCTCCTGAACCTCAGTTTAGCTCCAATGGCAATATTTCCATCTTCACTATAGAAATCAATAAATTTCTTGGTTGTTTGTAAATAAAGAAAGAAATTAAATCCCAACCTCACAAGTGACACCAAGGCCACCTAGCTTTTTTTAGATTACTTACCTGACTCAAATGGAAGAGTCAAGAATTCCATCTGTCAGAGTAGTAACCACCAAAATAAAAAAAATCATAGAAAAAACATGGTGTGAGGAGCTGAGTCTCTGAAAAAGCATATCTAAGCAAGAACTTTTAAAAAGCATCAGAATATTCCAAGCACTTTGAAATATAAGAAGGAACACAGTTCAAAAGTAGAAATGAAAAATCTTGCTAGCTAAAGAAAAGCATTTGAGACAAAAAGATGAGGACAATACTAAAGCTAGAAATTAAAAGAAAGCAATTCAGAGAAAAACATTAAACAGAAATCAAAGCATCTTGATGAGCATTTGCAGGTTTACATAAAGGACATTTACTGACCTTCAAGACATGAGAGGTATCGTCTTACAGAAGAAAAAAGGTAGACAATGAAAAACAAAGAAAAAAAAAATACAGGTTCATTGATAGATTTCTGGAACCAAAGCCAAGGAAAAGGGAATACAATGTTGTAATGTATAAGCAAAGCCTGCAGGACCCCAAGCCCAAGTACCAAGGACAAGCATCAACACAGCCTCAGAAAAAAGAGAGCAAATTCTCAGGGCACATGTTAAGTATCAGGCTAATCCAGATAACCAGTTTGCAGGTGCAAAAAATTAGGTTGAAATTATGTTCTCTCAAAACAAGCAGCTGATTGGAAGCACACCTGAAGTTGACATTTGGTGTATGCCTCACCACCTTGCTGATCACTCAGATGATTCTCTTGTTTCTCTTGACCTTTCAGTTACCTTCATTCAGAAAGTTCATGTGTGCTGAACTAGATCTCTTTTCTTTCATTTCATCTCTTAGCTGTTACAGAATGACTTTTCCACGTGGTAAAAAGCTTGTAGGCTTTATGCATCCCTTGTTCCTGTGGGGTGTTTCAGTGTGCTTCCCAAAGATGTCATCAGAGGTAAACTTCAACAACTGCTGAGTGTTCAGGAGTATTTTCTTCTAAGAACTCACATGTTTGCCTCTGAAAAACAGATTAGGCCAGAGTTGATGCTGGCTAAATTTTGAAATGAAACTTTTAGAGATGTTCCATTCTTTTTCAGTAGGTTAAAGCTTTCAGGGATGCGCCCAGCACATTTGAACTGCTTGGAACCCAAAAACTGCAGCAGTCGTAGTAAAAGGTCTGCTGCTACCAATGTCTTACCTGATCTGGTGCAAACAGAAGTGTTATCCCAATCCTTCTGCAGTGATAGGGAGCAAGGTAGAAGTGTTTGGCCATGCATGTGCATAGTACTTGTCTGTCAGAATGAAACTATTCAATGTTTAGTAAACAAAAAGGTAAAAGTGAGATGAACCATGAATTATTTTAGTCACAACAGTAAATGTTTAGCTAGCTTGCTCAGATATAATCCTGTTCCCATTTATTCTGAGAAAATTAGAAAGGCTACATATATGTATGTGAGTATTTCTAAATAACAGCAGCAGTAAATGGTAATCCCTTGGTACCAGAAAGTGTGCAAAACATGTTTTTCTTTGGATTATTGCATTCATATTAAATGTCATAATACTGCCATCCTCATAGGAAGTGAACAAAATGAGAGAGCCAAACTCTGGCTAGTTGTTTGTGGGCACAATTTCATAAAACTGAACTTTGGATACTTTTGGATATCCGAAACTGTCTTCCTGATTTTATGTAGAAGGTATAGTTCAGGACTTTATTTCCTGCAGAGAAAGATAAAAACCTGATGTTGGAGTAGCTAGGCAAACTGATCCAACCAATATGAATGGGAACAGCATCAGGCTTGAATTTAGAAAAACAAATTTCAGTTATTTTTTCTTTAAAGGAGTTCAAGGCTTCTTACCACAGGTAAAGACAAAGAGCTTGCAAGGACCCATTTTCAATTTAACGCTAAACAGAATGGAAGCTCACCTTGCTCCTTCTGCACGTAATCATGTTCTATAAAAACACCTGGGACCTTACTGACACGCAAGGGATAAATGAGTAGAAAGAAGTCTTTACAATGCCTTTACAACAATGTCTTTACAACAGCAAGTAGTTCCTCTGCTCTGTTTCAGTAGTTTACACCTCTCACTCAAGCCTGGCGAGGGGAGAGAACATGGTGTGTGCCTATCACATTTCATTTGCCAGGTACCTGCTGGGCACCAGCCTTGGGCTCCTGCTGCTACCACAGGCTTCCCATTGTTGATAATTAATTATTTATAACTAATGGGTGCTGGCCCTATGTTCACATTACTTATTAGGATTATTGTTGTGACTACACTGTTGCAGAAGGCTAAATTCTAGGTTCCAAGCTGGTTTTTATTCACACAGAATTATTCTTAGTAGGTAAAACCTGACTTTGGCATGATTATTTAGTCAGCATTACTCTTCCATTTCCAGAGCTATGTGGCTGCACCATTCTATCCACCAACAGTAATAAAAGTACCAAGTTATTTAAGCAAGGACAGATAGGTTGCCACTCTCTTCCTTCAATCCGAGGGTAGAGAAAGTAATTTCTAATAATATTATTGTTTTGGTTGGGTTTTTTCATTCAAGAGTGAGGGAGAAGGTGACTCACATTATGTTTGCAGTTCAGCAGCTGCCTCCTACTGTCCCCCTGAATCATCAGTTTGGTTGCAGCATTTCTGCTTTGGTCTTTATTGCTTGCAGAAAGGGCCTGATTAACCAGCCCTTAGTTTCATAGACTTATAAAACATTCTTGCACAATTGGGCCAGCCAGCTTTTGTTAAGAAGGGATGCAGTGAAATCTGAGAATTAGATTGCGAGGGGAATTTGCAGTGTCAAAAGAAATTTAATCACAATTATTCCTTTCACTCCTTTTGGCACTGATTTACATAGTTACTTTGATATCAGGTTAGTATAGGAAAGAAGAACGGTCATTTTTAAAGGGATCTTTCTGCAGCCATAGGTGAATATTTTAAACAAGTGCCATCAATGACATGTCAGCCTCTTCGGTATTCTGAACTTTCACTTAGTGTAGAATATCCTCTTAGTTCTTAAAGATCACTATATATCTGTCGTGCTCAAGGTTAATAAAAAGGTGGCATAAAAAGTAGATGTACAAACGATGAAAATTTGAAACCTTTGAAATAAATTTTTGAAAAAGGAATTGAAAACTATCAAAAAATTGATACAAAATTTCAAGTATAGCCTCCTGTCACAGTCTTATTTTCCACAGAATCACCAACAAGGAATCCCTGTAAACGGTTGCTGATGACACAGATGAATTAGAACATCAGAAGTGCAGGTTCAGGTTCCACATGTGAGATTACAGAATGTTATTTTGATCCTCTTTTCATTAGGTGTATTTACAAGAACCTCCTAAACACTTCTGGGTCCTATCACAAGCTAAACTTTGTGAATGTAGCTTTGAGTGCATAAAATAGTTTAGGAACTCAGTAAAGACATCTTGATTTTCAATACATTAGATGTTCACTGTGGGGATCTGAGATTTATGCCCCATTATTAAGCCTGACCTTTAGCATGCCCTGATGTTCAGCATCCTTCAGTAAGTTTGAGAGGGAATTTATGCCATGCTGCTTGCCATGTGTGACTAACATAGCAATGGGTTGATTTTCAGCTCTTGTTATGCGCCCTCTCCTTAAAAAAGTGCTCTACAACAGCAGCTATTAGTGACAAAAATAATAATCACCACCCTAATTTATGTTATTAGTTACACAGAATCACAAGACATAATTTAACATTGTCTCTGCCCATAAAAAATTGTAATTGCCCCCCAAAATACAAATTAATTTTGTGTCTAAGGAAGACTGCTAAGCAACAATAAAAAATGCCATATTTATTAGGATTAGCCCACTTAAATGGAATACATGAAGCTTCATAAATCTTATGTTGCTTATGCAATATGCAAACACTAATTTTATATCAAATATGTGACTTGACATTAACAACCTTCTCAGTGTGTCAAAGTAGGTGTTACTATTAAAAAGCAATTATTGAATATATTCCTCAAAAGATGAGAAACAGAAAACCTTAACTTGGTAAAATGCATATAAATGTCTTCTTGGCTACCACTGTTCTACTGATTTGACCCTAATTCCAAAATACATAAAAACTTATGCCATGGTATATAAATATAATACATCAGAATTATACAAGTATAGTAATAGCTATTTTTCATTTAATATTGTCCCTCCATAGGCAGTAAAAGCAGAAAAGTGTACAGATCTCTATTCCTGCTTAAGTTCAGCATAAGATAACCAAATTTTCAGCATAAGATAACCACATTTTGATGAAAAGCACTCTCGTGCTTGATCAACATAGCATATTTTAATATATAGGCAGCATGATACTTCTGTCATCTTTTAATTGTACTGTTCTCTGTTTTCAAAATATTTCGATATTTCTAAAATGTGGTGTCAGGTACTTTAGTTAAACTGATATTACCTAATAAGCTGTATTTGAATTCAAATCATCACTTTTTCATATATCTTTAACCATTCCCTGAGTACAACGGACTTATGAATCTTTTGTTACAATCAGTAAAGGAAATAATTTCCCAACACGGCGCATATTTATTCAGGGTTCACAATCCCTTCCATTAATAACTGTAAGTATATTTCTCCGAATTTGTGTTGGGGAAGTTAATGCCCCAAAATCAGCATTTTCCACATCAGCCCCATGGATGGTGCTCAGCCAAAGGCACAGCTGTTTGAGCAGCTCTTTGTGTGGGTTACCAGGGAATGACCACAGAAAGCCTGTTTGTGTGCTTCTCTGGGGGAAGGGCTTCTGCACATGCACTGAAATGTATTTTCTACTCATGTTGTACAATCTCCTTCCAAGTTTTGAATCTCCTGGCACATTTTTATGCATCCTGATGACCTCATCATCATCATCATACAAAACATGTCTTGAAGAAAGAGAAAACAGGTGAAGGCTCAATTTTAATGCTTCCCATTCTGCCCTCACTGCTCCTTCCCACCAGGCTGCCCTCCTTTTCCTCCTCCCTCCCCACTTCAGTTACCCAACAAAAACCAACAAGTGAAAAACTAACCAAGAAAATGTTTCATAAGAAAAAATTCCATGGCACCCTCTTCCTGACACACAAACACACACAAAAGGCAGCTTTAGTAATAACCACAACCATCCAGTAAATCCAAAAAAGCCAACATAATGAACATACAAAAGTGTGAACTGCTAAACTGTGATATTCAGTTAGTTCTTGGCAGAACTCTTTTAAAATAAGTAGGGTTGACACTTGATTAGAAATAGACACTTTTTCTTTCTTTTCCCTTCTCTTTTTTTCTTTCTCTTACTCTTTTCCCCCTTCCACCCCTCCTCTTTCTTTTTTTTTTTTTTTTCACTAGAAATGAATTATATTTGAAGCTCACTGGAGCATAGATAAATGTGAGCTAACATATTTTTAACTTGATTACATTCTGCAGTGATATATAGAGGCACATAGCTACAGTAAGTGATTCCATGGAGAGAAAGGAGGAGGAAAAGAGGGAGGGAGGGGAAAGCCCTCTGCGAATATGATAAGGAAAGCTGGGATGAATTGTGGTCTCTGTTCTCTGTTATCCAAGGGTGGCTAGCTGCTGCTGCACTAAAGGCCTTTATTCCCTGCCTGTGGGAAAGTGGTGGGCGAAGGCTGCATTCTCAGTTACACTGCACATGCAGATTTTAATTAGCTGGATTAAAAACAAGACCGTATCATGTCCTTTAGCAGTATTCTATCTAGAAACAAAAGATTTTCTTTCCTGGCTTCTGCAAGCAGCACAGTACAGCATTAATAAAAAAAAGGTCATGGCAGTTCAAGATGAAAGGTCACACATGATAGAAACTCTATGTGAGGCGGACATCATGTTTATCTCTGTGATAAAGGAGCTCTGTCCAGGCAGGTCAGCATGCCATGCCTCAGCAATAGGAAAATATAAACATATGGAGTGGATAGATGGTGGAATGGGGAGTTTGGAAAAGTGAGTTCAATTGTGGAAGTAGAGAAGGGGCAGGGGGGGAGGAGAGCAATTGCTTGAGAGAGAATATAAGCTGAAAGCATCCACCTTTAAACAGCCAAAGAGGGTCAAAAAGAGCCTGAGATGAAGCCTGGGGTGATGGCTGCAGAGCACAGCTCAGAGCCTGTGCAGGGTGAATGAGCACTGAGCCAGCAGGCAGGGACTACCAGCCCAGGCCACTGGGCTACGTCCTTGCACACCAAAGCCCACTTGAGCATGGCCAGAGCCTGTACCTTTCTTCCACAAAGAGACCATGGACTCATCCCTGGATCGAGCTTCAAGCTCCTAATTCCGAAGCTTCCCTAGACTGAATGCTTGGGCTGAGACTGGGGTTTTTATGTTTTATTTGGACCACCACTACTATTGTGTTGGGGGTTTGTATCTTAGGTTTTCACTGTTTTCTTTTTCTTTAGTGGGGAGCCAGGCTTTCCCCACAGTGAAGGCCAAAGGAATCTGCATGTGCTTCCAAAGGAGAGTTAGCAGCTCTCTAACCTCCAAGGCTTTGCCCTGGAATGCACAGAGCTCTTTCAACACCACTGTTATCAGTAGGAGGGAGATGCAAGACCTCCTCAGTTTCTCACAAGATCAGGCTGCAAAAATAAACACATTGTGGCCTTACAAACCTTAACTGATGCACTGGCCTCAGTAGGACCACTGCCTTATGCAAGCATCCATGGGAGAGGGCTTGAAGACTGAGGGGCAAGACAGAAAAGGGAAGGAAAAGGGAGGCAAAATTAGATAAGGTTAAATGTTCCTCCTCTGCCTTACCATACTTCCTGCTTTTCAAAATCCAGCTCACAGAAAAATTACCAATTTCTGAGTATATCATTCTGAGCAACAACTCGATTCTTTTCTTCATAATATTTTCATTAATAAGATTTACACAGCCTATGCCAGGTATGACTATACACAAGTAGGGCTCTACAACCTCCTTTATGAGACTGACCCATGAATAAGTAAATTATGAAATAGACTTTTTACTCAAAAAGGAACACTGGGTAAAAGCACACAGTCAAGTTCTAATAGTCAGCAAGGTGCTGTACATCAAATGATCACATTAATTAAGAGCACACTCATCCTGTAGCAAACCTGAGGCAAAACATGCATTGCTCTAAATGTTGTTGAAATCAGTACCTGTCAGCTTCAGAAATTCAAATATATGCCTGAGGTCTAAGAAAAGTAAGGGCTAGTGCTAGAAGTTAAATAAAGGCTAGTTTCTGGATAAAGCTATACCTTTTGTTCATTCTGAGCAGCAATTCAGGGTACTAGTTACCTACCAAATTGATAATGCAATGATTAAATTGTCCCAGTTCTGCTGCTGCTGCTGAGATCATTGGAAAATCATGGTTTAATTCAATACACGTAGGTAATTTTCTGTAATCTCAGTAATACAGCATGGCCTAATACAATAATTTTGTACAATGAGCTTTTTAAAACTACTTGGCCTTCACTGCCATTTATCTTCAGAATAGAGAAAAATATTCAGGCATGATTTGCCTGATTCTGATTTATATTGCTGCAGGCTTCACAGAACTGTGAAGTACAGTGTTCCATAGGATAATGAGGGTACCATTGCACAGAGTTAGCTCTAGAAATACAGAGCACGAGTTCTCCACTACCTCACACTGTATGAAGGACTTATCAGGCTTATCCAAAGCCAGCCCCAGAGCTCTGACCATGAAAAGATCCTGGTATAACAACGTACTCATGTCCTTTTTGAAGGGTTTAAAATAAATTGCCTTCCCAGACATATGAAATAAGTTGCCACAGCAATCAAGGGGAGTTTTATGTTCACAACAGTTCAGCATGCTTCTGTGACCTCAAGCAAATGGTGTGTTTGTATCTCAACACCTCATTGCTTTTTACCCCTGTATCCAAACAGGGCGCTGGTCACACAAGCTCTTAGCAACTTGCTCAAAGCCATAGGAGACCCTTCATCAGGGAGGAGAGCTGAAACTGGCTTTTACAGAAGCTCAACTTGTGTGAGAAATCTCTTGGTAGTTCAAAACCAACAAGTTTTGTGCAGGCAACAACCCGATTTTATTACTCTATGAGATTTCAAAAAATTTCAGTGCTCATTTGGTAAAAAATAACATGAGGAAAAGAATCCAAATGTGAAGGAGGTGAACAACCTAATATTTATACTTCTCAGCAGCTTCTGGTTGCTGAGGCCAGAAGGGGTTTCCTGTTGACTCCTGGCAGAATTGCTGAGGTTTCCCTCTGACATTAAATAAACTAAACAAGACCAGCAAGGCGTGGGCCCGAATCCATCCATACCACTAAATTGGTCCCTGGCATGGTTTTGGTGCAAGCCTGCTAATGCTCTTCCAGACAATGCCAAAGCACAGCTTGGGTATTGACCCAAGTCAGGCACCATCTCCAAAAGATATTTTGGAAGTGGCCACCATGACTTGGAGGGCAAGAGAGTTTATCTGCATGGATTCAAGCTCTTTCATGCCAGCTGGCCTCCAGGAAAATTCTCTAATTTTGTTTAACAGTTTAGATGCAGTCAATGTGTCCAGGTCTTCCTTTCCTTCCAGTCTTGCAGAAGCCAGCAGTCAGTGCTTCCAAGCATTGGCAGTGTTACATGGCATTCAGCAGGTTGACAGAAGTGACATGAGTTGACCATGCAGCTCTCTGAAATGCAACAGAGTTAATTATATTTTTAAGAAAAGCAGTATAATTGAGGGAGTAGATCGAAACAGATCCACCGACGTAATAAAGAAACCAAAACAGAAAATTATATGAACAATTGAAAAATGAATAGGCCAATTTGTTTCATATAATTCGAGGCTAGTTCTCCAGTACTATAAAGCTGTCTGCAAAATAAATAAATAAATAAATAAATAAACAAACAGTATTTTAAAACAAATACAAACTGTGATATTATGTAAATTCCAGGTACACTGTTAACAGCAATAAAAATAGAAAGCATTGCTTTAAGTATAACTCAACCTGGTAGATTCTAGAGGGAAGAAAACATTTTTAAACAAAGACCTCCTAGTTTAAAGCAATAATTATCAACATGAAGCTTATATATAGTATATGGCAGCTGTAACAACATTCATACCTCAGTGTGCCTGGTCTTAGGCAGAGCAAGGGAAGTGCTGAAAACAGTAGCATTCCTCATGGATCTGCTCCAGATCCCACAGAAGTCAGAGAGAATCTACACTCCATGCTTGCTTTCACTCTTGGGCAGCACAGCTAATGTTGAGCAAACAGACCACAGATATGTGGCTCTCTCAGCAAGTCAGGCACATAAGAAAAAAATATCTGCTCCGTCCCTAAAGTCAGGGTTTGGGTGAGGGGGAGGAAGAGAAACGCAGAAGTGGCACTACAGGTACCTGGTTCTTTCAGCAGAGTCTGTCTTGCACTGGCCCTGACAACTGTAAAAGCTTAGAAGCCCCTCAAGACCCACTGGGTAAATAACAGTGGAGGTTGTTTCTGGGGCAGAAAAGGGAGTATGGTTTTATTTATTATTATCATTAATATGATGTTGCAAAACATTGTCCCTGCTAGAAGTGATCATAACAAAATATCAAATCATCAAAATGAACATGAGTCTTGGGCTCAGCTGGCTTACATGTTCTGGAAAGGTCATTAGTTTAAAGTTTCTGCTGCTGGGAACTGAGAAACAATGCCATCTCTCAGGAAACAAATCCTTCTTTTTAATGCTGCCCTGCCCTCCTGATGTTCCTACCACACTTCAGATTGTCTTAAGGGGAAAGAGAAGAGAGCTGATCTCTTCTCCAGAGAACATGGCCATTGCACTGGATAAGAACACAAAGGCTGGCTCACAAGGAAGATCATTCTACAGCTTCCCAGTGACAGACTAAGGACTCCAAACAGTGAACTCTGGCGATTTAAGCAGTACACCAGAGAGACATCAAAAGCACATGTGTTCTTCCATATCCTCAGCCTACATGAGCCTAAGATCCTAAAGGAGAACTCCAGCAGACTAGTTATCTACCTAGCAGAGAAGCAGACTGAAAGTTTATTGTGTTCAGCTTGCTCAGCTTTCCCACAGTATTTTGTCTCAACATGAGTCAAGCTAAGAGCACAGATTCTCATTGCTTGATAAGATGCATTCACTCAGATGTTTTTTCCTGCCTACTCTACACTAGGAAGTCAATACGAGGTAAGAAAAGCAGCACAGGAGACCTCCTATGGTGGTGCACATTAAATTGAAGAAATGTGTGCAAACTTACAATCACACTTAGGAGAGATGACAGAATGTAAACTAATTTCCAAGTCATGCCTAAAATTACTAATTCTATCTTTTTAGTTCCTGGGCTTCTGTTTTTAAATTTAACAGCATTTTTTAGATTTAATTTCAGTTTGATGGTATGTATTCCAACCAAAATTATGCTCAGATATGGACTTTGTAAACCTCTGACCTATATTTCTGATCCGAAACCCCAGGATTACCTCGGTAAGTGACAAATCACTAGGAAAAAAAAAAAGCCAACAATCCTCATAACCGATATTAAATGACAAAATAGTGCCACAAATGAGAAACCAAAATAATTTTTGCAAAATATGTTCTCTATGGATGTAGATTTAATAAATATTTACTTTATGGCGTCAGAAGTGATGCTACTGTGGCAAGCCAATGCAAAGAGACTTTGCTCCCAAAGACCTGACACCAGCACTGCTACTGTGTAGCACAGCTTTAAACCTTCACTGAAGCAATGCTGTAAATCAGGACTCATTCCACCAAAGTCAATGGAGCTAAATGACCATAAAACTGGTGTGAGAGAAAAATCAGGTTGTTAACCTCTAAGGAGAGCTTGCACTTGTCTCACAACTTGTGTTTGGTCAGGCTGTATTTTATTCATTCAAAGTGTAAAATGAGAGCCTCAAACTAGGAAATAAATATTTGATTGTAGCTGAGCTATGCTTGATATATTTTCATGATACTAAACTTCTAGTAACTTCTAACTCTCAGTAACTTCTCTGCCCATATCCAATAATATTGCCTGAATTTGAATGGAAGTGTCTGATTCTAACCTCAGACAGCAATTTGCCCCATCTTCTGACTACAGTCTAATGATATGAAAACCCAAAAGCAACTACAAGCTTCCTTCTTTGACCTGGAAGAGAAACATGACAAGGTTTCTCCAGAAACAAGAGAAATTACTTACCTCTCAAATAGTGGTAGTAGATTGATTCTGGTTCTTTTTCTTGGAAAAAACTTTGCAATTTATGTTACACTACTATTGAAAACAGGAAACTGAGGCCAGGAACCAGAACCTCAGAACATCTACCATCCCCTCTACTTTTTGAATACAGGCTTTACTTTCTATTTTATTACTGAGAACATAATTTTTGCCTAAATTTTCAATGGGCTGAGGCACATAATATTGACTGTTGGATTCTGTGGAAGGGATTTCTACTTCAGGAGCACCGAGGCACATTCATTGCACTGTAAGTTCAAAATACAGGTATGAAATTTAGTCTAAACTGCCCTGCAGAGAACATAAAATCCTCTGAATTCAGGTAATATGGCCCTATGAATCCGTGGGCCATGAGAATAAATCCTCCTTAAAATGGACCTTTAAACTCCAAAAGAATGTCATCCCAATGCTCACTATCAATCAGAAAGCACACAGCATGTCAAGAGTCCTTTTGAGGGGAAGAATAACAATGTTGAGGATGTTCAGAATGAATACTGAGCACACCTCTGACCCCTCACCTCCAGAAAGGCATAGCAGAAGGAGGAGAGCTAAAGCAGGGTCCAAGGATTATCTGATGTGTAGAAAAGCTTCTCTACATGGAGAGTTTAGGTGGCAGAGGATTCCTTGGCTTGGAAAAAAAGATGACTGATGAGTAGTTGACATAATATTATTAAAAAACAAGAAAGTATACAGGAAAAAATATTCAGCAGTTCTTAGACCATAAAAGTTAGGCAGACTTACTAGGAGGACTAGTACTTGCTAGACTAGGAAGACCAAGGGAGACACTGTTTTGTTTTATACAGACACTCAGTATTGTATAGGCCAAAACTGTAAAAAAACCCAAACAAAATACAGTCAGATATATTCTAAAAACAAGGACCCATAAAGGGATACTGACCATGGTGTTATGGATTCCTTCACTCTTCCTTTCTTTGCATGTATTTTGATGATGGGATCATTTCACTCTACAGAGATTCCAAAGTTCATATCATTTGATTATTTTTGTTTTAATTACTTAGTATTCCCCACTGTCCAAGTTATATATTAAGATAGCAGATTTACATACCTATTCAATGGAAAAATTATTAACTACGTATTAAGAAACTGAGACATCCAGATCTGGATTCCAGGTTCTTAAATGTTCAGAGGTGTCTGGAACATATTTAATTATTTGTGTTATTAGCTATATGTTGTGTAGTAATTTAATACATAACAGGAAGTATGTGCAAAAATTGTTCAGCATGGAGTTCCTGATTTCTGATTTCCAGCTACATTGTAATTTTAAGGCATTTATTCATGCACTTTGGTTTTGGCCCTTGTGTGCGTAGTGGAAAATCATGATAAAAGAGCCATCAAAAATTTGAAGAAAAAAATCAAGGAAAATACACTTGGGTTTTTTTTTTCTTTTCTTTTTCTTTTCTTCTTTCTTTTATTTTTTTTTTCTTCAATCAGAAATCCTAAAGAGCAAAGGTAAGCCCAGAGTTTTTGCAACTCCAGCCCATAAGCCTCTGTCACTGTACAGAGGGGAGAAATATGTTGCAGAGGAAAGGGAATAAGGCCTGGCCTGGGTCAGCAGGTGCATTTCAAGGGTTTCACTGAGCTTGCACCATGGCTGCCAGGCTATCCTTGCACTAAGTGCCCTTTCCACCCTGTTTCAGTTTCTGTTTTGTCCAGATGTTAAGGAGCTTTCTGTTTTATCACAGGGTAAATCTGGGTTTGGCAGATAGAAAAAAAAAATATAATAAATGTGCATTTCGTTTTCTCTGGGAAATGTAAACAGCATTCACCCAGCCAGCACTACCAGTTAGTGTAACAGCAGAGAAAGCTCTGGTTGAAATCTGGATTTCACCTCCTGAGTGGCACATACAGATGAAAAAAGTAAAATAATTACTTTGGAAAGGCTCATCCATTTATCTTGCTGGCACAAAGACCTCCTTTACTTTATTTTATGGGATCTTAAGCATCTTGATTCCCCTTTTTGATTAGGTAAAAAAAAAAAAAGATGCTACTATGTAAAAAAAAAAAAAAAGCAGCAAACTCTAAAAGCATTCAGAGAGGGAGCAGTAGCTTTAGCCTTCTGTTTGTGCAATTCCAATAGGTGTATTTAAATGTAAATGCTACCCTTTCACCCTTGAGCCACCTATTCTTACAGCCAGCAGAAAGAGAGCATTCATGGTATAATGTCTTTATGAGGACAGATCTTACACTTAATTTCTCATGTGAATCCAACTCTTTTATAACACATTTTTGTGAGATTAAAAGAACAATATTAGTCTAGTGGCTCAGCAGCCAGATCACTGCTCTGTCACATGGGAGACGTGGGTTCAAAGGGATGGCAGGCAACTGTGCAGGGAAGTGCTTGATGGAAACTGCAGCCACAGAAAGATTCAGTCCTCCACTCTCACAGAATTGTTTAACTCCACATTATCTCCTCCCTCGGGCCAGACAGAGCCTCTCTCTCTCTCCAGCTCCTTACTGGAAACCATCCAGCTGCTGCTCCCTTACACAGAACTATTGGAAGGGTTTGAGACCCCAGCTCTTTAAACCATTTTCATTAGCCTGCATTTGCACAGTAGGGAGGATTTTTGAGAAGAACTTTCTGAGGATGCATTTCCAGACTAAGTCGCTTTGCCTGCCCAGTTTCACCCAGTGCCCATGGAGTTATCCGTGCTCGTGGCATGGCTGCACTGCACAGCCCACGGATGTGCTGGTAAGAGTGACAGTGCAGCTCAAATCCTGATATGTCAGGGCAGAGTCTCACAGAACCTAGGGAGCCCTAAGTGCTCTGTATTAGGAGATTTATTTCTTAAGTAGGGAAAAACCTCAGTCCATTTTGGCTAAGCAAGTTGAAAAATAAATTACTTAAGCACAGGCCAAGAAAACTGTATCTTACTTTATCCCTACTGAATCAAAATAAGGCATAATTTTTTTTTTTCCCAAATAATCTTTTTGCCTCAGTCTGGAACATGCTTACATGTGCCAGACATCGGACTTTGGCTTCATGACACCTCCATGAAGGAATAAATACATTTTGAAGCATGGCCCTAAGGCAGCTGCAAGACAGCTGTGCTGTGCTGTGCACCAGTGTATGTCCAGCCCTCCTGATTAGTAGAATTATTATACTTTTTGTGATGCTTCTCAGAGGACAGAATGATAAGAGATCTCTGTGCAGAGTGACATTCAAATGCTTAACAATATGATATTTTTCTCTTTGGACCTTACAGCCCAAGTACAAGCCATGTTATTTTCTCCTTCTTTAGCAGCTCTGTGACGCAAGACAGAGAGGTCGGTGTATGCGGCAAGCACCACCACCAATGTCAGGCATCCCACTTACTTCCCTCACTTCCCCTTCCCTTGATACAGAGCATATGTTTCATTGTGGCACCAAGCACAGGAAAACTGAGGGGAAATAGCCTATTATTTTAGGAGGTGCAGGACTAAGCACCTGGAACAGTGAAGTACTTGGAAAGCACTTCTGTAAATGTTTTAGGCTGCAATATGTTAAACAATTAAGAGGTGTTGGTATTTCTCTGCTCAAGGGCATTTAAACAGGGAAGTTCCCGTTAAAGGCACCAGAGCAGAATGTGTATGGTCATGCCCTTTAAAACAAAAACTACCTGGTTTTCCCCCCCTTTTCAGCAAAATGTCCAAATTTCAGCTGACTTGCTCTTTCAGCAGAAGAAATTAAGCAAGATTATTTTAATGCTGCTTTAGATTGTTAACGCCTCAAAAAAAAAAAAAAAAAAAAAATCAAAAACGAAAAGGAGGGCGTGGGGGGGGGGGGGGGGGGGGGGAGGAAAAAAAGTCCAAAGAATAGAATCAGTTACATTGAAAGCTCAATTCAGGTAATTTAGAAAATTGTTTTGCTAATAACCTTAATGCATTGCTTGTTTACCCAGGACTGTCAGCACTACAGGTTACTACAGGTTAGTCAGTAAATTGCTGATACCAGCTACAACCAACCCTGAAGAAATCCTGCATCTCTTACGTCTTTGCTTCTATTTTCCTGACAACAATACATGAGTCGCTATGCAACACCAAATTAGCATGAAGGAATAAGAACTTAATACTGACATTTCTTAGCCAAGAACATAGTCAAAATTAAGTGCAATTAATGAATGCTTAGTTAATTCTTAGAAAGCTCTTCTTCATGCTCTTTACAGCACAGTGAAATGTAAGTTCTTTCAGACAGGTACACAGAGAGAGACATGCTTACACATACATACATGCCCCATGCATAGGTTACCTATATACACATATACACATTTAGATAAATTCCAAATAGACAAACTTTAGGAAGCTTTGTAAGAGAAACAAGAGAAAAAATTACCTACTGGTCTCTATAACACCAAGTCTCTGGAAAAACTTCAGAATTGCCTGTTCAAATATTTTCTAAGATTATGTTAGCAATCGTTTTCACCAAAATATTTTTCTGACCCAAAAAATAAAGACTTGATAGAATCTTAAAATTGTTAAGAGTGGAAAATGCCTGCTTCAAGTTTCTTGTAAGAAAACAAATATAGGAATTGGCAACTTCTGTGCAGTTTTAGCTCCGAAGAAATTATGTCAGGCTTTTGCTTTTATCACTTATCTCAGGGCAGCCCATCAGAGTAACAAGAAGAAAAAAAAAAAATATTAAAACTTGGTGAGTTACTGGAATCTTCTGGAACTGAAAACTATACAGATGGTCTGCAACATATTTGTATAGAAGATGCTCAATTGTTGACGGGTTCCCAACTATTATAGTGGCATGGTAAGGAGGCAGATACTGGGCACTGAGCACTGAGCAACTGTTGTCACTGAGCCTTCCCCTCTTGGCTGCATCCCCACTTGCCCAACGAGCAGTTTTGGTCTCCCAGAGCAGAGACAAAGGTTGCTTTGGAGAAGCTGGGAAGCCTAAGAACACCATGTAGATTTAGGACTGGATAGGAGGTATTGTGCGGAGGCCATGCCCATTACTCATCCGCTGGCAACGGGCTCTCTTCCTTTTGTCTGGAAAGACGGTAAACTTTCAATGCCATCTGAAAACAGAAGGCCTTTCACAGAGTGCAAGAACTCTGCCATCTCAATCATGTGAAAATATTGTAAACACTTTCCCAGCCCCCATTCAGCTGTCCAAAAAAGCAGAGTTAGAAAACACCAAACAAAACAGGAAAGAAAGAAAAGGGTGTGCATTGCGCACTTCGCTTTAATTTATATTTCTTACTCTGAATAGGAATTTTTCTTGGAATTTCCCTTTTTTTTTTCCTTAATGTTAGTGAACAAGTTAAGTAGCTATTATAGAGAAAAAGCAGTTAAAAGCCTATTCTATGTTTTATTTAGAGGAGAAAAAAATAGGTCCAGTGCCCGGCAGTTTCTCTCCAGCAGAGCAGCTCTCATATTTCCTTACAGCCCCTGCAAGAAAAGATTTCAAATGTGCTATGGGACTTGAATTTCTCTTTCAATACTTAGGTTGACCCACCTCTGTGAACTTTTTCCAGGAGGGTCTTCTCCTCAAACATTTAAACATCACAAGTGTTGTATTACTGATACACCACAACATGTACAGAGTGGGAAGGGAGTCACATTCACAAAGAAGACTATGTTCAGAAAATACCTGCATGTGTGTACATATATATGTTTATATGTATATCAAACATACAATATAAGCAAAAGTATACCTGTCATTTGCACAAAATTCTTAAACTACTGGTTTGCCTGATGACACCATCTATGTACATTGTGCTCTTGCACTATACCCTTAACTCTGGACAGTTGTTTTCACAGATGCTTTCAGCACATCACTTAGTTATGTGAAAGTGATGTAGTTCCTTGCTCAAAAAAGGTTGTGTTCATTCCGCTGAAGCCAGGGACTACTTGAAATTTCACAGTAACTTTTAGCCATGGTAACACATTAGCACCACAATTCTTCACTATTTGAAGTATGAGGTTTTCATTTAGATTGGTCAACTTAACACCAGAGGGACAAAGAAAAACAGCTCTGCTGTGGGAAATACACTTTGTTCCTTTTTGTTGAGTTTGGTCCTAAGTCAAATCTGAACAGAGCACAAGTAGGTAAGCCTGGATGTATTCCTGTTCCCTCAAAGGCAAACACTCTGCTCCTAACCTAGGAAAGGGTCAGCTGTCATCTGTGACTTCCAGAAGGATATATCACTCCTATCTTATTTCTTGTGAGTGTTTAACAAATAGTGCACACTGATGGAAATGAGTCCAACAGTCCAACAGGACAGTGAGAACTGATAGCTGTAGGAGTACATCATGTACTGGGCAGGCTCTTTTACCTTCACTCTCTGCAAATGCAGACAGTTTGCATAAGTAAGAAAGAAGACTTTCTTACTTAAATAGACTGATATGACATGTCTTACACACACACCATGAGAACACAGGCTCATAGGTTGGAGAGTCAGGAAAAGTAGTTGCCAATATCTGAAGGAGGGGTTGATAAACTACTCAACATTATGAATTCTCAAATGCATTCCTCAGTACTGCCTTGCACATGCTATCTCAATACTCCCCTCCTTCCCTCTGCATTTTATAAAAAGAAGCTGCAATAAATTAGAATTTTATGAGACTCCAAATAAAAACCTCCACTAGAATTGAAAACAAGACATGGATGTAGAAGCATATGGAATGTTTATGAGAGCAGAGGAAAAAGAAAAATTATCCCAAGGCAATAAAAAACCTGTCTGACTCTTGGTCTTCACAAACCAAGAATTACTAGAGACAGATGAAGTTTTGAGCAATACAGTACTGGTACATCTTCCAGAAAAGGACATTCTAGTTTTTTTTTTATTCTTCTGATGCAAGGCAGCCTGGTAAGAAATACTCAAAGGCACATTTTCTGAAATTTTTTATAAAACACTTCAAAGTTATACATGGACATGAGATACCTTTCTGCTTTGATCCTTGGTATAAGGCTAACCAAGCAGAAGTGGCTTCCTGGCCTTTCATACAGTTTTCTTGGGAACTAAACACTGCACCCTCTGAAATCTTGCACTAGCATTTTAAGTTTTTATGGAATAAGGCAGTTTTGTTTAATTTACATTTTCGTCTTTGTTCCAAACCTCAGAGTGATTAATTCTGGCCACTGTATATACAGTTTTATTCCTAATGCTTTTTTCTTTCCACTACTTCTCCCATCCTCACTATTCCCTGCTTCCAGAATGGTGTGGGTATGGGATGTTGTTTAACTAAATGACAGAGTGGCTATTAAGAATTGTTTTGCTTTATTTTTAAATACAATACTCCACATTCTAGATATTTCCACCAAACACAGCAGTTTAAAAATGAAGAATTGTGAAAGCAATGAAATTTGGGTTTGGTTCTAAATTGCCAAAAAATACTCTAAGAATTTTTAGATTTTTCCTCTCTAAAATGACTGAAACCTAGGGGCTAAGTTATAGGGATATTGTTTAGCATCTTATGTTAGAAGTGAAAATCCTGTAGTACATTTTGTTCTTTGAAAGTAAATGCAATTTGGACTCAGTGCCCAAATAAAGCCTCTGAATTTCTAATTTTCATTTATACAGGATACAAATGATACTGACCCATAACAAACTATATGGTACTGGCTTAGAAGTATACTGATTAGAAGTATGCTAAACTGATCAGTTGTGAAATGGTTAAAAGTTGTAGTCATTAAATCATCTTTGCTTCTGATACCCAGTTAAAAATTAATTCAAAGTGTGTTCAAGTGTGTGCAATGGATGGCAAGGATTGCTCATCACGCCACATCCATCAGCTGCCAAAGGCAAAGAAGTTCTGGAAAGAAGTTGAGAAAACAAAGTTGAGGACATCCCATATCAAAGTGGGAGATGTGTTTTTACAGCACAGACAAGCTCATGGTCTGGGGAGGTGGTGTTTTTACAGATAAACTGTAGAAGCTGCCCAGGGCTCTGTGTTCATAAGATTCACTCTGTCTTGGAAACCAGAATGTACCTAAACATCATAGAAACAAATATCTGAGGCTACCTGGGGTTTTGCACCTTCTTTTCGATACAATCTTACTGAAACTCAGGAATCCTCTCCTCAGTGCTATGACTTAAGCAAACACCACTGAAATATCATTCTCTCAAAAGAAAACCAAACAATATTGTGACACACAATTATTAAGAGCCCTTGTTTGCATGGTACCTTACAGAAGTTGAGAATTAAGATTCTTTGGTCTTCTTCTACATTAGAGAGGAGAGGTGATGAGAGGAGAGACAAGATATTCAGAACTTGAATAGGATTGTGCTGACTTCTATTTTATTAGTTTTGAATGTTCTTTTTTATTTTTCTTATTTCAGCCCAGTCCCTGGTTTCCTGTGTGCAGTCCCACTAACTCATTCAAGACATTCTCCTCTGGTATCTGCAGAGATGGCAGAATATCACAATTTTCAGATATTGGACAAGATATCCATAATTATTCAAAGATGGGCCTATAAACTCAACTACTGAGCAAAAACAAACTATACACTTTCCTTTATGCCATAGAGGATGAACTTACACAATTCTACAAGAATTGTTATTAGTGATTTGAACCTAATGACAAAAAGTTTGTTTTCTCGTCATTTATTACAATAGCTGTAACAATTCTGACCTTTTTTCAGAGACCATTCCTAATAATTATTCTTCCACTCTAATTATTTTGCCATACAAAATACTCATACCTAAACACGGCAAAAATTAAGAGCACTACAGGGAAAATCAAGCAGTCCTGGGAGTCTATTAAGATCTTGTGGATGCCAATCCCAAGCAAAGGCTGAAGCATGGTGCCTAGCTAGAGCTCACACCTTTCAACAATGGTGACAAGTGGCCATGAGTCCCTCCCTGAGGCACTCAGCTCTGGGTGGAGCACAAGGGACCAGTAGCCCCTTCATCTCTAAGGAGTCTCCCAAAAGGAGGGTGGCCTGAAGTTCATCATTGTGGATCAATTCCACAGTTTCACAAGGCAAATCTTGACTCTGTTCCCTTCACACAGTTCATGTTGCCTGCTGCCCCAAACATCTCTATTTCCCCCTCTCTGTAAGAGAAGTCTAAACACAGCTGTCAAGTTCTAAAATCAGCATCAAAGCTCAGTAAAAGCAAGAGGGGAAAACAGTATGCTTTGTTAAACAATACTGCCTCAGATCTCAAAGGGTTATATAATGAAAGTAATACTCACTTTGAGTTCTGTCTGTGGCAAGCATTACCTAACATCCTCAGTCAGAACCCCACTGTTTATGAGGTGATGAGAAAAGAATACAGCTCCCTCTTGTCAGTAGGACAACTCCACTGCCCTGCAGGAAATTTTTTTGCTATATTTCAGATGTATTGAATCTTCTAGACTTTAGAAAAGTAAAACATGCACTGTGCACTCTGGAGCCATCACCTCTCTTGGTCAGTTCATAGGTTTAGCAAGGTCATAGCAAACACTCTTTTACATCATAAGTCTTACCTTTAGGCTGTTTCACTCCTCCTCAGGAACCAAAAAGGATTAAAACAGGTTTAACAAACCTGAAATAGAAATATTTATGTTTGGTACCATTGGTATTTCTAAACATTTCTCATTTCTTCCCTTTCCCACTGATACCAATTCCCAGTCTTTGAGCCATGTGAAGTAGCTTAAAAGTTACTTCTCAGGGAAAAAAAAAAAAAAAAAAGTTTGTCTGCTAAATCACCCCACACACATAATTAAAGCTTTCTGTTACACTACAGCTATTACAATTACCACTGTGTATGTCTATATATGATATATTTATGTATTTGTGTGTTACATATTCATTTTGTCCCATACAAGTCAGCTTTCTTTTTTCTTAGTTTATAGACATCCATTTTTATGCTTAGTATGAATCCTTATGATTGTCTAATATGATCATCTGTTTAATGTAAGCTACTGAATTCACCAGTTTGTTGACATACTGATATCAGTATATTCCTTTAAACTCCAGTAAAGATGCAGTAACTCACTTGAACAACTTTTATTGGCAAAATCCATTTGTCCTCTCAGCTGAGCAGGAAGAGAAGCTTAGAGTTGACATCAGAGATACTCAGTGCCTGCTTTTCAGGAATCTGAGGTGAGCATGGTCTTCTCCACAGCCTCCCCAGTATTTTTCTGGGAAGGGTCCTGAGCCACTGTGTTGGCTCAGAGGCAACAGGTTCAGGAAGAAAAAATAAGTATATTGAATGGCACAAGAGTTTTTTTTAACACCCAAATGAACAGGTGAGTTTTGGCCTAAAGGGTCCCCAAGTGGACAAATCAACCCCAACATTTGCCTGTGCAGCAGGATGGATGCAGCCACTGGAGGAGTGAGAGACATTTTAGGGCCCAGGCAGGAAGAATGTTAGGATTTTAGCTGATCTTCAATAAAACAAAAGTGGAGGAATGAGGGGAAAAGGATTACTTTTCTCTTGGTACAAAATAGCTACTCTAAGGTGTCACTTTTCACAGTCTACCCTAAATAAGCATCCCAGGCCATCACCCAAATAAATATGTGATTTGTGTATTCCAGAAATACAAACACTTTCACCAAAATAATTCTTTCCATTCATTCCATTTCCAGTTTCTTCACCAGAGAGGGATTGTAAAAGGATGAGCTCCCTGGGACTATTTCCCCATCTGTGACATCATACACAAAGCACCTTATCTCTGCAAAATGACTTGAGGTCTGCAGAGGAAAAAAGTAAACACACACACCACCCTCATCTCCTCCTCCCAGTGCTTGGGCAGGCTTCTAAAACTCAGCCTGGCCTTTGCTGTTATGCCCAGTTTGAACCCAAGGAAATTCCAATGCACTCCTCTTCCTGAGGCTTTCATTTATTTAAACAGGTAGGGACCAGGATCTCTGTGCTTCCCAAAGTGCTGATGCAGCTGAACCAGCAGCTACAGGTATCAATTAAGAATGTGTAATGGGACAGGAGAAACACAGCAGCCCTTTCTAGAGCTTAAGTGCTGGCTAAGTCAAAAACATTGCTCAGATACTCTATAACTTTCTTAACTCAGAAAACCATTAGCTGGCATTGTTGCATAAACTCAACAACAATCTTTTCTTTAAGTCTATCCCACCATTCTATTATCTGTCATTAATTTTCCATATGTTCCCCTCACCACTGCTCTTAGGCTGGGTTTGGTTTACAGGGTTGGATCAGATTTCTTTACAAGCCAGGACATTTGCTGGTTTGCTTACTAGCTTGAGGCCAGTTATGTTTGAGTGAGGCCCAAGCAAAACAAGTAAGATCTGGTGATGTTCCAGTGAGTAGGCACCAAATCTACATGATCCAAGGTTGTTGTTTTTTAAAAGTTTTAAATTTTTCAAGTAGAAGGTTTTCCATTATTTCAAATTATTTTTTAAAATTTTTGTTTTAGGGTTAACAGCTTGTGGCTGATACTTGCTCAAATGTTGCAGCATCCCTCTTCTTATAATAAAGCAGAACTTTATGTTCTGATTTCTTTGCACTAACCATAAGGCAAAAGTTTCTCAGTTATCTATACTTTCAATCACAGATGGGCAAATGCATCAGTATATTTGGAAAAGAGTAGCTGATGAGAAGAAGATGAATAAACCATTTTGTTTCTAGTCTTTCTACAGAATAATGAAGTCTAGTGTTTGCAACTCTTTCTTTCAAACACAGTCAGTTCATGTAAAACCCTTTAATTCAAATCTGATTTCTAGAAATATTCCTTATGCTGTCACAATATAAGTCAATAAAAAATTAAAAGTGAAGTGTCCTTCCATCCAAGCCTTAAAAATAAATTGAAGTGTACCCATATAATCACTGATACAGTAACTATATCCTGGATTATTTCATTCCTTTTCTCTCCCTCCTTCTAGTTTTATTATTCTCAGCACATCTGAAATGTATCTTAAATGCTTTGGGACAAGGACTATTGTAAACTGCCAAGAATACTTGGGGCCCTATGGAAGTGCTGAAATAGAATTCAAAAAGTAATTTGACACTGAAGGACCTTCAGACCTTCGAAAATCCCCAATTTCATATTCCCCACTGGATAGGCACAGAAACTTACAGTAGCAGAACCAGAGCACAGTCCAAATGTGAGACAAAATGAAAATACCAGTATTATATACTGTGTTTCAGGCTGAGTCAAATGCAGGGTATCATGCTAGTAAGCAGCAGTTTGAACATATCCTGAATGCAAAGGGGTTCTTTCAAAAGTATATGTCTTGTCTGTTCCTAGCTGGTGCAAAGACATTCCCCAGGGTTTTGCTCCATAAATTCCAGTATGGTGTTATAGATGTTGTAGCAGATGTTATATGAATGCTGCACATAAATATCAAAATGTCCATATTGTTATTTTTAGAAGCACTTATCAAGGTAAGCAAGCACAGACCCTGTAAAGCTAAGCATTTACATAAATACAGACAAATATTTTGCTCTGGACACAAGCAATGTTTAGGCCCTACATGGCTGAAAACCACAGCTCCTGACTTCCAGGAGTGTGCTTGCATGCTGGGATCCAGAGGTTTGGGAAGCAGAGAATACAGACATCCCAAACAGAAAACTGAGCAGGAGCTGCTGAAGTGAGCCATTAGGAAATGCAGAAGGTATTAGAATTAGCTTAAGCCTCTCTGGAATTTAGTCACCTATCTCCATGCA
Organism: Vidua macroura; assembly: GCF_024509145.1. Classification (NCBI taxonomy): domain Eukaryota; kingdom Metazoa; phylum Chordata; class Aves; order Passeriformes; family Viduidae; genus Vidua; species Vidua macroura. The sequence goes on from NC_071573.1 coordinate 29,011,475, forward strand.
GGGATTACCATCCTCCTCCACTGCTAGCCAGACCTCCTCCACCACAACAATAAAGGAGTGGGTGCTGTTGCTGCCAGACTTGCTTTCAGCAATCAAGTTACAACCAGAGCACTCCATCAGACTGCAGGAGAGCTGGGCTCACTTCCCTCCAGGCATCAGAATCTGTATTTTCCCCACCTATGCTGAAAACCATCATGCTATAGGTTATCCTGCTCTAGAGAGTTCCTCCTTTTCCTTCTCTTTTGGCAAGTTTAGGAAATGAACCCAACAAAACTGAACATCATATTAAAACTTTTTTGTTTTTCTCCTTCACATTTAATAATCTTAGAGGGACAATTTATTAACTATATAAGGTTATTTACAAAATAACAGCAAATACTTCTTTAAATACTAATATCCTAAATTGCGAGTGTTTCCCCACAAAGCAAATTAGGGTTTGATGAAGAAAGGGTTAAATAAATAATCCAGCATAGAGATGAGAGAGTAACTACCATAGTCAGCCCTCTCAGGCGCTAGAAGTATTCTGCACAGCCCAGTAGCTTGTCCAACCACATCACAGAGACATCCCTTTTTCTTATGTTTGCTTTATGACTTTTACATGTAAAAATGTATGTACATGTGCTACATGGGGAAGAAGGGAAGGAGACTGGAAGAAAAGAGCCTCAGTGATGAAATGAAAAAGATCATCTAGGAAAAGACAACTTTGCAAGTCATTGGCAAAAGTGCAGTTTTTTGGTTACTTTGCCATGTAATAGGTTGGACAGAGAAAATAAAGGGAAGAGAGAGGAGTCCACATACTGATGTCACTGAAATATTTTCAGAGGTCAGAACTACTGTGGAACTACCAAAAAACACCATCCACCACTAAATGTGGAGTTGAACAAGAAAAGAAAAGAGAAAATTAGAGGAGATAGCTGGGAAAGAACAGTCACAGAAGCCAAGAAAGGGCAAGAATTCAAAGAGTTGGTAGGGTGAACAGAGAGAGCAAGTGATAGGTAAAGAAAGATGAGGTTGCAGAATAGACCTGTGACTGGATCAGGAAAATCCCAGTAGGGGATTAACTACACACTAGGGGTTTCTGTGCTTAGGTACAAAAAGCTTTACAAGCCAGATTTTTGGCAAAACTTCATGAGTTCCACACTGGAATAATTAAAATAAAAGCTGTTCACTGAAGTTATTTTTGGTGGGCATGTTTGGATCAGAGAGTGGAGTTGTTGAGCACAGTATAATACATGCCAAAAGCCCTATTATGTGCCTGCCACTAAACTCTGCCATACTTGGAAATGTGTTCAAAAACTGTGGTAGAGAGTCCTTACTGGCTTCACACTTGAAAGACAAACCAATGCTACACATTTAGTTGGAGGTCGCGGCACGGGTCCCGGGACATTTCTGCTGGCGGTGAGGGCCCTCTCAGGGTTGAGTCTGAGCAGGGAGACATTTGCTCTGGAGCAGACCTTGGAGAGGGCAAGGGAGTAGTCTAAATTGGCTATTCCTACTCAAAATTCGTGTGTATATATATACATACATATATATATTCTAGAGTGACAGGGGCACAGAACGAAAGGTTATATATACCATGTGTTGCTATACCATGTAGTGACCCTCCTAGGTGATGAAATAGGGTGCTTATGCCAAACATCCCTTCACAGCTGAAATAGGCAGGCAAACTAGATGGTAAAACATTAAGACCTATTAGAAAAATATCACTCCATTCAGGTATAACATTTTTGTTTTCTTGCAGTGGAGTTCCTCAAAGGACCCTGCAGAGAAGCTGGGTGCTCTTCTGAGTGTTCCTTCACCATAGGCTTTTTTCCTTGAAAAACCACATAATACTAAAGTTCCTGTAACTGGAGACCAACGGGATACAAAACAATTCCTAAGAAAACAGCCATGAACCAGAAATTTCAGAGGAGTTCACGGAAGGCACCTTTGGATTAAGGATGTACCTGGCCCAGAACCTAATCATTGTTTGTATGGGAACGTTGTAGACTTTTAAGCAAATTCAAACTTCTTTAAACACAAACACCAGGTATAGGGCTTGAAGTGGCTAAAACAACCTGATACATTGCAACAAACAACTGTCACTATCAATCTACCAGGGAGCACAGCCTCCTGAGAGCACAAAAACAGGGCACATACCAAATTTCCTAGTGGAATTATATCCACAGTACAGTACTGCTTCTCCCCTGCAGTTGACCCACGCCAGATATATTTTCCTCAAGAATGTCTCCTTCCTTCAGCACCCAGCTCCTGATAACTCACAAGAGCAAACTGCCTTCCTTTTCTGTGAAGGTTTTTCTTTTTTTTTTTCCTCGACACTGGACAATGCAGGTTGACTCTACTTCCTTTATGCAAATACAGCCTCCAGACAAAAACTTTCCAAATCAGGCTATTACTGAAAGAGAAAAATAAATAATCTGAGAAGGTTCTTTAAAAAGAAAGAGAAGAGTTACATACATTTATCTGTTCAGTGGGGGGGTGGGGTATGGTAGTGGTTGTAATTTACCAAATTCTTCTTTAAGTGACTCAGAGTCTCTTAGCATTTTACTCAGCCATGAATGTGTTAACTAGCATGTGTGAGGCCTGAGTTCTTATGAACTGTTGCATTTCTGTTATCTGAAAGCTAAACACTGCATTAAGAAAGTCCAAATGGTGGCTTCATCCTCAAAATGACAGCAGAAAGAAAAATATTTGCACTTTTCCCCTGCAGGGGAAGACTGGAAGGGAGAAGTTCTCTCAAGACACTCCTTTATTCTTTTGATAGCAAGATCTGTGCTTCTGAGACTGCCTCCAGTCACATGTTACTAATACACCAGCTTCTCCTGTCTGGAGCCCATGCTGCAAATATTGTTTTTCCCAGAAATCACAATGTTCATTGGCTTTATTTTGTGAACACCAGACTCCCTCTGCTCCATACCCCAGAAAAATCTCAGGTTACTGCTTTTCAAAGCTCAGAAGCTATACAGCAAAGTTGTCAAACCTGGGATTTGTCTAGAGTTTGCAAACCAGAGCCAAAGTCTTCCTCCAGCTGCACCATATAGCTCTGATACACCCTCCGTCGTCATGGAGGTTATTTTGTAGATCAGAAAAAACAATCATCTCAGTCACTGATCTTTTTTTCTGTCCAGCAACTGAATCCGAGGCTTCTGGGGCCAACTACGTTTTCCTAAAAATGCAGTCTGGATTCAGACAAACTGTTTTCTCCGACACTGTTTCTCACTAGCTTTAAAAAGTACAAAAACATCTATACAAATAAGCTCATTGCCCTCTCTCAAACCTTCTTACCTTGAAATACTCATTTTCTGCAACATCCGCTTGAAATCTTAACTGCTGGCTTAGGCTGTGCTGATCCATAGTGCTCTCTTGGTACTCCTGCCTCTTGTCTGTGTTCATCTCCTGACTCCTCTTGCACTGTGAGTTCTTTTGCACAGCGATTGCTTTTATCTTTTTTCTCACTTTGGACAGGAACAAGCACCATCAACCTAAGCACTAAGCTGATATAAAGGATCAACAGGGAAGACAGCTTTGCTTTGTTTATGAATGGCTAGTCTCTTCATGACATGTTGAAGTTCATTGTGCACAGATAGGAAGAATATTACTTGTACTATAGGCATTAAACATCAAATCTCCAATGTTCAAAATTAGAAATTACTGTGAATCCTTTGACCTCTTGTTAAAATTCACCACACCTTAAGAACAATCTTCTTTTGACATAGAGTAAGTCATAAATACCACTTCCAAATAGATCTTTTCAATTTCTCTCTTTTCAGCTTCTCCTACCTGGAAAGAAGTATTGATTTTGAAAGATTCAGGGGCCCCAGACTTTGGGCCAGATTCTGTTCTCCTTGGCAGGTCTGTAAACCAGTAGCAAGTCCTCTGACCAAAGCTGAGCCCCAGGAGGAGAGAACAGCATTTAATACTTCTGGTCCCATACTTTGCTATATTGTCACCTCTCTCCACAGCCTCTTTAAAACTCAGCCCCAGAATACCTGGCAGTTTCTGCTGTCCTGAGCACTGTGAATAGCAGGTGCTTCCATCAGCTCCCTCGCACTTCCAAGGGGCTGTCAGCAGGAATGGCACAGCAGCTCCAACACTGGGCCTGTCTCTGTCTGATTTGGCAAAGTCACCAGTGATAGACTCCCTGCTGCCTTACTTATTTTCATGGTGCAGGAATATAAGTTACTGTGGTAAGACTTTCCACTGAGTGGAAGACTCCCAAGCTGGGTCTTAATTGGTTTTCATTTCTTGCTAGCAGGGCCTGGGTGCAGTTTACACAGACTTGCTGATGGGCTCCCACATTGAAACCAGCCAGCCAGTTTGCACAAGTCTCTCCTCCTAAAGTATGTGTAATTTATTTGAGCTGATAGAGAGGATAAGAATCAACTGTCTGTTTCCCAGTTAATAAAAAACATACAATGAGAGCAGAACTCTGCCAGCATATCTTGTTTACCCAAAAACGTTTGGCATTAAATGTGAAATCGGAAATGAACTCATTATCTGATTATTTTCATTTTGAAGAATTAACTGCTTTGGGGGAAAGGCTTGTCCTAAACAGTCCCCTCGTATGGATGACTAATTGCAAATACATATCTCTGAAGAACACAGCAAATGCTCGTGACTCCCAGGGCAGGACGTAGCACTATCAATTTGGCCAAGAACATCAAGAGTATCCTCTCACGTGGCTTATTTCAAAACAGAAGGAAATACATTTAAGCTAGCAGCATCATGCCCAAGCAGGTGAGAAGAGTTTCAAAAGAGGCCGTGCTCTGGAATTCTTATCCAGGAAATACAGATAAGAAGTGCTTAACAATTACTTGTAGTGAATTTGCCCTTTCTCTGCCAAAAATAAAATTATGTAGCAGTATGGATAGTTATAACTTCTGAGAGGTAAAATTATGTGGAAAACAAGTTCCTTCAGTAATACAAATGAACACACCTCAGTAAAAATTGAGAAAATTGAATCAAATACCCATTCAGGGCTAATAATGTTTTGGGAAACTTCCTATTCTAGGATAAAACCCAGGTCACTATGGATTAAGAGAGAACTGAGTTCAAGGCAGTGCATTGGGCTAAATCCCCTTGTTTGTCTCCTGCTGTTTCTTTGATTCATTCTCATTTGTTTGATCTCAGCATTCAGTGTTTTCTGGTTAGCCCTCTCTGTAGCTGGTTCAACAGCTGCTGCTCCTTCTAGGGTTGCTGAGTGCTTCCTCTGTACTCAAAATCTGTACTTTTCTTACTGAGGACTGGAGTGAATTTTAGAAAGGGTACTGTGGAGCCCTCCACTGTGTGTCAGCACAGTGCAAGCTAACAAGCATGTGTTCCCTATTGAACATTTGTCTCTTCTTTTCTTATTCCAACTGAAATATTCCCATCCTTACATGCCCTGTGAACCTAAATGCAATAACACCATGTGAACATCTTAAATTTCCCATTCTTCTTAGCTACATCTATTTGGGTTTTTTTGGGGGGTTTTTTGGGTGTTTTTGGATATTGTGGGTTTTTTTGCTTGTTTGTTTGGTTTTGTTTTTTTTTGTTTTGTTTTGTTTTTTTTTTTGGTTTTTTTTGCGGGGTTTTTTTTTTTGGTTGGTTTTTTTTTGTTTGTTTGTTTGGGTTTTTTTTTCTTTTTTTTTTTTTTTTTTTGCTAGCCCAACAATCCAGAGGCAAAACTAGAGGAAAGCAGCAAAAGTCCCAAGATGATTCTGGGCTGCCCAGCAAGCCAACACATTCCTTCACAAGCTTCATGCAGCCCATGGACTGTGTGTAGTGCTGGCAGGGATAGCCTCGGTGCCTTCCCCTCACCTCAGCCAGTACAGAAAGCAGGTATCCAACAATTAGTCAGCGGAATCACTACACACTTGGTTCCTATCACTCAGGTCAGATCTCTTTACAGAGCAGATCCAGTTAGGAATGAGAAGTTACCCTGTCTGGGCCACCAAAATGCTACAAGTCCCATTTGTCATTCTTTCTTAGTCTATGTTCTTCATTAGTTGAAGTGGAAAGGGAGAAAGCATCTCTCCAGAGCACATTTTTAAACTTCTTAAGGAATTTTAAAGGACAAACTCCCACCAACTGCAATACTGATCTCTCTGATCACGTGCACAGGAAAACGCACAGGAAAACAGGTAGAATTCTAGAGGTGAAATTATGTATCATTGCAAATACAGATTATAAAACAACATTATGGAAAATAAATTAAGTCTGGAAACATTACATTCCCACCAGCAAAGACACACATTACAGCCAAATCCTGATATGACAATTTTCATGTACTCTTGCTCCTTTTTCATGTGGCAGCATGCACTCCAGTGCTTGCCTCCTTCTCTCCAGCTGGTCTGAGGCAGCAAAGGGCCACCAGTACTGTTACCTTTCAGTTCCTGGAGGCTCTCTGCTCTGGCAAAATGACACACTTCCTGAGCAATTCTGTCTTGCCCTAGAAGCTGAAGAAATATTCCCTAGCTGAACTGTTAGACTTTCATTTCCTATCTGATGTTGTATCAGAATGAGCAGCACTTTAAAGTCTATTTCGGTGTTTGCTCTTTTTTTCTTTAAATTTCTGAAAGATCCTACTTTGGATTGAAAGCTAGAAACAATCATGAACTTGATGAGTTTTTTGGTATAGCAAACAAAGAATTTGAGATTTTCTTTCCATTAAACTGTAGAAGGCAATTAACAGGGAAGTGTAAACAGTTAGCAAATTGTGAACGCAACAGAAAAGGCTGTTTGACTCTTATTCCAAATGAAATGGAAAAGAGGAGGAGCAATAACTATCTTAAAGGAATTTGTCACATGTTGTCTGCACTTATCTTTCACATCTTGTTCTTTCACAGCCTATTAGATGCTGCAAGAAAAGCTGCCTTCTTCAACTTCCTGCAGTAATTCAGATCAAACCATGTCATCCAGAGCTGTATTTTTATCTCCTTGAATATTGACGTTTTCACTGGTTTGGGTGTTTGGGAGGTTTCTTAATTGTTCTTACTATGACTTTTCAAGCATTTTCTAAAAAGTTGAAAGTCATATCTGCTCCCCACATTACCAGAAAACATATAATGGGACTGGTTTCCTTCACTCTTAATGTTGCTATTACTGACACCTTTCATCACCTCTAATAGTCTAAGGACTTATCTCATTAAAGAAATGCAATCAGAATATAATGACAATCACCTCATCTCCATCACCACTGCCGGTTAATAAAGCAGCCTGTTGATCAATATTCACGCACAGAGAAGAGCAAATGTACCCTAAATTGTCCTGGACACAGTGCCACTTGAAGTGTTTTCCTAGAGCTTTTGAATTTTAAATTGTTTCTCTCAAATTAATTTGCTTTAATCCAATTTTGTATTGAGACTCCTACATTGAGGTGGTCCTGTCACCTGCTCCGTGAAAGGGTGAAACCATGGAGAACCTGCAGCTGAAGACCCAGCATGGCTTTGGTTAGCGTTGATCAGAGACCCCTGGTAACTTCAATCCTCAGCAAACCCGTTGGTTTATTTCTAACACACGTACTGTGTCACGTAGGCACATGCAGGGTGAGACCATTTCCTTCCCCTGCCTAACCCTGGAGCTGAATGGGTGGGGATGTAAACAGCAGGTGGGAGGAGGCTGTGGTCTCCCTGAGGAGTCCTGCAGCAGCTGCCATAAAAGACACTCAGATACACAGCCTGCCATGGGGAGCTGGGGACTCACTCACAGATGATTTTAGCTATAATGAAAAAACTTAGTTTGAAATGTTGAATGACTCAAAAACAAACTGGTCTGTCTACAGCAGGGGCATATTTTCATCTGTAAGTTTTGTACATCTCTGCGGGGGCTTTGTCTTGTCCTAAGTGGTAATGCCAACAATGTGTTCTGTTTCATACAAGCTGAAGTCATTGAGAAAAGTTACCTTCCTGTGCTACTTCATTGTTAAAAGTTCTGAATCAAAATGTTCCTCTGTGAAAGCAGTTTCCCCCTTACCAAAAAGCTGGGTCATCAGAAATACAGACACCTATATAACAGAACAAAACACAAAATCCATTGAAGGCAGTAGGAATTCAACTTTTAGCATGAAAGAGCTTTGACTTTCGTGCTTAGGGTTGCATCCCAACCTCATTTTCACAGTATTCTCGCTTCTTTTACAGGTCACAAGAGGCATGGTGTACGCACATCTCCAAGTGGATGCCTGGTCAGTAACAACTGGAACTGTTGGCATCACAATCTGAATAAAAGAGCAGATCTAGCAGGTCACTAAGTTGCACATCTACTGCTGCTCCTGTCTTCAAGGAGTCATGAAGAGGAGGAATAGGAGTTCTCAGTCCTCTCTGTTAAAGGATTGATCTATTTTTTGCCCCAGAGTGGTTTTTTTTCATGAAACTTTGTTCTCAAATATTTGATTTTGCTTTCCTGATAAAAATATGTTCAGTGGAATTGTCTGTTAGCACCTGGCATAGTCAGTGGTTTTGTTTGTCAAATTTTTGGGCTAGGGATGAATCAGCTTTTCCATCAGTATAATTTGCCACATCTTCTGGAACCACTTAGTGAGTGTGGGTACATGGGCTGATTTCCACATTGCTGCCATTGTTTTTCAGGTTTTCTCTGATTCTTTACTTGTAACTGAATGCCACATGCCTAGACAACAGGGAGGAGACATTGGACCAAAGATCAGGCACACAAGCCATCTCTCACAAAATTTTTCAGGTTTTTTCTTCTGATTTTTTCCCTGTCTAGTTGCATGCTCAAGTATGCCATCAATTTTTTTTTTTTTTTTTTTTTTTTTTGCACATAGGGTATTCTCTGGTCTTAGTTAACCAGATCCTTGGGGAGCCAGTTTTATACAAAATACAAAGCAGACACTACTAGGACAGCCAAATATATCGTCTCAGAGAAGTAGCAAATAAATAGATCCCATTTGTCTTCAGGTTAATTTGGAAGATGAGGATATGTAGCAGAAAACACATCAAGTCCTATTGCAGGCTCTTGGGAAAGTTATGTTATATTAACCCAACTCCATCTGCAGCTCTGGAGCTTGAGAGCAGCAGCAGAAATGGCCAAGTAGCTTCCAGCTGAGTAAGCACACATTTTATATAGCAGCTTGTTTTAATAAAGCATTGTTCTCTCTTATATTGAGGGTCCTAGGGCTGTAAGCAGCACAAAATAAAAAAAGTCTGTGTAAAGTTTAAGACTCAAGAAGAATGATCATATTTATTACTGTTAGAATTTACCAACAATGTTTACAAAGGCACTTAAAATGGAAATCTGCCTGTCTCATGCTGAAACATCACAAATGAAGCAAAACACCAAACAACTTTTCAGTCTGACTGGGACATTTGCTCATTCTACCTCCTAGCCCATCTCTGAGGATATCATTAAATAGTGAATAAGAATAAGTTGAATTTTAGTCAGCTGCTGAGGTGCACGATTAAGGACATATTAAAAAGATTTAAGTATTATTAAGAGAAAAGACTGTACACATATTTTTTTTTTTTTTGTATTGCCACAAGAAACATAAATGAAAAGTTTAAAAACAACTTCTGGAAATATCCACATGCAAGGAAGACTGAAACCATATGAGACGCGGGCATTGCCATAAGTCAGGGACACTTCTGAACACAGGTAATGGCTATTCTCATTAGACTTGATGAGATTAATTGCATCAGAGAAGTTCACAAAAGCAAATCCTATCAGTGGCATTTGTGCTGTACAGATGACATCTGTCATAAACAGTTCAGGTTTGTGAAAGGCTTGCTTTATGAACCTTTAGTATCAGACCAAATGACAACAAGTTCCAGACTAGGTGGCTGTGGTGTCTCAGACACATTTACAACATAGGCCTAGTCTGTACATCACATGTTCATTTTCCCATTCTCCATATCCTTGTGCTACAGGACACAACAGGGTGATACTCTCACCTCCTTCCAGTCCCATCCACTCTGAATTTAGAGCTGCAGTAGAACAATGTGGTTGGTTTCTTGTTCCCAAGATACATCATCATCTCTCTCTATCTGTACTTTTTTAAATAGCAAAAGGTTCTCCCCACGCTTTGCACGGATTTTTGTACATTGGTAATTCTTAACATTTTTAAGCCTATCTGCCACCTTTTTTTCCCCCAAGTGAACTCCTGAAATGACAGCATGACTATTCTGCAGAGAAGCCACACGGAGCTGCACAATGCTGATTACAGGAGGCCCTCCCACCCAAGTGCCCTCTTTGGCAAAGCGCTGTGGCCCGCGCTGTCTCGTAATGACTGTTCTCTCATTGCTGCTCAAAGCACTCAGGCTCCCAGGTCAGGCATGAAAATGAATAACCAGCATTTCTTCTGCAGGGTAGATGCAGAGCTAGAATTCCGTGAATAGTACCTCGTAGCCACCCTAGCCCAATCTGGGGCCTCCCAACAGACTTTATGAACAGAAGAGGGTTGGGTCTGGCTGATAATTTGGGAAAAAGATGAGAGGGGAAACCCCCAGCACAGCAGGAACTGATGTTAGTGAAACAATAGCTGGAACTCTGACTCATTGCTGAAGCAATGTCCAAACATGAGCATCAGAGGACACACTGTACTGCAGAAAGAGCCAGCTTCTGTATAAGCTGCACACCAGGAGACCTAAAAAATTCTTAATTTTGAAAAAGTTAAAAATCCTTCTTCACATTTTTCAAGAGTGAGTTCATTATTCCCCCAGTGGTTTTAGATTTGGTAAATACATTTTGCCAGACTCCAGAAATTTTAACTGCATTGTAGCTTGTTCTTTGCATTTCTGTTTTCTGCAGTGGTAGAACACTGCACCATGAGCAGTATTAACAAGTCTCTGTATTCACTTACCATATAGCAAATTAGTTCTTGAAAAGTATTTCCTGACTTAAGCTATATGATCATGCAGAAAGTTTGAAAAGTCTGCTGAGTTCAAGAGCTCTTGGATTTGTTGAAATGCCATAAAGGAATGCTCTGTTTGGGGCAGGCAGACAGTCTGATCATGTGCACAGTATGATCACAAAGCCAGAGGGAAAACAGAAAAAACTGAGCTCACCTGCTTGCCTAAGGCCAATATTTTTGTTTCTTAATCCAGGTCTTGCTCTCACTACCTGAATGAAATCATACTTGGAGAAAGCTTGTCCTTTAGGTCAGAGGTGCAATCACAAGACTGCCTTTTCTCTCTTGCCACGGGTTTTGCATTTCAGGAGTTGATGAAATAATTCCTGCCTAAGGTAAACAGGACTCAGTTCAGCTGAATAGAGCAGATTTATCCAAGATTTCAAGTGAACGCTAAGAAATGCAAAGCAGTTTAGGCAACAAGGTCAGTTTCAGAGAAAGCAGAGTTCTAAGAATGAAAACACCAAGTCAAACTATTTCAAAGCCAGAATATTTTATATACCATCAGCTTAATAAATGGAAAAATGTGTAAATCTGCTCCTTCTAGAGCATTATAAAATGGCATTACATAGGAGATTGATTTCCAGAGCTCCCAGGAGTATGCACTCTTTTCCTGATGCACATGTCTGAGCACCATTAACACAGTTACCAGGGGGACAATATACATGTCAGGATAAAGTACATGATCAGAACCTTCTGAATTACAACTCCCTAATTAGTGTCCCTCTGTCAATTATCCCATTCAGAATGTCAAATATTTCATGAGGATTAAATTTCAAAATACACAGTCTCTCTGATATATAAAATCCCAAAAGGCTGCTCAAACATATATCAATGTTATTATATCACATACAGCAGGTGAAAGATTAAACTGTCTGCCACATAGATCTACAATTTTAAAGCTACCATGCTTTTGATACTGTCTAATTTGGCTCTGCAGTTGCATCCATAGACTTTTACTTGTGGAGATACACATTGTGCCAAACAGGAGAAAAAAAAAAGTATTCAGGTTTTCAGTCAACATTTTCTTTCCAAAATAGTGCCAGGATTGTAATTCAATACCTAAATTGAACCTCTCTGACCCCTCAATCCCAAAAGAAAGGGCAGGGGAGAGAAGGAGAGGAAGAAGAAAGCGGCTCTACAATGCCAACATCTGAGAAATCTTTGCTTCGTCACATTCTCTTCGCTGCCAGGAATGTGTGCAGCTGGGATGTGGGCATATCCAATTAGAAGCATTTAGGCTTTCAGATTAAATCAAACTTCCTCTAAGGAATATGGTACCACATTAATATTCAAGTTTTAAAACAAACTTGGCCTCCATGTATTAGCGGAAGTAGATCTCCAGGTGAGCAAAATAACACTGGGCTGATTCTACGGGGCAGAGGAGCACACCTAATTTAAAATCCCTCTGTAGCCCCCAAATTGAAGTGTTTCCAGAATGAAGATGAACTGGTGAATCAAGACCTAAAAATATTTCACACCAAGGGCAGTTCTAATGCTTCAAAATTTGACATTTTTAAAAGTTTAATGTTCAGTTTAATTTAACCTTTCCCTGTTACTTTTCCACAGATGTCTCAATCAAAAAGTTGCTACATAAAAACGCTCTAATGAGCAAATTTACTGATTGAAACCAGAACAAAGAATCCTAATTGACTATTTAAGCAAATGCACAGAAACCAACTTTTGAGGTTATAATTGTAAATATTGTGTCAGAAACTCAGCCCTCACAATGACACTCATCTATTTGAGATAAAAGCAAGTACCAGCAAGCCTAATCTGCTCACTGTCACTAGACCATGCAATAGAGTACTCTTGGACAAGCAGCAACCCAGATATTAGTTTCAGAAATAATTAAGGAAATAATTTAAAATATCAAAGGAAAGAGAATTGTGTTTGGCTACAAAGAAGCAAAATATACCAAATAAGTTGTCTATTACAAATACCCAGTCAAGGGTTTCTTGCACTCCATTTGTACCATTATAGCATATTGATATATGTTAAAATAAGAGATTAGAAAGAGTCAGAAGTGAAAATTCAATGTTCTAAATTGCAGCATCTTTTAAGATCACAGGCCAGACTTTAGAAGAGGAGAAATTTACAAAAGAAAGTAAATGAAACCAGAATGCCTCGAAATGCATAGAAGAGCTTTACGCATCCATGAGCTACATTTTACCAAGAAATTTCAAGGATATTTCAGAGTCCTGAAGTAAAGGTCCTGCCCACAATGCTCTCTGTAAGCAGGAAGTCCCTTTATCCCACCCCTGTGGGAACTGTGAACCACTGAAGACAAGGACTTTTATTAGACACACACAGAGCAAAAAGTGCAAGTGTGGCTCCTGTCTGTGCTCTCATCTCAAAGCAGATCCTGAACACAATTCCAACACAAATAATACCAACAACCATTGACAACAAAATATTTTCCCATTAAAAATAATCCCTTTTCCAAATTACATTTTTCTTACATTTGCTATTTCATACCAACTCCTTTAATAAAGGCAGACATAATTTTCATCCTGCATTATCCTTTGCAGCAATGCCTAAATTCACCCGTTCATCAGTGTATACTACACTTTAATAAGCCAGGGTCAACCTAATTTCCTCCTCCTAGTGCTCTCTCCACACAACTTCTTCACGTGTTTCAGCTTTACTTTGAAGTGACTTCCTTGCCTGGCATGCTAAAATCCAGAAACAGAGTGCCTGTCATTATGACTGCAGTTCATGCCCTGACTAGTCACAGCAGAAGGAGAATTAGACTATAATCTCCTAAACAATGTAGAATCTGTAAATCAAAACCAAACAGCTTTTTGGCATGTAGATCAATGAACCCATGTGGGGGTATGAAAATCCAAGAAACTCTTCTAAGGTAAAGTTAGCCTCAGTGTATGAAATTGTTCAGCTTGGATTTTTTCCTCTACTCTGCCCCTTTATGCCCTCAGAAGAAGTGTTCAGAAAAGTTTTTATTGCATCCTAGAAACAGCAGCTTCTGCTGGATCAGAGGACAAAACAGGCACACATAAGTTTAGAATACAAACAGTACAGAGATTCACAACAACCTACCTTCAGTGCTACCCCACCTAGTCTTGATGGTAAGGATGTTTGCATTTCTTTGCTCTAAATATAAAAACAAACAACAGTGGCAGCTCTTCTAATCAAAGGAGTATTAACATGTTGCCATGAAAATTTACAATGCATTAAAAGATTGATACAAACCCTAGAGTTATTTCACTGAAGTTATTCACTAACTACCATTGCCATGTACAAAATATATTTGGACATAGTCAAAGAAATGGAGTTGAGCCTGATAGAGTAACATATAGGTTTTTGGCATGGAATAATAATTTCCACAACACAGTGGTGGTTTCTACTTGCAGAATTGAAGCCCTATCATGCTGACTGATATGTCATCATGCACAGCACTTAACTGGGATAGCCCAAGTCCCACTGACACTTTACAATCTAAGTTACTTAAAACCTCACAAGTGTACAGGGAGCTCACTTCCAGTAGCACAAGGGAGCCTAAATATAATCCTCCAAATAAGTGTCCATAAAGACCAAATTTTTCCTTATCCATCCTAATCAAAGATGCTAAATCAAAGGCTTACGGAAAAGAGATTTAAAGTAATTTTTTCTCTGTAGTCCTCTTTTGTTTCTCAGCTTTGATGTCTGCCAGGTTCCTCAGAGTTTCTGGGTTTCTCCCTAATGGCTGCAATGTTCCAGGAATGGAGAAGGTGACAGAGACCAATCTGCTGACCACATACACCCAATATGTGCTTCCTAAGTCTTCCTCCTAGTGATATTTCCAAAATGGAAAATTAACAACGACCATAAACAAAAAAAAATCTGTAATCCTAACTCCTCTTTCCACTCAATTTTTCATGCCAATGTGGACCAGTGTGGAAAGAGAGGGCCTTCAGAGTATCAGCTTTAGTAGATAGGGACGCACAGGATAGCATGAAACAGTTGGAAGGCCAGGTTTAAACATGTAACCTGAAACACTGGAAACTAGAACTCACAGCGGGTCTTAGCAACAAAATCAACAATATAGGCAGTGCATGACATGTGATCACCAAAGCAGAAGCAAGGTTGCTTAAATATAGCCTCTGTAGGTATTAGAATATTTCTGAGAAGTACACATCAAGTGCGAGACAGATGCTACTAATAAGTAGAGCTTTAGACATTTATTTTTGTATTAAAATATCCAGCTATATTTATCTGAAAGACTTAACCATACCATTCTTGACAGAAAGGTATGCAAGTTACTTACTGCTGTCTAGACAAAAAGATTTAAAACTGGAAAAGATAAAACCTTTGTAAAGGAACATGGAAAAATGCTTTATGAATCCATGAGAAGGGCAGAATCTATGCACTTGAGTCCCCAGAGCTCTGGTTTTAAGAGCTTTCTCTGTTGGGGAATTTAGTATATTCACTATTTCATAAACAGTTTCCTAATGCTTGTTCTTGAACCTAAATTGTTTGGTTTTAGGGGCAGAGGTTACTAAGTTATGAAAACTCTAGAAAGCTGGGAAAATCAATCACTCTTACAGGCAGGAGTGTTGTCTGATGATCATCTGACACTTTTGAAGTTGTGGCCACGGTGTGGTGAACCACTTCAAACTAGGATATAAAGATATGAATCATCTATAGTGAGTAAGCTGTCCCACTTCCAAATTTCCTGAAAAAAAAAAAAAATCCAGACTACCTGGACACTCACCATAAGTGTTTGGACAGCTTTAAATGATCCTGTGATCTCAATGAAGAAAATGTTCTTGAAATGAGTTACATGTTTCACCTCTATTTATAGCATAACCATAAACCAGACCTGCTAAACAGAGGTTTCCCAATCTCTGCTACAGATATTTGGTACCATGTGGTACATAAAGCTGGAAGGAAGTAGCATACAAAAGAGTTACCACAGACTTCAAGGAGCAGAAAGGTATGAAGAATTCCACAAGCTTCCCTGAATATTCAGAAACCAATATTTTTTTTTGGATGGTGCAAATATTTCTCCACCACTACACCCTTTAAGCATTTAATCACCAGCCTAAACAAACAGACTGAGAGTAGTGTTCAAGAAACACTTCAAAACATCAGGCCCCTATCAAGAGAGAGAGCTCTGGATAGACACAGGAATGAAATTGATACAGTTTGTTCCTTGATCACCCCATATGCATTGCACAGAAGGAATAACCAAAGAGAAAGCCCAGGTGAGAAGTCAGTGTGCTGGCTTTATACAGCTCATGTCTCCCAGCAGTGCCAGAACACAGTGCTCCCTGTGGGTCTCTTCCAGCCACGAGCTAGAGAGCTGCAGTCCAAACAGCAGGAGTATCTATAAAGGTGGTGTGATTCAGTCATCTCTCTTTTCCAAAAACTTTCCATGGGCAATTGAGTAAGAACTAGCTTTGCTGAATACTCCCCCTTATTCTCTGAGTAGATAAAATCACTTCAGAAGCTACAATTTATATTATTGTACTCATACTAACTTGAAATAGGGATCTTAAAATACTTCCTGCTATAAGTCAACATAAGTTCAACAAAATTCACCCAGCATGAATGTTAAGCAATAACTTCACAAAATTGAGTTCTTGTACAAAAGTAACTACTGCTGTCATTGACTAGGAATTTTTCCTGTGATTCATTAAATCTCTTCATGGAGCAGAGAATTTGAGATAATCAAATTTGAGATAAGCAAAGGTGCAAAACCTATTCCTGTCTTGATAAAAATCATAGAAGTTGAGATGCACAGTACTTTAAAAGGTCATTTTCTTTGTCCTCAAGGCAGAATCAATCTTTGTGTCACTTTTTACAAAAGTGTGTTCTCAATGATTGTGACTTCATCACCTCTCCAGGCTTGGCTACGTTTATGTTTACAAAGGTTTTCCAAGCAACTATTCTGACTCTCCCCTGGTGTAATTTAGCTTGTTCTTTCTTATTACATCTGCCATGAACAAAAAGAACACATTACTCCTTTCCTCTTTACAGCAGTATGGTTCTTTTACATCTTAATTATTGCCCTGACCCTTCCATGTTCTTTTTTGAGTGCTCAATAACTACAATTTTTCAAGTTCTCCTTGGCTACAGTGCTCCAGAGTCCTTACCAGTATAAATTCCTAGAAGATTACTTCTGTAGGCTGCATTCTGGTTTTCATATACATACTAGCTGGTCACTTAGCTTTTTAATAATTCATCAACTCATGTTTAATTTGATTCACATTCCCAGATCTTTTCCAGAGAACTGCTGTCTATTGTATTACCCCATTCTGTATCTGTGCAGATTATTTCTGCCTAACACTTTGCTTTTGTTCCTATTGAACTTAATCCTATTTTTTTCAGATGATGTCTCCAATTTGTCAAAATCATTTGGGATTCTAATTCTGCTTTCCACATGTTCAGAACCACCCCCATCTCCTGTCATATGCAAATTTACTGCATAGAATATTATTCCTTTATTCAGATAATTCATGAGAGTATTTAACAATATTTAATTGAGAACAATCCCCTGTAGAAACTCCTCAGTATATTTCAATTAAACAATATAATCAGGTCACTATAATCTAGTTTCTCTTTTAATCCAGCTTTGCATTTACTTACAAGACTTCGTTTCCTTAGCTTTCTGGTGAGAGAATCATTTAAAAGAGTTCCAAAATTTAAGTAACATAGGAGCTGGAGTCTTAGTCTTTCCTGTGGACCTTTGTACATCATCAGAGCAGGAAGCTAGCTTACTTTGTCATAATTTAACAAGGTATTAGACAGTCCCCCTGTCCATGCTATGTTGTATTTTCTTAGGAATGTTTAGAACATTTGGAATTTTTTCAGAGGGATTTTGGTGATCTTCTCATTGAGTACGAACGGACAATCAAATATTGCCATGGCATAGCATGCAAATTAATTTTATGCAAAAATCAAAAGCACTTTTTAATTCCTTGTCAGCAAAACATATTCTTCAAATACTCACTATTATGGGGACAGCATCTGTAAGAGGTCTTGAGTAGGCATAGCACCATGCATCTCATATAAATGATGTATCTCATTGATCAGCACAGTAGAAACATCCCTGAGTGCTGATTTATGTCTCAATGCCTCAATGTGGGATAAAGGCCCCCACAAAGTATCTGGCTACCATGTGGTAGTGAATCAGTTATGCTCATTCGGATCACACTCAAAGCACTTATGTCATATTGTTGACTCTTCAGCCACCTGCTCTTGACAAGGAGGTCTGGCACACAGTCTTTGGAGCATACTTGATTTGCTCCAGTCATGCCCTGTTCTGACTGTAAAATATATTGTCATCGTTTTCATATTAATATCTTTTGAATAGTCAGCCCTATCTGTACATATGCATAAATGAGATGGAAAAGGTGCAGAAGACACATGGTTTCTGTGGAGGAATAAGTTTTGTGCATCAGTCAGATGGTATAAGCTATCTAAATACACATCTGTCAAATGAAAATTGAGTTAAAAATGAAGTGGCACAACATCCCTGATCAGATTTACAACTAAAATAGATGATGTACTTTTTATCCTATGACAAGTCATGTGGAAGACCAAGAGGCATTCAGATGTAAGAATCTGATAGAATTACCCTTGAAAATAAAGAGGCTGAATTATTAGATTTTATGAAAAATAAAATACAAATGCACAATATACATAAACAACTCCTGCTTTAACTCCACACATAACAATTAAAACAAAATCCTCACTAATGCTAACAATGGTTACTATAGTCATTCTATGTCTAGGTGTGGAGGGTTTCTGCATTAATAGGAGGGAAAAAACCCATAAAAAGTAATTGTTTTAATGAGCCCATGAGAATATAGATTAAATTGTAGATCAGTATTTACAGGATCTATTGTATTTGGTCAAGAATATTACTGAAGTTTTCTGCTCACAGATGATTTTGTGCAAAATGTGTTGCTGGAAGAGCATCTTTTGAAATTATGCTTAAAAAACAGTTGGAAAATACAATTTCACAAGTTGTTTGGGTAAAGATTTTATTTTGAGTAATCTAATTTAAAATTGAGTTATTCCAGATTTATAATAAATAGCTCAAGTGAAAAAAAATTGGGTTTCATACATAGTGCATGAGGCCCTTGCTGGCCATTCACTTCTGGTGTCATTTATGACATCTCTGCAAAGAATTAGATATTTATGGGGTTTTCTACTTGCAAATTTATCCAGAGTTTCAATTGTTAAATTTCTATCACCTAATAATCTCATTCATTCCGGATTAAAAATACTTCCTTTAAAAGTATAACATATTCTTTATGAATTTTCAGTAACAGGAAAAAAAAAATAAGGGAAAAAGAGTCATTGTACTTGAGATTGGAATTGAGACCAAACACATTGATCTGCACGACTGTTTTGCTGAAGATGTATGAATTTCAAAATTCAATAAATATAGACCTGGAGACAGAAACATCTCAAACCACAAATCAAAACTACCGAGGTCTTTAAGAAATATTGATGGTAGACATGGCCTACAGGACTATCAGTTGCTTCATTTGAGATCAGGAGGAGTTGTTCTGTCAGGAGCACTTACAACAGAAAAGGAAAATAATCCCAGTACAATTACCATTTTGAGGATTAAGGAAAATATATTTCCATGTAGCTATGAGTAATGAATATTAATATAGCTAATATTCTGGTCTTTGTCTAATAAAATTTAGCAACTCGCAAAACTAGAAAATTGTAATGAGATCATTTATTGCTATCCCTTCCCTCTTTTTACCCTATTACTGTCTACCTGTAAAAGGTTAAGATGCAGTGGTCTGTGTGAACTTCTTGAAGATGACATCCTATAGAACCATAAATGGAAAAGAACTGACAGATAAAAAAGTTGCATACCTACTTCTTAGTGACTGTCTAGAACTACAGTGGAACAGGGCAACTGTGTTTTTCCCTCACACCCCCCCCCCACCATCCTGAAATCAAATCAAGCATTAAGGCAATTTCCTGAAATGGCACTTTTAGCTAATGGGAAAGCATATTATAGGACACAGAGAGAACCTATAAATGGTAACAAGGCTAAAATCCTCAGCTCTGGACCGCCATAACCTGTTGTTAATCTAGACGCTGAGGAAATGGTGGTATGATGATAATTACTTCTCTGTTCCTCCAGAGGAAGTGCTGTGTGGTACACTTTAAATGGAAGGAAAGAATATTGTCCTTTTAGTATTTTTATCATGCATTGTTAAGCTACTGCATTCCTGGGCTGCATCCCACTGTCATGAAGCCAAGGGCTCTGTCTACCTGATGAATCTTAAGTGGGCAGCAATTTACAGTACATGGGACTGATGAACTTTCTTTCTACCACTGGTTCTTGCTGTATTCCAAATACTTGCAACAAGAAAATAAACCTTTCAGAAAAATATCAGAACTGCAAAAAATTTTCCAAGACTGGCTTTCCATTGATTTCAGCAGGCAGTGGGAAATTATCTAGGCAATGTTATTAAACAGCAAAATTTCACTTATGTGCACTTCTGGGAAAAAAAACCCTCACCAACAGCTGAAAATTCCAGAGGTTCACCAAGACCAGAAAAGGAAGACTCACATAAAATGGGGTTAGAAAGGACTTCAGGTCATGACCCATTCTGTGTGAAAAGACTTTGAAATTCACTGCTTGCAGCCCCCCTTCATTTTGTTTCTTCTCTCAATAGGATTAAAAAAAAAAAAAAAAAAACAAAAAAAACCAAAAAAAACCATGTATTTTTAGTGTACTTCTACTGAAAGCTTTCAGCCACACAGCATTCTAAACATTTTTCTTTTAAAATTAAATAAAGTATGAAATATATAGACAAAGGGACTATTAATGTAGGTCAGGATAGGCCTATATTAACTAGGATGCACATGCCAAATACAACCAGCAGTCACAGTGTCAGAAATGCACTAAACTCAAGTCTTGTGTGGTTTATAATTGTTTGTCCCCTATAGAAAGCATTCATGCTGTGAGAAGATCATACAAGTCTTGACCAACAAAAAGTCACAGTGCAACAAGAGTCTGCTATGCTTTGGTTCTACCTTGAGCTGTTCAAATCTGTCAGTAGTGAGAGCTTGGCAGGGTGTGTCAGAAGACTGGAGAAGCTTTACTTCACAGGAGCAGTGGAAGATTTTATTGCCTGCAATGCATATGTGGCTTGTAAGCACAAATGCCTTTGCCTACTTTTCTATGAAGACACCTGCAAACAGTGAGGTGAAAACAATACAAGGATCCTCAGGTCACAAAGAGCACAAAGATGCCTACTTGCCACTTCCAGTAGGGTGACCCAAGTCCTCTCCAAAGTGAGTCTTGAGTCATGTCTAGAATCTTTTCTTAATTTTGGAAGATTATCCTTAGCCAAACTTCTACAAGCATCTTTGATCCAGAGGGTGAACTGCAAATCCTGGAAGATCAAAGTTACTCTTAAGATTTGAGCAGCTTGTTTCTTCCTGTGAATCAAAATACTGGAAAGTAGTTAATTCCTCATTTTGCTCCTGTAAATTTGCTTCTTCCCATGGAGACAGATTAGGTGGCTGCAGACAGAATTAGACAGTAAAATGTTTTGAATGTGATTTGTGCAGCCAGCTCTACTCTCAGGAATCCAGGGCAGCTAATCTTGAAACGAAAATGAGCACATCCTTCAGAATCAAATACCTGGCATGAGTTATGCAGTCTAAGCTATCTGCCATTAGTTCCAGCCTTAAATAAACTAATCTAGAAAACAGCTTGCTTCCCCAAACTTGCTGCTTCTCCGTCTTTTTGGTTGAATAGCTGTAACACATAGTGAGGACATAATTCCAGATGCATCATAGATTTAGGAGATGGGAATTCCTAAAACCAAAATTTTAATCATGGTAATTGACACTTTATGTATTTTTCTACAAAGCATTTAGTCTCATTTTGTTTTACAATTTTACAAATACCACATACACTATTAAAAATAACAGAGAGAGACTATGCTTAAGAGGTTGCCTGCAGGTGGCTATCATGTGAGCAATAGACACATTATTGAAGCAATTCCTTTTTGCACATCTATGTCAGAACAAGAACCATTAAAGTATTTAGATTCTTTTGTTGGCGAAAAACCTCTAAGGTATCCAGCTCCCCAGTTTCTGGCCTGTAGTGAAGACAACTTACTGTCTTCTAAAATTTTTATGAGCTACAAGCTGTCTCTCAGGACAAACAGTTCCTTTTGCAGGTCAGAATCAAAACCTGTTGCATTAAATTTTACTTGCTGTTGCCATGCCAACATGCTCTCTTTGCTCACACTTCATTTTGCACTCTGAATGGCATGCCTAATAAAAAATCAGGACTTTCCATTTTAGCCATCTCAAATGTACATCTGGACTCCATCCCAGACTGTAGGTTCCTTTAGGAAATATTCTAACTCCGGTTAAAAATACAGTTCTTAACTATTGAAAGGTGGCTAGGCATAATCTCACAGCAGGACTGAATTTTAACACAAAACACTTTGATAGGAAACCAATATTTGTATTTGCTGTTATTGTGGAGTTTGGTAAATCACTAGGGTAGAACATGAAGTTGTTTTCCTATAAAAATTTCAGGCAAAATGTGGGGGGGAAAAAGAGAAATAATCCTGCATCTAGCAAAGAATCTAAAGGAAAAGATGAGCTATGCAGACAGCATGGGTGCACTGGAGATGTGAAAATGTCTGAAGTTTGCCTAGGTTGATGGTGTAAAACCTTATCCAGCTAATTCCACCACGGACAGCCTGTGATGGTTTCTTACTGCAGACACAGGCTGGGCTCTTCTGTTCCCAGCTCATGCTTGGTTTAGGGAGCAGGGCTGAGGCACAGGAATGCTGCCCAGAGCATTCCAGTGGGCAGGGAGGCACTTTGCTTTGTCCCTCACCAAGCTTTACCCCAACCAAAGAAAACAAAGAGCAGGTTTTGAAGACACTGTAAACTTTGCCCTCACAGCTGGGGGCAGAGTGAAGCAGTGGCAGCCAGCAATAAGGGACAGGCAAGAAGAGAACAAAAAAGTGATGGAGAGAGACAGCCGCAGCACAAAGGGTTCATTCTGTGCCTCTATTAAGAAGTCTGAAAGTCCCCTACTGGGGAAAAGAAACCATTAAAATGTTCATTAAAAAGAATATTACCTTGGGCATTTAATATTTATTGCAAGTCTTTATAAGCCATTACTCTTGGGATGTATTCCAGTAAGTCCCCATGTACTCCCTGTCCTGCTCCAGCCTGTCAGCAGACCAAACATCTCACAGCAAGTGCCAGTGATGCTCTGTGGCAGTGGGATGCTCAGTTTACCAGGAGGTTTCTTTTACATACCCAGCTATTTGAGCTTTTGTAGCTGAATCCACAGAGTATTTCATTTTAGATTATCTAAAGGAAAAAGTTACAACAACCAAAAATAAAAGTGAATGTACACCACACAGTTTTTTTTTTCAGCAGTGCCAGTGGTTTTAAGAATAAAATAACATTGGAAGTGCTGGTCATGTACACAGTACCCAACCCACAGCTCCAGCTATGTGTCTGCAATAGCTTCTCAGCCTCATAATATGAAATCCTCTACCTGGTTCATCTCTAGTGCTTGTTTGCCGTGTTTTTATCTTCTCTAGAATTTGCCTGTAACACAGCTCTTCATTCACCATTTGAAATACAGAGTAGGTTGAAAACATACAAATTACATATTAAGGTTATATATTTCTACCTGCGCAGTATGAAAGACAAACACAAAAGACTGCCAGGAAGCTTGACATGAACCCCTACTTTCTCATTTCTTACTGGAAGTAGATGCCAACTGACAGCATACAAAGTTTCCTTTTGTATACTGTTTTGTGTATTTCTTAAGGCAGACACAGCACCAAGCATTCTCCCCATATCCTCTCAGATCCTACTCAAGGGAACATGAGCTGCTGGATCATGACTTTTCCAAAGGTTCTCTGGCCTCAGTATATAACCATAGATCTGCCACACTGCCTCAGCTGAGTCTGCCATTAGCTGATGAAGACTCCCTTACGCAGCAAATGCTGCCAGAGTGCCCATCTGAAATGGAACAGGAACAGCTTTAGAAATTTCTCAGCCCTATTTAATATGTCACTCTGCAACTACAGAACTATTCCTACCAGCTCATTTGGATGAACATTTAGACTCAACTCAGAGGTGAAAAATAACTTTATATTCTCTAAAGAAGAGAACCTTCCAAAGACTTTTCAATTGGTCATACTATCACTTGTGACCTGCACATTTTCAGAAACTTAGGTTTAACCACTTACTAGACCCTACAAATAGACTAACTCAACTCTAAAGATATTAGAAGGGCAGGAAACTGGTTAGAGAAATTAAATACACAGTGCACCTGAATCTAAAGCTCTTGTTACAAAATCCCTATGCATTTGAGATCCTGATCTTCCTAAATTAAGAAGACTGGAGACATCCAATATCAGAGAGACAATAGTTCACATAAATCAAATCTCTTCTACTGATCTAATTCTGCCGCTTTCCCATAAGAATTCCTGCACTCAGGAATTCTTTAATTATGAGAACGATAACTAGGCTGCCCAAACACATCATGTAGCCTTGATGATATACAACAAACAAGCAATAAATAAAATGTTAAACTCCACTTTCATTCTGAGCCAGCCAATAGAGCATTAAACCTAGCAGTGATTCCTTTGCCAAGCCTTTGTTTGACACAGTTAACATCAAGTAAATACTGACACAGTAAGGTGTATTTCCACATGTTCAGTCACTCATAACATTAATATAGGGAATAAAGAAAAGATGTGCTAAATTATAGTGTGAAGAGACACACTCATAGTAAGTCATAGGTATGTTTTTCCTTTACTCATATGCTACATGGTAGATTCTGAGGAAATTTTTTCTCAAGGTACTTTGGGAAAAAAATGCAGTGGTTTACAACCATACCATTTTATTCAGTTTTTCTTTTAGCTGGGCCCATTTAGTCATAACTGTTGATTTGACAAAATTAATTATTTTCTTTGAAATAAGAACTACTTTTGATATTGAAAAATAGATTTTTTTACTGGATTTTCTTTCACAGCACTGAGCCTGAACACAATGTCCTAAGCACACAAACAAAAAAGGATTGCAATTACCTGGCAATATGGCATCAACAAAGGAGTAAAATTTATTTTCACATTAATTATAGAATTGTGTTATTACAGTTTAGCTTGTGGAGATGGGGGGAACAAGTTGCTTTTTTTTCATCTCTCTGTCATCAAAGGAGTTACTCTAAACATGGCTTTCTATCTTCCTTCTTAATGAATGTGTATCTCATAAAAGACAGAAATTCTATTTTTTTCATGTTCAAAATGTATGAAAATTTAGTCTAGGTTAAGATTTATAAAAATATCAAACTCAACAGACTGGAGAGAAAGAGAATACTTTCCATTATTTCATCTTCATCATCAGACAGGACACAATTCCTAAATTCTGGTGCTCTGTTCTCGCCATACATGTAGGTGCTGTCAGTCAGCCAAGTGCAGTTGGAGTGTAAGAACTTCCCTTGACATATATTAATTGACCTCTGTGCCTAAGAACCTAAGGATACGATACATGCTTCTGGTACATAGAAACCAGAGTCAATGTAATAAAATACTGTAAGGAAAAAAGAAACAAAGAATTTCTGTCCAGGGTGTGATTCTGTTGTTACTATTTGCAACTTGCCCACTGTTAAACTCTGGCCCTCCCATGTTTTTTAAAAAGAGGATTGACTGCACAAAGGCCTCTCACTCTCTGCAATAATTCCACAGTATTCACAGGTTTAATCAGTTGTAAAATATTGGTTATATAGTCGATATCTATCAATTCTGTGCGCCATAGGAATCCCTGGCTAGAGACAGATGTCTACTCTGTGTGTTTTCAATGGATTTCCTCTATTACACCTCCTGAAGTTACTTGAAAGAATTTAATATTCTCACTTCCTCCTAGGTAAATAAATCCCGTGTTTTTCCTCCTGGAGTTTATTGTCTTTTTCTGTATTCTGTTTAGATTGAGGTCAATGGTTCTGGTCTCTGTTTCCTCCCCAGCTACCCCAACCCACTGCCACCTTTCCAGGCAGGAAAACCCCAAGTGGCGGTCAGCGGCAAAGTGAAGGTCAGAGATTTCCCTGGCTGTCCTTCAACGCCTTCCCACAGCAGCCTGAGTCAGCAGTCAGCTCCTCACAGATTAGATCTGCCTGCTCTCTTGAGAGCACACACAACAAATAAAACTTCATGACTGATGACTCCTTCACGAGGAATCCAGTCATTTCTAATCCAGTCCTTCATCCCAGCAAAATTCTTTTCTTCACAAAGTGTTAAATGATTTTCTCTTTAAGCTGGTTCATGTCCTATCCCAGGTAGGATAAGATGTGAACCAGCTGAAGTAGGTCTGAACAGAAATTTATATCCATTTCACTTCAGTTAAATTCTTATTTGGATAGCAAACAAGTAAAATTTTATTCACTTTTCACAGTTGGTCTTTTTCTTCAATCTTTTAGCACATCTGTAAAAATTCTGAGTCAATCCACATTTCACAACAGTTTATGTTGTTCTTAAGCACATTTTTCAGTTCAGTCTCTTTCCACATATAATATTTTTCTGGAAGTGGGAAGATTTGTTATAAAACTGTAAATTTCAACTTTTGAAACTGAGTATGGATTCTCATTTCTGATTATCTAACACAAGTCAGTTTATAGCCTTCAAAAAGTGTGTCTTCAGCATTCCCTGATATTCAGTGGAGTTACTGGTGACAACAGGATATAAACTTTGACCAACAGAGTAGTCTTAGTCCAAAGCCAGTCTTGAAGCAGATGGTTACCCAGTATAAATATGAGATGCAAATAGAGCTCAATTATAAGGGGAAGGCTGGCTGACAAAACAAGAAAAATGCAGAGTCTTGCTGCAAGGGATGGATGAATCTCATGCAAGGTCAATAGATGGAGAACATGAAGGACTCTGCAGCATTTTTCTGGAATTTCCTTGTTTGCTAGCACAAGTTCAACTGAGACAGACAAAACCACTGTCACTTCAAAGCACAGTTTTTTATCTACAGCAACATGACGTACCCCAGAGCATACAGCTTCATGGTCCAGGCACTACTGAGGATGCACCTGCCCTCAATTTCCCTGGGTCAGTGCTGCCTGTATTTCAGTGGGACTCATGGTGATGTTATGCTCACTTCTGCTGCCAGGCCCAGTTACCAGGGCAGGCTGGCAAGTCTCAGCCCAGATGGCAATGCCTGTGTGATCACACAGGTGCAATGGAGATGGGATTCTCAGCAGCCAGTGGTTGCCTCAGCTGGCCAAGCTGCTGAAGGAAACACTAAATGGAAGAGTGTGTCAGGAAATCATCATTTCTCTAAGCCACAGATCTTCTTTAAACTCACTGCTCATTGCAGGAAATACTTATTAACCATTTCGGTGTTCAGGGCCTTCACACATCCCTTTGGGTGAGGATGTTTAGGTCAAGCTCACTTCCTTGTTCCAAGACACCAATGTTAATATCACCATTCACCTTAAGCTTTAGCACAGAGGACAGAAGACTTCTGAAGGTAACAGGCAGTCAGAACCTTACACCCACAGTGCCCTTAGGATCCCATATCCATATATACCTCGCTCAGCAGAAAACCCAAGTTTTTCCATGTAAGTGTTCTTATCTGAGGTGAAAGATACAGCTCATACAGAAAGATACAGAACATTTGGGTGGCAGCTTTCAGTGTTGCACCACCAGCACTATCCACACCCCTAAATGGAAGCAGCCACAGCTGCTCATTTCTGTGCTCAAACCACCTCCGTCACCATGAACAGAACTACCAAACTGAAACCTTCAGGAGATGTCAAATCAGGGAGGCCCATTTTGTGACTTCTGATGGTGCTTTCACAATGCCAGGACATTCAGTCTTCTCAAAATGGTATTACTTCTGAGTACTTAAGTACTTTAAATACTACTTTAAAAGAAATTATTTACAAAATTGTATCCCTGGGCTTTCAGAAGCCATGATAACTACAGATAGCCTTGCAAACTTTCAACTTGAACTGAAATTTAGGCATCTGAGTCTCATTAAGGGCCTTGAGTCTTCCCTCTACCCAGTACAGATGAGTTTGTTTATGGCTAAGAACTCTACATGGCCTTGTAGATTAAGCAATGTCAAATGTCTTTCCCATCAAAGGGGTGGAGCAGCCTTGACACAGATGTAGTGTGGGTCAGCTAGCATTTGGGAGAGTGTCAGGTTGCATATAATTCCTAGACACAGCTCAGAAGTTAGTTAGCATAGGCCAGAGACTGCCTCCAAAAGTCAGTTTGGGAGTATGAAGTGTAGAAGAGTTCAACAGTATGGACACAGATCCTGCCAGTTGCAAATATATTTAGAGCTAAACCTTCTAACATGGCAGTGAGTGCCAGACACAGAAATCCTTTTGCGTCTCAGCAACTATGTCCCAGAGTCCAAGTCGGCAAAGCAAAGAGAAAAAAGTATATGTGTATTTGTTACACAAAGAAGGTTTGTCCTATGCTGGGAACTTTCTGTTCTTGGAGACAAAAAAAAATTAAAAATTCTGCTAACGACTGGACATACCATATTCTTAAGCTATAGAGTTGCACTTGTAAAATGGAAACACAGACTCATAGCTGATAAATAGCCAGAGAGAGCATTCACTAAGCTGATTATAAATATGTGCTCAGATAGCTCAGGGACACTGAGGATTGAAATCATGAGATACTCTACATGGCAACACAGTTATTTAAATACCTCCTCTTCCACTGGGAGTTCAGCCATTATTCAAAGAGAGGAAGCATATTCACCCCTGAGTGCTCCAGACATGGGACAGTTATGAAAAGCTTTCTGAACAAATGAAGCAAATGGTATCCCACAGGGAGATGGAACAACAGCTTCTGTCCCAGCCTCAAAACTGACAGTACCTGAATGAACAGGGGCTGAAAGGTAAGGCACTGACTGTACCTGAATGAACAGAGGTTCATAGACAGCAGCATTTATTGAAGCCTGTCACTCCCTCTCAAGGGTTACTGATAAAGGTTAACAACCTTATACAATGGCAATAAATACAGCTGACAGCAAGAAAACAATTAGATTAAGATATAAACAGTAGAGGGTATAATGCTATTAAAAGGGATGTTCAAGGAAACTGCCACCATTGCTACAGCTGTTTTGGAAAGTCTCTCTTTGGCAAAACATGCTGGATTGTCATTCTAAATGTCTGTGCTTCCCATGCTGGTTTCCTGAGGAAGGGTTTGTGGATGAACTTGTTTATTTATGACATTTTTTTACCCCTCTTAGCTGTAGCCGTGGATTCCCCAGCCTTGTGAAGGTAGTCATTAGTTGCCTTTTTTGGCTAGGAGAAATCAGTAAAGAAACTGGCTCTTGTCCAGACGGTTCCTGGAATTTTCTACCAAACTTGTGTAAGAGTTTCATAAAGTCAAATTCAATTTTATGTAAGATTTGTTCCAAGGCCATAGGTGTTTTGTGAGAACAAAGAGCAAAAAGGGCTGAAATTATGTTTGCTGTTCTGGAGTAAATCATACATGGAACTCGCTAAGGTGATCATCCTCCAACTGGAGCAAGACCACAGGTATCAGACCCTGTCATTTTAAATTAGAACCAAAGGAAATCAGCATCACCTACATACACATACCCTGACACTATTTTGAAGACAAGTTCCTTAGCTGTGCCAGCCTAAAGCAGCAATAAACTTCCACAAAAACAATGGACAATCACAGCATTTATGACCTTCTGTCCCTCTAGTGTTGACCTTTTTTTCTCTGGGAAACAGAAAGCAACCTTTTCTTTAATATTTTAAAAACAAACACTTCATTGCAAATGCCTCTGCCTCTGGAGGAAGGCATACAGAGCAAACACCTAATGGATTTTAGTCGCATTATTTAATATGCCACTAGAAGAAGAACAGATGCTACAGCAAAAAGTGCATTCTGAACCCAGCATAACAGCATAAAACATAGTAAAATATTACCCCTTCAAAAGACATTTATGCACTTGGCACTGAACACATGAAGCTTAACAAAATACTGCCTTATGTAGAGTGCAAGTCCTATTTATAGAAATTACGTCCCTGACAAAAGTATCCATCATTTTCTGAAGTCTGCAATCCTGTGCTGATTTTCAGTCACATCCATAATGTCAACAGGTGGTCACCCACACAGTGCTGTACACAGCACAACCACCTGAATGCTGTTGTTCTGATCACTGATTACAGAGTTTGGCCTCTATCATTACATACTTATTGAGTGAGAGCCATGCAAAGTGCTTATTTGTCATTTCAGCTGGCTGGAAGGTCTTGCCCATTCCTGACAATTGTCTGCTCTGACTAAATTACAACCCCTCCTCACTCTTCAGGATATCAGGTGCTATGTAAAGGTTAGAAAAGCACCTACAGCTTGCCCATCTCCTCAAGGAACCGGAATGACAAGTTGACATCAGCCCAGCGCTTCTTGCTGTGGTATGTTCACATGCTGGCTGATACCAGATTCAATTTAAGATCTTGTTCTTCAGATCAAGGACTGGGCCTCGTATATCTCATGTACTACCTTGCTTGACAGCTTACCATGACCTAGCATGACAGCTGTGGTCATTGGTAATCACTGCCAAAAGGGAGGATCATAGGAGTGGGTGGAAAGGAAATCAGACATTCCTGGCAGCTGGCCTGCAGCTCTGAAGCTTCCTTTCACCAAACATCAGACTGAAAACAGATCTCCGCTTGCTGAAGAGAAAAGTATGGGCTTCCACTTTTCAATCACTTTTCCTTAGTGCACCATAAAAATGGTTTCCTTTCTCTGAAAAGGAGAAGAGAGGAAAGGCAAAGGGGGGAAAAATACATGTGTTCACCTGGCAGAGTGAAAGCAAAGGGCCAGAGAAGGTTGTTACTCCCTGGTTTGTTACTGTCATTCCTGTTAGCAACAATAGATTAGGCAGTCAGGGAATGATGGCCTTTGGAAAGCAAAACAGAGAAGTGTTTATCATAAAAACAAGGAATTAGAGTTACACAACACAGAAATGTTTTAACTTGCTATTTGATGAGCATACTACACAGAAAATGATATCTAACAGCAGAATTTAATAGGTGATTTTACTATTAAATTTTCACAGATTCAGTAAATACCTAAAATATGGTTCCTCTCAAGGGCCAAACAGAATTGCCTCTACCTCCAAGGAAAATAACCAAAGTTTTTTTCTCGTAAATAACCCATCTGAATGCAAGGAAATTCTATGGTATTTAGACCCATAAACAATTCTTTTAGAAATGTGGAAGAGTTTCTGCTTGTTTGGCTAAAACTTAATCTTTTTTTAGGGCAGATGGAAGAGAAAGTAAGAAAGAGGAACAGCCACTGACAGCAATTGTGAAATCACACGGTCTACAAACCCACTGATTTGAAAACAAATAAGATTTAGTGGCTATGTCCACCATGGTAAAACCCCAAAATTCAAGAATTTCCCCAGCTTCTGGGCCTGCCAATATTTTCAGAACAGTATTGTGAAATCCTACAGCTATTTGTTCCAGCTGAGCCTGCTTAATTGGAATTCCTCAGCATTTAGACTTATTTCCTTAACAGCATATGATACAAATAATCACTTCTGGAGACAGTTGAATATATAACACGGGCTCTTTTTTAAAAAATCGTTGTTATTATAAAAGACAATAAGCAAGACAGTTCAACAGATTTTTGTCAAACCAAATGTGATCAAAACCATCCCAAAGTTTTTGAGGTTGTACGCACTGACGGATTAAAAGCCTTTCTCTAATCCCATCGCCACAACTCTTTCAAGTGAACAAACATGCAAAGACATTTCAAGCACTATGGCAATGTTGACTCGGAGCATTGTTAGCTCCTACCAAAAGGCTGTGGGAAGCAGAGAAAAATGACGGAAGGTTTCATTTATTAATCTGTGATGAAAACCAGACTTCTGTTGATGAAAGGGGCAGGGGGAGGAGTAAAGATAGGCTTGTCTGTTTAATGCTTGGCCCAGATATAGGTGATTTTTTTTAAAAAAAAAGCAAGCAGCTGAGCACATTGCTTCTGGCTGCGTCTTTCTGTAGGTTGCCAGTTGCCAGCACTCACAAAGCATAAGTTATGTAATGAGCTCCTATCAGGAATCTGAGTTCAAAAACATTTCATGAAATCGAATGCTGTTCTTGCTGGAGCAATTGTTTTTGATAATGAAAAGTCTCCATCACCCTGATTCAGCTGTCTTGGACTTCTCCAATAGCAGCACTTTGTGCTTTCCCTCAATCCCTTCTCCCTCCCTCACAACAATATCTGTTTTTCACGTAAGGGGGCTCTTCCCTATGCCCCTTCACTAGCTTTTGCTAGCGGAAAAGAAAAATAGAGGAGAAAACATGGTTTTGCCCCTCCCACACTTCTGAAACAAGCAGTTTTTCTTTGCTTATCACTTGGAAAAACTTCATTTCTTTGGCAAGTGCAAAAGAAACACTGGGTTTACAATCAAAATATATTCATCACAATGCTGTATTGATAGAATAATAGCTTTTCTGACTTAATTTTGAGAGTAAAAACCTACATTTCAGAACAATCTTTCTCCCAGAAATATCTTTATTCCTGATGGAATTATTTGGAGTGCTTTTCAGGAAAATTCGGCAATTTTTCACAGAAATAATTATTGGGTCACTTCCTGAGTGAGGAATTTCATTTGTAGCCACTCTGCCACTTTTATATCATTAAAATCAATCAGGCACATGGATAAGAGCATGTAAGTATTTAAGAGATCTAAATTAGAGCGCATGAAGAGGAAATAATGCAGGACAGCTCTTTCAATCTGGATTCATTGGGAGTGTTATGCCAGTACATGAATGTATTAATATTAGTCAATATATTTCATCAGATAAATAATAAAACTCTACTTCCTTGGTTAAATTTAAATAGAAGAAATAGATTTAAATAAAATTGCAATAGAGTTAGAATTAGTGTAAAATGTCTGCACCAAATATCAAAATGGAGGCTTGAACTCAAAACACTATTAAATTCTTATGAATGTTTCCTTATGATTCTGTTTCCAGTGCAGTTGCTAATATACTTAACAAACAGCTCATTCTTTAAGAAAGTATGAAAATTTATTCAAGAATGAAAATTGTGTCTAAGTAAATAGAAAATTTAGGCCAAAGTATCTTTGGGTGGTTTGATCCATGACACTCACTGAAAAGATTCCCAGGTCTTTCAGCAGACTTCAACACAGACACTTGGAATCAGGATATCTGGGCAATGTATTTAATTTTAAAGTAAGGATTTGTAAGGTACTGGAAAAGTACACTGATAGGAACCTTCAAAGCACAAAATATCCAAACATAAATTTCAATGCATTTCATCATATGTATTGAAATAAAGGAGATGAAAATTGAGGAATATAAAAGCTATTTCTAATACAGCAACAGAAAGTTTTGTTATTCTATCAGAATAACTCTATCAGACACAGTTAATTTTCAAATAATTATCTTACATGTACAAATATTTTTTTCTTCATTTTACCTTAAATTTCAGGGATTTTGTTGATTTGTCAATTCCAGTTTCCCCAAGTTGAAATGATGAATTCTGGAAAGAAGGGAATAAAATTTATCAGGCACATTTTGTTTTTAAAAATTTAGTCCTCAGTTCTGTTAGCCAAAGATCACAAGTACTTCTGCTCCATTAATTTGTGGTCTAACAAGTCTCAAGCTGTATGTGTGGAGGAAGATTACCCTTTGTTTCAGTAGAAAGAACACTTAAAAGTTACTAATATTAAACATGGATGGATTATAATCAAGGTTCTTTTCACTTTAGTAGCTCCAAACATTAGTTAATTCTTGCAGTGAAGCTAACATCAATTAATTTATACCACTTTGAGGCACAGAAACATTGACCATCTTCCCAAATCAATGAGAGAATCAGCAACAGCAGTCAAGTGCTAAAGGTTTAAGATCTAGTTATAAGAATACCTTAGAAATTAAACAGAAAACAAGAACTGCCTATCATGATTCAGACCTCAAATCCCACAACCACTTCAAAAACCTCATGAGTCCTGTTTCCATGAGTTCCTAGTGAAAACCAGGCAATACCGTTTAACTAACTGCAGGTCACGAGGCTATACAAGACCTGCTTCAGTTTTTATATCTGTAAAATAGGGCTAATGGCACCAACCTCTATTTAAAATGCTTTGCATTTTTTCAGATCAAAACAACACGGAGCTATACTGATTTTGGACCTATGCCTACAGAAATCAAACATAGCTCACAGATTTAAACACTGTTCATAGCCTATGTCATTCCAATCTAGAGCTCTGAGAAAACTGATTTGAAAACATGCAAGTGTCAGCTTGCCACGTCATGGAAAAGCATTGTGAATGAAACATGTAAAAGCAGCAGCTGTATAAGAATAGGAATCCTGGTTTGTAATTTACAGTCATTGAACATCACAGCATAAGGAAAATAAAATAGTTATCGTTCCAAGGTCTTATATAATTTGGATAATTTTCTCCCTCCAGTGTATTAAACTTTGAAATCTTAATGATTCTTTATGTCGCACAGGCTTTGCAAAATAATGCCAGTGAATCTACATAAAACTGCAATTTGCTAAAGATTTTGTTGTCTTTGTAAAGCAAAAGAAAACACAAAAACACAGTTATTGCATCTGACCATAAAATTTTTCAAGTTCCAAATAGAAGTTCTGGAGGAAATTTTGAACAAATCATTGATTAGCTGCAAGAGTTATAACATAATATTAGCTAATACTTGAGATCTTGCCTGGTATGCTTGAATTTGCTTGAATTTGCACAAGACCTATGATACGTTCCTGGGCCTAGTGGTATTGGCACTACTACCAAACAGAAATCATGTTAGCATTGCTCTGAAGTGAGAAGAGAATGAGACCATTCGTGCTTTTAAAATACTCCTATGGAAAACAGAAAGTAACCAGTTTAGATGTTCACATGAGTAAGAAAGCAAGTTATGACCTTATAAAGCAGAGTGAAAAAGAAAAAAGTGTGCTGAAATAAACCCTTTGCAAGAAACCACTTTCTGACTGGTACCCTTGACTTCAGCAGCAGTCACAGAGACAGGAACCTGGACACTCACAGAATTGTTACTGAAGGAAGATAATTTATTTCAGTACCTAATCATCAAAATATGATTAGAACATGTTGATAAAGTCTAACTTCTGTTTCAGAAAATGTTGTCCTACAGCCAAAAAGGATAATGGATTTCAGAAAGCTGGGTGACTGGTGGAAAGCACTGTTGTGAAAGCAGTGAAAGTAGCTACTTTCACCAGTTTGCTCCACTCAGTTTTTCAGCACCATCTGTTAAGGTTCACTGCAAGGATTTTCATCAGGACAGATGCACAACAACCTCCCATTCCCTGGTAAAGTTTCAGTCTTGTTTTCTAAAACAGAATTTTTCCCTAAAACATCTTCTAAACTGAAGTTTCTGCACATTCTGCAAGTAGCAGTTCAAGAATTATCACCAGACTTGTGGCCCTCTGTTATTCTAGATTCCAAGTCAATCACATTAATTTTGTGCAACTAGACAATGAGTTATAAGGCATAGTTGTGTTTGTACTTCTGTTGAATCAAGAAGACTTATTTTTCTTTCAGAGCTATATCTTTAATTAAATCCTTCTACATTCCTCAAAAATATGTGCTAAAAAGCATGTCAGTGGTATATGTCAGTTCATTCCTCTTTAAGTCTCACTCCATGTCAGAGTAGTAGAAGGTATTTGAGCAGTAGAGTTGATATTTGCTTGAATGCTACAGCTGTCTTTGTTGGCAGATTCATCCCATCTGCTTTTTTACCTATGCAAAAGCTGGCTATAGCTTCTAAATCTCATCTAGGATTCCTGCACCCTATTCATCAGAAAAAAATTAGGGGCTACCAGAGATGAATTATTCCATCCTAATTTAGGTAGTTTACATAGTCCAGATGAATCACTCCCTGGACACAGGTTTTTTCTATTAATGAAAAAAAGAAAGCAGAAAAAGAAAATGACTCATAGGCATTTAAAGTCAAATTTAGACCATTAAGTGTAGGTGAAATGCATTTTACCTTTACTACTTGGAACTCCACTTAGGACTGGGCTATCTTAGACTTACATCACAAACCTTCCTAGGTCAAAGTAAGAAAACCCACACTAAATCTCTACCCATTAGTGAGAAAAAGCTTATGGATGCCAGCGACTTCTATTAAAAACTATACCGGTCCCTATGGCATAGTGATTCATGATATTGCATTGTATATAACTTCAAAAATAAAGCAAAATCTCCAAAATAAACACTGCAGAAATGCAATATTAGAGAAGCTTATAATATTCCAAGTAGTTAATAATAAACAGGAAAAAAAATCATGTCCGTATGCTGGCAGAACACCACCTCATGAATCATGCACCTACTGTGAACAAATATTTGTTGGACAGCTTCACTGGGTTTTTTTGATGTGTCATACTGCATTCATAGGATGACATCTGAGAAGAGAGGATGAGCAATGAAAGAATAAATGTTTTGGGTTATAGTAATAGCCATTTTTAAACCTTTGGCTAGATCTTCTCCAAGGCCTTCCAGTAGCACTCCTAGTATTCCAGTGCAGTACTCTGTCCACTAGTACTCCTAGATAGAGAAAGTACCAAT
The DNA here is from genome assembly GCF_024509145.1 of Vidua macroura. Taxonomy (NCBI): domain Eukaryota; kingdom Metazoa; phylum Chordata; class Aves; order Passeriformes; family Viduidae; genus Vidua; species Vidua macroura. Next base: position 29,047,899 of record NC_071573.1, read on the forward strand.
CCCATCCACAAAGACACCAAAAAAAAAAAAAAAAAAGAGAATTATCTTAAAGCAGAATAATTATGCATCCCAGTGAACTGGCAATTTAAACTCATTATGTAGGAACTGACAAATGCATAGTAATCTCAACATGTGGCAGAAAATTTTGTAACTGGTATCAGCCTCATTAACTGTCTTCCTAGATAATCTAATGATCTTGTGATCAGCACAGGAGAAGCACAAGCATTGTCAGATGAAAGACCTGAGGCAACTTTCTGACTGTTGGCCAAAATCTCCCCCTCCTCTTTCCCTCCTCATAGCATTCAAAGTATTCTAACTCTCTGCAATAAGGGTATGTGATCTCAAAGACACCTGACAGAAATGAAACAGCCATCTCAGAAGATGGACACATCAGATCTCCTAAATACTTCTTTTGCCCCCTCCATTTCATGTTACTATTGGCAACAAAATGCTACAGAAGACACATGAATTTTTAATTAAAATAAAATAAAATTTAAATACAATATCTGTTTAAATATTTCATGAAAACTATAATACATAAAAACAACTTTTAACACAATGCTGAAAATATTATCTCAACAAGGTCTGAAAAACTTGGAAATGTTATAACAATATCAGTAGCAAAATAAATCTTTCACTTAACATGAAGTCTGAAACAGAAATTATGGTTATAACAATGTCAATTGGGGAAGGAAAGGCTGCTACAGATAAGGCCTGAGAAGACTGTGTACACCCAACACTAGGAAAGGATCTTTCTCTCAGGATTCTTTCTGGCCCTTCCTCACAGTGCTTCTCTCCAAATACAGCATTAGCTGCCTGTAAAGCCAGTTAACAGTCACGGGAAATAGAGAGGACAGCACAAAGCTCAATTAGAGTACATTCTGAGTAGGAATTATTTTATCTTTGAGACAGAGAAAGGAAATAGTTACTCCAGTGGCTGAGAAAATCATGACTGCTGCAGGAGGAGCTCCAGTTAAGACAAAAGCTATGAAGTCCCTACTGGTGTTGTGGACTCTGTGCCTTCCAGGATGTGCCTACGTGGCAGCACCCAGTTCTGGCAACCAGAGGAAAGGTACTTTGAGCAGCATGATCTGAATTTCTTTACCAGATATTCTGCTAAACCCTCATTGAAAGTGTGGAGGGAAGGAAAGCCCAGTTTGTTCTGTGTTATAGTTCTTCCTAAAGGATGTGGGGAAGTGGAAACATTCTTTCACAGATACTAGTGAACAAAAAAGAGGCACAGCCGCTAGAAGACTGCACAAAGGTTGACTCCATCTGCAAGAATGTCCTCATGTATGCCCATGATAGATGAAAAACTCAATGAATGAAGAACAAAGGACACCTAGGAGGGATTGCAGACAGGCAATAAACAACAGCTTGCAACACAGCTGCAAAGATCAATACAACTCTGTGTTGAATGCACATATGCATCTGGAGATAGTGCAGAGTGGACATTTTAACAGTTAATACAGTTCCCAGATGATCCTACATGGAATACTACAGTCAGCTGAGCATCAGATTACCAGAACCATATGATGAAAACTAGTGCAGTTTCTGAGCCAAGCAATGCTTTGTAATAGATTACTATTTAATTTTCTGTATAAACATATTTATAGCACATCTAAGAGGCCTCAGAGAAAGGACTGTAAACAGCAGCCTGGTAGTATTTGCAGTGTAAGCACCAAGAATGAAGAGAGCAAATTACAGCTCTAGGCAGAGAAAAGTAATGCATCTATAGAGAAAAAGAAACTATTGAACAAAGAGTATCAGGCCTTGGAAAAATGTCTTAAAAATATGAGGGAATTTTCATTGCATGAAAACTAGCAGAACAGAAGACCAGATGACTAAGTCATTTCAAAAATATGCTTTTCAGATTTCTACCCTGTACTAGTTTTCTAACTATTGATTGGAATGATGTGAAACCTAAAGAAATTAAGGACACTCACAAACACATTCAAGAGAGTAATAAGGAACATGTCTGCAGTTTTCTGTGTGGACTCCTTTGAGGCTCTGCTTGCCAGAAGAGTGCAGAGACACTGAACTCATGGTAAGATGTGGGGCTAACTCAAGGGCTCCAAAACAAAGCCTCATTAAAAAGTTATTCTGCAGTTTCTTCAGGCAATAACAGCATTTCCCAGCTTTAGAATTTAATTTTTTTAAAGTTTGGAATTAAAATTTTTCATTGTTTTGCATCTTGTGGCTAAGGATTTCTCCAAGGTCTGTTTCTTTTCCTATCTTAAGAAGATACAGCCTTAAGAAATACAGTGAGTCCCACAGAGATGTCAAAAGCAGGCAGTAAAAATCAGCCACACAGTCCTTGCCTTCAGCACACAGCTGACTGACTGTACCTGAAGAACTGATTTACCCAGCACAGAGATTTATAGATTCTGTGTCAAGATTTAACTGTTGGCACAGCAAAATATGTTGCATTATTCACTTCATCCTCTGCAAAGATATATTTCTGCAAAGGCAAAGGGATGCATCATACATCTTCAAGACTCTACTGTTTGCAGCAATTGCTGCTTGCCTGCAGACTTCTCTAATCACTGAGCAGAGAAAAGAATTCTCCTAATTGTTGAGAGCTTTTGGTTTCCCAAAATAGTTGACCTTCTTCCTTTTTGAAGAAAAAACTTTCCTCTGCCTTTCTGCCTGCCTCCCCACCCCCTTCCTGCTGGCAGACATGAGAAGAGAACTGTGTTTGTTTTCACAGTAAATGGGAGGCCGGAGCAGTGACAAGGCTGATCTCACAGTTTCCAGCTGTAATATTTGATTTCTTTACAACTGCACATATGCAGAACTCAGAAACTAAACTAGTCCAGTAAGAGCAAAATGCATAAAAGTCTCTCAGCTCAAAAAAAAAAAAAAAAAAAAAAAAAAAAAAAAAAAAAAAAAAACCACCCTGAAAGGTTTGAGTGGCGGCAGCATGGCTCTTGACATGAAAGCAAATACTCCAGCTAAGACACAAGGATTATTTGGGCCAAAACTGCTGAACTGCAGCTGAGCCTCTACTTCCACAAATAGGGATAAGTCAGCTTTTCAAGAGTTGCAGATCCCAGATTTTACAGTTAAACTAGGCAAAATTCATCATTTTTAGATCACCTGAAACAGCCCTGGTAGGGCTCAGGGAAATAATTTCAAGTTCCACTTAGAAAGAGGAGGAAAAAACCAACTATTATTATAAACTTTCCTTATCTCCCACTAACAGAGACAAGTGGGTATCAGCCATCATGACAATGCTGGTCTTCTGCTTTTAAGTTTGTGTCATTTTAATGTACAGAATTCTTGTCTTTAACATTACTGATATTAAGGATTTACATTGGTCACTTTCAAACATTAAAAGGGTTTTTCTACTTAATTTTCATTTTCATTGGACAACAAGAACAATGACAGAAAATTATCTGAACAGAAGTTCAAACTAGATAAACAGGGTTTTTAAAATAAACAGTTGATTTTTTAAAGTAATGTTTTTATGAACCCTAAAACAGGTCTAATCTTCTGCTGGAAAAACTCAAAATTTCTCCAAATGTGTAAGAGCTGAAGTCTGAGGAGGAAAGGAATTAAATAAATTAAATATAATCACTTGAGTGTTTTTGACAGGATTGTTCTGAATGTTTAGATAATGAGCATCCAAAAGTGAAAATCTGACACTGTACTCCTAGCCCTGGCATTAACTTCATCATCTTTCCAGTTTTTATTAATGCTAAGTTCAAGGCAGAATGATTACTACATATATTTTTATTTTATTTTAATGAAAATGCTTCTCTCATGCACAGACTTTCAAATTGAGATTCACCAAACAACACAGTCCTCTGGATGACTGTGAAATCCTTTCCTTTGCTCTCAGCCCAGCAGCTGGTAGCCCAGCTATCCTGTGGCCCCAGGAAGTTAAGGCCAAGCCTGCAGAGTCACCAGCAGAGACATGGAAGCCCTGAGACCTCCTGACTCCAAGTGAGGCTCCCAGGTTCTTAACTACAGCAGCTCCCAAGCAGACTGGCACGAGGCAGGCTGTGCTGCAGACTATTAAAAGGGTTTCCTTAAAAAGAGGCCCATTTTCTCAGCAAGCCTTTTTCACCTCTATTGGCGGATCAAAGCTGACCCTTTGTCCTAAATTTTGTTTCATTCTCTTCAGCTTTATAGAAGATGTTTTGTTGGGAAAGGCTCTGGACAGCTCTAGCTGTCCCTGTATTCTTACCTTTGAAAGAACTTTTGGTTTTGTTGCAAGATCAGTGACATGGAAAAGATTTCTTGCACACATCCTTGTAATTAGTGTGGTGAGCCCTACCATTACTCTGCAAGTTACCAGGCAAACCTGACTTTTGTTCTTATTTTCTAGAGACCACCTAGACAGAGTTGGTATATGATCCACAATGTGGAATGAGAAGGTTAAAACAGCAGATATTAAGAGCTAGAACATTTCTGCAGACCTGGGTTTTTCCAGCCTTGCCACTACTTTCTCTGGAGCATTTTTTCACCAAGAACTTCACGTCCATGGAAGCTATTCTCATCCTTCCTTGGTATAGATGCTTGCAAATGAAATTACAGGAAACATTCACATTTCTTTCAAAACACAGAAACCTTATTTCAATTTGAATTTTGGAAAAAACTTGGGAAGTACTAATTACTCCAGCTGCTTGATTCCAAGACAAGCAAAGAGAAGAGAAAAACAAGGCTCTTCAGCTCTTGTTGCAAAAGAGCAAAGCAGACTCAAAGCAGAAGCATAGAGAAGCAGAGGTATGAGGTAAACTCCTTGGATGTGCCTTCACCAGACATTACAGCACACTTCTCACTCTCTCTGTCTCTCAACCAGCCCCATTCTGACACAATAAAGTAGAGCAACTTGAGGTGACCCTGGATTAGGCCAATTGCAGGCAGCTTCTCCATAACTGCACACCAGCTGGGAACTGTTCTTACACAGCCACATTCACTCTGCTCCCTTCAAGGCAAACTAGGAGGCCACTGCCAGAGATGCCTATCCCTCCCTTCCTGCCAGCAGCAATTTCTTTGGGTCAACACAGTTCTCAGTTAACTCCTTGCACATCTAGAGAAGCAACATGGAGACAATCCAGGATGAACTGTGTGCCTCAAATACTGACCAAACACATTATTAATTTTCATTAATGTATTCCTGCTCTGTAAAAATGTTTCCCCTGCATAATATCTGGATCAAGTTACTTCCACTAAGCTTCAACTTACAGATTTTCTAGTGTGATTCAGTAATTTTTTTATTCAGCCTCCAAACACTGCTATCTTTCTAAGTATTCATTTGGCTATCTTTTTGGATGTTTACCGTTTGCAATCTTTGAATAAAATTATAGAACTGCAGAGTTCATTATGATAGAGTTATTTTGCAGCATGTTATTCCATACATGGGATTTCAACAGGATGATAAAAAGGAAAATAATCAGTTTATTTTGCTCACACCCCATCCATCCCATTTTGCTCATATCTAAAAGTACTAGGATTTTCTAGAGTAAGAGGTTTCATAGCTAACCTTTTCCTTATCCCTCTTTGGCCCCAGACCCCTATCAAAACACAATCCCCCACACTGATAGAAAGCCCTTATGAATCCAAATGCCTGTGGACAACTTTTTATTTGGCAGCTGTATAGAATTATGGACTTATTATCCACAAAAGAGTTTTACTTTCCTCAAACTGGAATTAAAGTGCATTAGAAAACCAAGAAGAATGTTATTGCACATCACACTGGGTCACGCAGCTTTAGAAAATCCCCAGAAGTAAAGGAGAAAACCATTCGCTTTTTTCCTGTACCATCAGTATCATCTGACCAACTGCTAATTGTACTGCTGAGGTTTTAAAGACCTCTATTCAGGTAAGTGCTGGCCAAAAAAAAAAACCCTCTCATTCATCAAAGCACAAGTACTTTCAAGAGTAGCCTAGTAACACAGAAAAGACTTGAAAATCCTCAAAGTCCAGCCACCTATGGAGTGATCATGTGAAAAAATGTCAAAGAATCACTTTTGTAAACGCTTAAGACAACTGCTACTGAGTGGTAAATACAAAATACTGTTTAATTGCAATTTTCAAAAATTCTTCCTGCTTTCAGTCATTATATGTCTGTCCCTGTGATAGAAATGGGAATTCTTTCAGTTTTCAAGCCTGTGCTCTCCTTTCATTGCAATGAGGACCTAATTCAGCGCTTTAAACTGTGTTCTGCAATGCATAATTAATCTGGCTTCATAGAGACCTGGACAAAAGACCCCATTCAATCTTCAGCTCCTTCCCCCTGAGATTTTGTTATTTCTAAAAACTCCTGCCAGCTGGGCTGGAGGGAAATCTCAGCACTGTGGGAGAATGAACAAACTACAGGCCTCCAAGGGATTTGAAGTAACTATCTGACTAAATTGGATTAGAAAGTAAGGAAGGGGAGGGGAAGGAGGGCTTATTCTGAAGTCTACAAAAGCTCATAAAAAATTCTTAGAAGATTTTCATATGGTGAAGGGGAGAGAAATATGCAAGTTTTTATAACAAAACTCTGAAAGAATTTTAAAACATGCGTGAGCCAATACACTTGGGGATATTTGAAGGGATTACTGCTGGTATTATTTCAGGAAAACTGTTGTGTCTGCCTTGGAGCTTTGAAATGGCATTTCTATGCAAAATCTAGGCTTCCCTGCAATCCAAAATAGTCATACTTTCCTTCCAGGTATTTGATACATATCCTGTTTGAACTTATAATGTAACCTAACCATAAGTTGTTTTAAGTTTCCTCCAAATCACATCGCAATTAAAAGCCTCTGCCTAGAAGGATTTCAAAGGGCTATGGAAAAACAAATTCAGTATTGAGAGCCAGCACCCTGCTTTCATTCCCCCCAAGCTCATCCTCCAAAGTGTGTCAGTTACTCTGTCCAGATCACCTGGCCATCTCTCACACTTTTCACAATATTTTTAGCAGGCACATACTCAGGAATATTGTCCCATTTCCCTTTTGGAAGACAAGGTGGAAAAAGCTCACAGCCCTGCTGTGAGAGTGGGTGCCTGGAGGAAAAGATGCTTCTCTGTCTCCTCTGGCTGGCTCTGCTGTCCCCCCTGACAGGGACCGGCTGCTTGCAGGCTCTCTGCTCCTGCAGCACTAATGCTGTGAGGTTATGTGGGTTTAGCCAGGACAAAATTTGGCTCACTACCTTCAGAAATATTTTCAGAAGTTGGATCTTTTAGCCACCCTAACCAACAGCCCCCATATTAAAACAGGCAGCCCTTACTTACAACAGCAGGGACTTCTCCACAGTCAAAAGGAATAAAAATATTCCCTAAAAGTTGATCTACTCAGAACTCACATGTTGTTATAGAGTAAAAACTGTGGTACTTTTCAGAGGTCTGGCATGCACTGAAGAGATTAGCATGCACAATGAAAAATGCACCCTGCTGGATGATGCATCTGTGTAAAGATAGGTGCACAAAAATTACAACACATCAGAGCAATCCTAATCAGTCCTAACCAAAACCAAACATTTGTGTTTTTTCATTGTCATCATTTGCTATTTCTAGAGTTATTGTCACAGAATAATTTTCTATGATCTCCCTTTGCCCTGGGGAGGAAGTGCAGGGAGGAAAGAAGGGATGAGGATTAAATAAATTTTTTGAAAAGGAGAAAACAAGATTCTGCAATATCTTTCAAAACAGTGGAGGTTTTTTTTTAAGGGTGTCACTTTATGAAGAAACACTTGTATGTAACTTAGCAACAGCAGCAACAAAAGTACTGGTAGCTCATATTCCAGACAAACAGAGAAATGTTTAAAACATTAAGTTGTTATATAAAATCCATACAGCCTCTTTCCAGTTTCTTTAATTCCTGGGGTGTAGGAAAAGCAAGGCAATGTCACCACTCTTGTTTTCCCAGCCAACATAATGAGCCACTTTGGATTGTGTGCAACTGTTATCACAAGTGGTTGGATGTTGTCAAATCCATATTGAGGCATTGCATCAAAAATCCTTATTCATAATATTAATCTAACAACTCTGCATAACACTGGCATTTCTTGACAGGAACAATGAAAGGTTTCACATCTGTGAAAGAGAAAGCCTGGTGGAGGTAAAAAAAAAAAAAAAAAAAAAAAAAAAAAAAAAAAAAAAAAAAAGCATCATTCAGCTAAACACATCCTGAGTAGTGCTAACACTACTTAAAGTAAAAGATCTACCTAAATTAGCCCTGACTTTTCTCAACTGACAAAAAAATCTCAAGGTCTCAAAATTGGCAGTGAAGACTGCAAGGAGCAAAGGACAGACAGTCCAAGCCAGGACAGAAAAAGTCAGTGTTGAATCCCATCCCCATACTCTGGACTCTGCATTGCACTGTTCTGAGCATGAGATCGCGCTGAGAATCTGCTGGCAGACTCTCCACAGGGGCTTACCCGCCACGGTCAGGACCTTTCCTAGCAATGCACAAGCAGCCTGCCTCACTCCCACACTGACCCATCTTCTGCAGGCCACCCATGGAGCTGGCACTACATGGGGAGCGCGTAGAAATTCTGAAGCGCACCCAGGACAGGAGCAGAGCCAGAGGAACCATTATGGGTGTGCAGGCAAAGCCCAAGTCTGCTGCTTCAGTGAAAAAAAATAACTTGTTCTCTCTGCAAGGATGACAGAAGTTTGGCAGCAACACCGGGCAGGTGATGGAGGGGGAAAGGGGAGTCTGGCAAGGCTGCAGATTTCTGCAAAGCGGCTGAGGCTTGCCCCTCTTGCAAGAAAGGGAAAAGGGTATGGCTGGAAAGGAAAGCAGAAGAGACCGGGATTTGCTATTCCTACTCCTGTGTTAAAGGTGGAGAGGGCATAGAGCAGAGCTTGTCTGCCTCCTGAGGAAGAAGGTCCTTGCCCCAGCCACACTACTTCACAGAGAAGGAGTGCGGCATGGGTCAAGACTTTCATTCAAACACCTCCAAGAGTATTTCTTCCTTAGACAAGAAAACCAAGGCGTGACAAGAAGCAGGATATCAGAATCCTGCATCTCACAGAAAGGGTCAAAGAGGAACCTGAAAGTTTTGGACAACACGTCTTCATGCCTATGCATTTGTGCAATGCTAAGAAGCTAAACAGACATCCTGCTGCTCACCCTGCTCCCACACCCAGGTGATGCTCAGCCCAGCCTCTGCCTCACCCTGCATCTGCCAGCTGAGCCACCCTGCAGCCCGCCCTAGCTTACTCCACTCACACACACACACACTCATCTGCGGATAAATACTCCAGCCAGCAGCTGAAGCAGATCAACCAAATAACGCGGCGGAGCACCGCAAGTGGAGCAGCCGGGCCCGGCCCGGCCCAGCCCCGCGGGCACAGCGGGGTCTCCACGCCCCCGCTGCCGCTTCCCAAGGGCCCGCGTCCAGCCGCCTCTGCCCCCACAGCCCTGACACGCTGCGCTCTCATCCACCACAAACACGAGGGGAAATTTTAGCTCGGTTCTGTTAACTCTGCATCAGCTGCCACATTGAAATCCCACCAAAAACACTCTTAAAATGGGATAATTTAATATCAAAAGAGGAAGCAGGGCTTTGCAGCAGTAGCTTTGTCTGCTATGGGGCATTTCAGTGCCACTCCTCCAAACTTACTGTCTGCCTCATCTCTCAAAAATAGGTCATTAACTTCCTTTCTCTTAGTGCTTACTCTATGTTTTCAAATAACTCAGAGATAATTTAGTTCCTTCTTTCCCTTCACCTCTCTTCTTCCAAACCTTGGGCTTTAATTGACAGTAATTTCTAGTACAAAATAAAAGCACAAATCAAAAGGGCCTGATACTAAGAAAAATTGAGGAATGAAAGGCCAAATTTTCCCATCACTTCCTCTGATATAACCTTGGGTTAAAAAAAAAAAAAAAAAAAAAAAAAAAAAAAAAAAAAAAAAAAAAAAAAAAGTTGAGAAATTTTACTGTTACATCCTCAAGAGGAGGCAACACTCTGTCTTCTATATGAATTCCAGATCTAAATAGCCCAAGAAATTTCCATAGAGGGACTGCCACAGCATGACGAACAGAAATATTCCAGAGCACACCTGGTTACAATCCCCTGTCCATCCTTACGAGCACAGTACTGAACATGCACTCTGTGTAACCCCTCTTATTTTCAGCTGCCTCCTTCATAATTTACAAAGTGCAGTGACCCACCTATACCACTTTGTCTTAATCTCCCTGTTGAAATGTGATCCTTCAGAAGTTTGAGTCTAGTAAACGCAGTTACTTAATGTCATCCAAAGTGTTTAAACTGGGCATCAAAACTTCAAAATGGTGCTTAAATGGAGCACAAAAATGAAAAAAAAAGTTTCTCAGCTATAACAGCTAGATGTGCATAGGAAATAACTCAGGATAGAAATTTCTAACTTTAAAGTTCAACAGATCTTGCTGAAGTATGCAATATATAGAGCCATGCATTTTAAGCACAGAAAAAAATGTTCTTTAGAAAACGAACCAGGAAGACCGTGGTGTAAATGTAACACTGGCTTAAATTTTAGGCAAAAGCATTCTTAAAATTTGTCCATTTTGCAAGCGTCCAGTATTATAGTAAGAGCAATTAAACCCAGAATAAATATTTTGGCTTGTCAGCTCTAATAAGGGGGACATTACAGAGACTGTCAGGATAGCAGAGATCCAAGCCCAGAGATCCAAGCCCAGTCTCAGACAGACCATGCTTAGGTCAGAAGATTTCCATTTGCTTGGCTCTATTAGCCTAGGTAGAATAATCTGTTGTACTACAGCTTTGTGCCCAGTCTAGGATGTCCCATGCAACTCCTGCTGCACCAAAACCAAAGTGAAATAAGAACTCTATTATCAGAAAAGTGGTTAATAAACCCTTTAAAAACCTTACAGGCAGCATTTTAAAGAAGGAGAAGAGGTGGGTCCAAAGGCAAACTAATATGTTTGATCAAACATTGCAAAATATTATCAACACCCAAATTCCTTTTTATCCCAGGACATGTTCTTCAGATTGCATAAAGGCATGACATATCCCTATAGTTCAGCGTGGGTTATTGACGGTTCACAGCCCTAAAATGCAGCATAGACCTCTTCTGCTTATGCTGTAAAAATACTCTGTGGTCTTGCTTAATAACAGTTGTGGAGAGCACAAAAATAGTCAGGGGGAAGAGCTGGGAGCAGGATGTACTGTCTCCTGGCGTGGTGCTCGGTACATGTTCCACCAAACTGCAGCTCAGGGACCTAATGGGCAATGACACAAACACACACGTGTGCTCTCCCTCCCACCCAGGTGGTATTTTTATTTCTAACCTCCCTTTCCCTGGGTTGCAGGGAAGTTTGACAGAGCCAGCGAGCATCACACGGGATGCTTAGGAGTTGCAGGCTCTAGCCTACATTTTACCCACTGACCACAAAGTACAAAGCAGTTTAAAGCTCAGGCTGAAGTTTGTGTTAACGAGATGTCATTATAGATGGGGGACATGAGACTGGGAGCATGTGATGAAGCCAAGCCTTGGTACCTCTGACATGATAAATCTAAAGTCAGACCCGCCAGCAATAACACTCTGCAAGAGGAAGGTTTGAGAGGGCCATGTGGGCCCAGGTCCCAGGGCTTTGTGTCCCAGCAGACACATGCCCTGCCCTGCTGCCATCCAAGCACCCTGCAGTCACTACAACAGTCTTGGTGATTAGTTGGTTCAAAGACCACCCCAGTTAAAACAGCCTTGCATGAGCTGCTCAATGCACTAAAGTTCTGTATGAACCTGTGGTTTAATGACTGCAGCTGTGCAGGCATCAACCTTTCTCTGGGCAATTCATGGTGCCTACAACATCCAAAATATTTAAAGAAAAGTTGTAATGTAAGTTGTGCCATTGTGTAGTATTCCAGATATACAGAAACTGATTAAATGGCAACTTTAAAAATGCCCTTTTCTAGTAGATATTTTTATTTCATCCAGATAATGAGTTTTATTTCAAAAATCAGTGCTAAAGGCATACATGTTCCCCATTCCTTCACCAAATTGAGGAATTACTAGCACCAGAAGACACCCCACCAAAACAGAACCTATTTTCTCCTCTGGAACAATGAAGCCACAGCATGAGACTCCTCCTGTGTATACCAGGACCAACTTCACGGATGCCGTAGTCATGTAACTCACACTGAAAAAGAACTGAAGAAAAAAAACCTCCTAGTGGAATGTTTACATATTTTAAGGAAAAAGAAAAAAAACAAACCAAACCAAAAAAAAAGGGGGGGGGGGGTGGGAAGGGAGGGGGGAGAAAGAAAACAGCCCATCCTATGCCCAAGTCTCTGAAGTTAACTGGGATCACAAAGTTGGATAATGAATGACACTTTAAAATGAAAAGCTATCTACATTATATTTTTTGTGCCCTGTAGATTTAATTCCCTTTTCAAGCACTCTTAAAAACTGAATTAGGAAATGGAGGTTAGATCAAAGTTGGCACGGGAAGAAACAAGAAAACAAAACAAAATCAACCACTCATCTGCTATTGAAACGTTTAATCTAAACCTTCTTCTGATTTAAAAATAGAAACTATTTATAAGACAATGTGTGCTTTAATCAGAATGCAAGAAACAAGCTAATCATTAAAAGTTCAAAATAAAGGTTTAAACTCAAACATAGTTTTGCAACTACAGTTACAGCCAGATTACAAAATTCCTTTCACACAATGCACATAGCACCCTTTGAGACTTAATGACATTCTGCAGCTGGGGTAGTATGAATCTGAGTTCTTTCTGTTCTGACTTATTTACTTCTGCAAGAAAATTCCCCATGGCAACTGGCCAAAGGGGCTTGTCTCCTTAGTGTGTGAAATGTGAGCAGATACAAACTTGACACCATATTTCATCCCCTCGCCTTCCCTCGTGTCTGCATTCCTAACTGTAAATTAAGGGGTGGCACTGACTGTTCTGGGGTAGAAGGAAGCAGCTTATTCAGAAAGATAGGAAGTGACAAAAGAGGAAGAAAAAACACATTGCACTGCTTCAAGGCACTTTCTGAAACTATAGTGAGATTCTTCTCACCCACAATCAGGACAAGCTGAAACTGTGCAACAGCTGATTCTCTTCTAAAAATGTGACTGTTTTTCCTTTTATTGACCTTTTAGATATGCACTTATCTCCCCATCTAAAGAGAAATCAGTAGAAATTTGTCAATATTTGATAACGCACATCTGTACTTGCTGCAGCACCCCTCTCAATTACGGTCTCTTTTCAGGAATGCAAGTTGGGTTTTTCCTGTGTGGAAGGTCCACTAAAACACAGAATACTTCTGCAGCACAGTCTGCCAAAGCTGATTATGAAAGAGGCAATTTGGAACATGGAGCTTTCTAAAGCTGGACTTTAGAAAACAAGAGGCACCTGGGAAATGATGTGCAACTCTCAGAGACTAAATACACTCTGGCAAAACCAAAATTCCCCTAAGGACCTCAGTCAGCCAAGGGTGAAACCGTGACCTTGGACACATGTTTACCCTTCTTGGAGCTGATATGCATAATACATCTGGTATTTCAGCTAAGGGATACTATCATCCTGGTTTTCCCTCCAATTCCTCACTGTACAGCTATGTTTAGTAGTGACACCAGTAAAACTTACTTAAAGACCTGTAGTTAACAAGGTACTTTTTCTGAGAAAGCCTGAAACACTCTCAAAATCAACTGCTATCAACTTGCAAACACACTTTTAAATGTACTATAGTTCTGGGTCTATGTCTAGCTGTTGTGTCCTACATACTAAAGACTTTCAGGCAGCTGGCTGCCCTGGAGAGAATCATGTGATTCCTTCCAGCATATGGAGACACACTTCCAATTCTATTTGTAGCCCCCAAAAACGTCAAGTGCTATGGGTGTGACAATATTTTCACTTATTTCACTTGAAATGAGGATGTCTTACTAGAAGTTTTAAGGAACAAGACCAAAACCAAAATTCTGACAGTCCAACCATGTTTTGCTTGTTGCTATTTTAAATTTAGAAATAAACCATATCAAAAACTTTTGTTCAGTCCTCTATTCTCCCTGCAGAGGATCCAGCCATTGGTGTCAATAGCAGCTCACAGTAGCTGTGCTCACACCTCAGTTCCCCACAGGGGCTGGGATCTTGTTCAGACTGGCTGCAGTGAAGAGGCATTCCAGGGCAGGGAAGCTGAGCCAGGTGAGTACAATCTGCATCCACTTATCCCAGCCTGCACAGCACTCCCTCATGCTAGCCCAAGCAAGTGAGAACAGATTAATCTGTGCAAAAACTATGCCAAAACCACTATCAGTGTAATTAACTCTACTCAAAATGTTTGCAAAGTTTAGTGATTTAATTCTCATTTAAAGAAATGGAAAACAAGGTTGGAAGTTTTGAAGAAAAACCCAGGAAGCTGCTACCAACAGAAGGAATCAACAGGCCAAATTCTGAAGATTTTCCTGTGCTAAGGCCTGCTACAGAAAGTCTACCATTAACATCTGTGCAACAGCTACTGGATCTGTGAGATGTAGCAATCAAACATGAATGTGATTAAAGCCTGGGCTTTATAACAGATACAGGGTTATAACAGAAACTAGGGTTTATAACAGAAACAGAAATGCAAATGTCAAATAGTGAATAGCAAATTAGAGCACCCAGATTAGTTTTATTGTTTCAGTAGTTCTCTGCAAAACACAAAAACAAGTGATGTAAGCATTTTAAGAGGCTCAAACTGTAAATTCTTTTGGTACAGCCAGAGAAGTGTTAGATACAGTCCCTTATGCTTTTAGGAGAATACTCCTGATGCAACTGCTCACTACTAAGAAAACTTAACTATCAGCTAACAAATGAAAGGAAGAGAGAGAAAAGCCAGTTCAGAAAAGCAAGCAAGCTTTAAGTGCAGTTTCATTCCTGAGAGGGAATGGAGGCAGGTGAAAGAGAGGGTTTTTACAACACCATCCAAAATAGGTGACAAGGAGGAAAGGGAGGGGGAAAATGATTTTTTCTTTTCTCTGGGAAGCAGACCAGCAATGCCAAGATTTGAGATCCTAGGGCCAAAATGAAAGAGGACCTGTAGTCTAGGGTATTTGTAGTTCAACCTTGCCATACACAGCAGTATGGCAAAAGTCATCACACACTGTTTTGGTATTGCCATCAGTGCTGTAAGGGTGTGACACAAGATTTGTTTATTCTGGGGTGAGAGAAAGGACTGCTGCATTACTCCCTCAGCTGTTTAAGCTCCTGCCATGAAAGAACTTGTGCATCTTCAGAGCTACACACCAGCTGACAGCTGGCAGAACACTATATAACTGCTGTTGTCTCTGAAACATTTCCAAACCAGACCCTCCTGCTTCCTTGGCTGTGAGGAAAGAGATTGTAGTACTTACTTCACTGCTTTACACCTAAGGAGGTGTAACTGGCCAACTGTCACCCAATTCTGCTCTTTTACAATAGCAAAAGGGTCAGAAGAGAATAAAAAGTATTGGCTGGGAGGCAGAGGGAGAACAGCAGAGGGGTACATGCTCAAAGAAATCCTGCATCAGTGTCTAAGCAGCATCTCTTGAAAGACCAGCACAGCATATCCAGAAAAGGACAGGCTTATAGGAATTTACATGTTCTCAAAAGCTGCAATAGTAAAAGACCATTTTGAAAGAAATAATAAAAAAAGAAGAAATTAGGGACAGACAAATTGTTTATCAGTCCTAAAACAAGAATTTGGCAATACTAAGTCAGCTGTTTCATATCATTTCAAAATATATGGGTTTGGGTTACTTTCCTCTTTTCAAAGGTTTTTCCCCCTCCACAGCACCATTACTCAAGTTCACATAAGAGGTCAAAACAGCTAACAAATGGAAAAAAAAAATTACAAACATTAGCTGAGGTTCAAAAGGCAATTACTCTATTAGAACATGATTTTTACTTTTGTCAAAGGGATCTGCTTTACATAAATCCTAAGACAGCACAGGTTGGCACTACTACATTTCTGTCAGGAGGGCCACTTTGAGTCACAGTACCTGAAGATCTGTTCCAACTACTCAAGTTCAGGCTCTGTGGGGCCTGAATCTGTAGAGCTGGGATGAGCCAGATACTTTTTAAATGCTTTTGAGAAAACATATCAGTAGTCAACTTCTTCAAAACAGCTTTCATATTTTAAAGAGTTATCTGTTTGGGCATGTGGGCTGTTGCTTTTTGGCTTTGTTGTTTGTTTTTTTTTTTAATAGAAAAAATTTTCTAGAGGAGTTGGCACTTGGAGAGTGGGTGACATGGGCTGACTGAAAAGCACTCCCTGTAGATGCAAGGAAGAAAGTCTGAAGGAAGTATCAGGCACCATACTATATATTCTCAATTTTACTTAAAACACAAGTTAATTTTTTGTCCTACAAATGTCTTCAAATATACTGTGCAGCAACTAGGATTCCACAAATGACTTAAACTACCCTACTCAATGTACTAAATGCATGCTAGTTGTCCCTCCCCACGCTTCACTCACATTCACCACTTCAGTCCACCCTTTGATTTTGTGTTCCTGAAGACCAGGGTTTCACATTCACTCCAGTATTTAGGCACGTGATGATGGAGGACAAAGCTAGCAGTCTCCAGAACAGGGAAGCCTCTGTTCCTTTCCAAGCAACACAGGAAAGTGCTGTTCCAGAGTGGTGAAGATTCAAAATTTAAGCCAACTTTTACAATTCTACAACAGCAGATGTCAGGTTTCTCTAATCTGGGAAAGAACAGCCCATAGGCCATTACTCTCCCTAGAATTTCTTTTTCAAAGGGGATGAGACACTGAAAGCTCCACAGCTGTTCACTGAAGTTAGCTCAGCCCCTCAGAGCTGTCCCCAGATTTTGATAACTCCACTCAAGCTCGCTGTGATTTTGCCCTCAGACTCCCACTTCAGCATGAGTTAAGCCCATCTAGACAAAGAGGTTCATTAAAGCTCTTGGGACCTCCATGCCTAACAGATTCAGCAAAGATAAAAAGCTGAAAGTCCTTTGAGGAGCTTCCACTTCCATTCATTAACCACAATCATACTGAGTAAGGAATCTTGCCTGCATTAGACTTTGCTTTTAAATTATAAGATAAAGAACAAATCTCAGGCCTTTTGTTCCTGGGTAAAAAAAAGGTGGAATAAATTTTGCATAATTTTCACTTTTGTTGATATTTTCTGCCAGCATTTATACCATTGAGACCCATATTATCATCCATGAGCTTGGCACCTGAGCAACCCATCACAGCTCAGCAAGCAGTTAAATCAGAGCTGAGCCACTTGTCTCAGCAACATCCCACCAGAGTTCTCAGATGGCAGAAATTTACACAGGCAGAAGAGTGAGATCAATGGCACTCTCTGAGACTGATCTTGAGAAATGCACTGGAGTTTAGACATCCCCCCCATCTTGCTGTCCTCTGGTGGACTTTTGTCAAATCAGTCTGCCACATTTTACCCCAAGAAGGACACTGTTATTGACAGGAGATCCCAAGCAACATCAAGTTGATGAGAAATCAGTAGAGATGTCTGCCTTCAGAGTGAGAGCTTCCTTTCTCACTCCTGGTGTTATAATCGCAGCTGTAATAGGATTTCAGAGTATTTCAATTTCCATTCCAACATGCAGCACAAGAATGCCTATGGAGCCAAAAGAATTTGGGCCAAACCACTAAGAGTTTTCATCTTTACTAACATGCACTTGACCACACACTGTTGAGCAAGGCATGTAGTCAGCATTGCTTATATCAACTTACTGTAAAGACCACAGACTTGTAAATTGTGAAGTTTAATCCCACACAGAACTGAGAAGGAAAGGAACTTCTGCTGATGTTGTGCTGAGTAGCATTTTTTTTTCCCAAAAAAGGAAGTGTCCTCATAATAGTAACACTGTTGGATGTATTTACTATCAAGATCACCAAGGCACTTGCTTTTCCTTTTTATGTTATTTGTATCCTTCACCACAATCATATTAGCAGCTGAGCAAACATCATTCCAGCTTTGAGGGAGCAGGTTAAAAATACTGTCTTCTACTCACAAAAAATGTTCTGCTCATTTGGAACAAGTCTATGCTACAGCTCTTCAGCACTTCACATCCACCGATCTCAAAGGACCTCACTCTCAGTGTGAGAGCATATGCAACTCCACAACTTCCCTTCTGAATAGGTAACCAATTTTGGAAGTGAAGAAATATGTACCAATTATTTTTAAAACTGGTAGTCTAGAGTTGGACTTCTAGACTTATTCTTTGCTTTTCCAGAGATAGAAATCTTCCATTATGCATTTTCAAAAATGGATATTCAGCATCTCTGAATTTCAGCACTTTTTTTGGTATTAAGGTTCATTTTCGAAATATTAACACTCATTTCTTTTTCAGAGAGTCATCCAGCTAAATTAAAAGATAATTTCTGGTGCAAGTTATTTATTCAGGCATAAACATTAACTAAGTATTTATTCATGTCTGCAAATACAGATGTAGTGATTTGATAATAGGAAGACTAATTATCACTCTCTACAAGTGAATCTTAAATCTATATAAACAAAGATACCCCAAAAGAAGCAAGATGATCTACAGATGCAAACACATACTTATGCACATACATTTTTAGGAAAGCCACCAAGGACAACTACCCCCATGCAGCCAATTCCAGAGATTGCTCTCCCTACCAAAGCCTTTTAATGAAGCTAGTAAATTGCAAAGACTTAAAAGAAAATACAAAATAATAATCATTCTGGGTATATTCTTATTCTGGATAATAGGAATTTCATCCAAATAAAGCCTGGCTTGACATTCTCTTACCAGAGAAGATTTCGAATGATTTATCAAAATTCTGCTTCAGGTATCAGAGTAGTAACAGCACTTTTACAATCACAATCCCACAAATTATAAATATCAGTTTAATCTATAAACCCAACCTTTCATCTTATTGTTCCAATAAAGCTTGATCCAGTTTGGCTGCTTCCTGAGCTTCCAGGCTTGGAAGAATTGAAGAGTTGAAACCCAGCCTAAGCATATGCAGTGTTCTTCATTTTACCCCATAAACACCATGCTCCTAGAGATTAGTGGAATTGCATTTGAATGCAATACTCTGGGGTAAGGCAAATGCAATGAAATGTTCCCATATGCAATAATCACTCCAACAGTGATATTAAAACACATATCTCTCAGCACCATGACAAGGCACAGCTATAGCCCATGCCAGACCAGCTGGATACAGTAGTTTAACACTATCTTGGTGGACATATCTGGATCTAGAACTCAGCTCAATATACAGCAAATGAACAGGATAGGGAAATTGTTTGCAAAAATGCAAATTAATTTTCTCCCAAGACCCCAACAATATCTAATTCAGGTTTTGATATGAGCCACTATCCACAGCAAAGAGAACAAATTAATATTTTTTCACATGATAAAGATCAGAAATTGCTGTCTTCATAGAAGCATTTATTGCCCCTTGGAAGACCAGAAAGTACAGGAACTGCCAAATCTTGGGAAAAAGTTCAGCCTTCCATCATGATCCTCTAACAACACAGATCTATACTTGCCATCTGCAAGGAGTCCGCTTCTAAATGCATCAGTCCACTTGACTTTTGTGAGCACAGTGAACAGTTTTCCTTTGTCTACTTGCTTACTTAAATTCTAGATTATAAAAATAAAATTTAAAAAACCTAAGAAGAATTCCAGACTTACACTTGTTTTCTCCTTTCAAAGGAAAATTCTTACATAATTTGCAATCTGAATTAGTACACAATAGTAAAGTACAGGGAAATAAAAATTCCAGCATAAAAAAAAGCAGGATGTGTGGAAAATATAAACAACTTGATTCAGTAAGCATGCAAGGGATTGAGGCCTGTTTGTCACCGGATCTGCCCAAGCTTCCCCCTGGAGTGAAACTCAAGAAGCATACATGGACAAAAGCATGTCAGGGCTTGGTGGGGAAGCCAATACAAGAATAGCTGCAGTAGTACCAGTGTTCCACATTCATGAAGATCTTGGGTTACCAAGATAAATTCAGCTACAACACTCACCCTTGTGCATTCTTAACCCTTTCACTGCAGGATGCCTTCACACGTGGCAGTGGGGGGAGTGCAGAGAGTGAATGGCTGTTTCTTCTGGCTGACAGTGATACATCTGCTATCGCTCAGGTTTAATCTTTCTAGAAATTTAAAGTCTTATTTAAGAGGTAATGGATATGGCTGTGGTTATAAAGTATATTGCCATTAAACCATACTGATGTGATTAAGTTGGTTATTTTCCTCACATACTGAGGCATAAGACCTGCTTATCTCAGTCTCCACAAATGAAAAATTAAAATAATAATTTTTAAAAGGTTTATTTTTACTTCTTCCAGGCCATTTTTTTTGAAAGATTGCACTTCCTTCAACTAATAAAGGACATCATTTGAGGTAATGGCTTTCTTTTCCAGTTTCCAGATGTCCTATTATCGATAGTGTTAACACACAGCAGCTACTATTTGCTTATCTTTCTGAATTATAATATTACAAAATCATTATTTGAAATTTTTGGTTTTATGCTAGCTGGAATCTCTAATCTTTGCTTTCAGCAGTACATTAGTGAAGACAATATGGAGGAAAGAACATTCCGTCACCAAGACATCTCATTAAACTTCTTATTTCAAAAAGACACTAAATAAGACCTCTTAATAAATGCTTTATTGTATGCTTGACTGTGGGTTTTTTAAAAATTCCTTTTTGTATTTGTTGTACAAGAAGCAGATATAGTGTAATATTTGAAAAAAAAAAAGAGCTTGTATGTTTTTTTCTCCTGAAATTGATCACAAGAAATAGAGGAAATATTGCAACAAAGCCTATTGATACAGTAATCAGGTCCAAAACCTATCCATGGGTCAAATTTCAGGTATTTCTATCAACAGAGGCTTGCTGCATTCTTGCTCTTCCAGAATTTTATTTTGTGACCACTCTGTCAGTGTTACTGCCTCATGTGTAACATGGGGATCCATAAATAGTTCCCTCCATGACAAGAGAACTGTAGGAATAAAGCCATGAATTTTGGGAAAAACAAGCACTGAAGGACGACGTGCAATTACCAAGACAGAAAAACTCACGTAAGTCTCAAGACTTGTGGTCCACTGAGAAGGATACAGAATTAAGTCAGGTTTGTGCCAGATAACTCACAAGAATAGAAAACACTGAAAGCTCCTTGTGGCTCCTCCTTCCAAACAGCTTTTCTAGGTCTGCAGTGGAAAAAGCCCTGATAACAGACTGAAATCAGCACCATGTTCAAGAGCTGGGAAGGTCAGCTCGATGCTAGCAGCAGCCAGTCCTTCCTCACTCAGATCCAAGCAGCCAGGTTGAATCCCACCCTGAACTCTTCACCTCCTCTCCAGCACGCTTCCCCTCTAAATATAAACTGCACTGCTGACATGATTGCAGCTGGCACTAATCTTTTCAGATGTTTTCCATGTTGCCCATGGTTTTGTTTGCTGTGTTGAATCAGGCAAAATTCTGGTTTAAGCAACAAAGAAGTAGCAAAAAGGTATGTAAATGAAACAAAAAATATAGATAAAAAACCATAAGAACCAACAGATGGGTATAGGAAGGGAGGAAAAGATTCATAGAAAGCAAGTGATTTAATGAGCCTGAATTAAGTTGAGCTAATAATATTCATCTGAAACATTAAATTTCTTAGAAGTGTTAGAACCTCTTTCATCTGTAATTATAATAGAAACAAAGCTGTACACTGTGAACAAATGCGTTTGCATCAGAGATAATTGAACTCTTATTACTCATTAATAAACTAGTGAGAGCTGAGGTTCCCCTAGTACTTGAGCAGCTAGAAGGAAAACCTAGAAGGAAAAGGAGAAAAATTACAGACAGCAGTTGCCTGCAGCTTGTGTCATTCAGTGGAAGTACACGAATTTCAGCTAAATTCTGTGTACACAGCTGTGGGAGGACATAAAAAATTAAAAATTAAAAGCCTTTCTAAGAACTCACAGCAAAATGGAAACTAGGATGAATAAAAGCAGGAAAGCATTATGTACCCTAACAGAAGAACTCTGTCAATGCTATTAGATCTCTAGCTTCTTCATGAAAAGTGATAAATAAGATATATAAGTGATAGCAATAAGAGCCTGCTTATTTCTCTGTTGCGGAGTGGTGAACACTGCCATGGTATGCAGACAATCCAGGGGTGGTTCAGCAATCATCCAGAATTGCTCTGTGTCACTCCTGATTTTTCCATTGCCATAAAAATAGTGGAGGTGTGAGTTTTGGAGGTGAGGCAGCAGGAACAGGGTTTAGAGTTCTGAGCCAAAAAACGGGAATGGGGAAAGACTTGCTAAAAAATTATACCGACCCAAAACACACATGTGAAAAGATGCCAATATTAGCCAAGCAACAAACAGACCAAAGAGAGCTGAAAAATGCCAGTGCCCTGTTTTCCCAATTTAACCAGCTTCACTAACTGCAAGCTTACAAAGAGAACAAAGTTCTGTATTGAAGGGAAGTTTAGGAGACAACGTGCCTGCAGTGGCCTCACTGCATGTTACAGTTCCTCCCATACAGCGCCTGTGTGGCCAAGCTGGAGGGCAAATGGTTAAAAGGCATAATCAATTTTCATTAAACAGCTGAAGCACAAGTACCTACATACTCTAGATGTATTTAGTTGTCATACTGTGGGCTGCTGTGCTTTTCATAATGACTACTAATAAACAAGCTTTTCCATTAATATTTTACACCATTTTCTAACATCTCCCTCTTCTTTTAACATTGCATGCCTCTTAATTCACCCAAACACTTGCACAAACATACAGGGAGAGGAGGGAAGCAGGCTGTTGCTGCTTGAACTAGTGTGCTGTACATCATAAAATGTTTGGGCAGAAGCTAGTATACAAAATCATGTAAGCATATCCAGTTGTAATAAGCATAAATTTATGCATTTGAATGCATTTACACATTTGTTGCCTGCTCAAAAAAGCTTCAAACTTGTAGCTTTATCACTGTGATACCTTCTGTTTCTCTTTCTTCAGATGGAAATTTATCTCAAAGACTGACCCTAGGCACATGAAAGGTCATTCAGCTGTAAAGACAAGTGAGGAAGAGGGATGAGGCAACAAAATAATATTAGCAAAACAAGAGGATTTGGTTGTTTGGAAAACAATAATAATGTCCCTACATTTGTAAAGGACCATGCCCTATGAGCTTTGTTTTGCTCCCAGTCCAAACAGCCCTCTTTCTGCCTCCAGGAGCATAAGGATAACCATCAAAATCCCCACTGAGGGCTACTGTACACATGGCTTGGATGAATGAGAACTCTAATGCATTTAAGAGTTAGTAAAATTATGTACATTATAAATGAAAAGAATAGGACAGTTTTGTGCCTAAAAAAAGTCTCTAAATACTATGTTTCAGGACACAGATTCCCTTCAGTAGTCAGTCTAATTTATATCCTCTATACCACATTATGCAATGACTAGTTGCTCATAAAGAGCCTTTCTTGCTGGAAAGCACTAGATATTCATTGCCACTTGGGTACTAGGACACAAATTGCTGGATTAGGAAAACCACAGCTCCTGTGTTTCTGTGATCTGTCCTTAGCTAGTAAAGGGTAAAAGAATTCAGAGATTAATGTCCTATTAACTGTCCTGCTAGATAACTAGTACTGCACCAGTCATTTCAGTTAACTCCAGAAAGAAACCCCATCCTCCCAGCATATCCTCCTGCACAAGGTTACTCCCTTACCACAGCCAGATCTGTAAAAGAAAACTATCTGCTCCTCTCCTATTTCATTGCAAATGCCAGTGTTTGGCTGCAAATGCACCACTTCCACTGGAAATTTAAGCTAACAGATCTGACTGTGTATGGAAATCACTGAGGGCACACACTGCTTTCCTCAAACCCTGCTGAGAGAGGGAAGCATAAGGCAAGAACAGTAACAGCTTCTGCAGCTTCAGGACTGCTGCAAACTTTTCTGCTCTCTTTTCTGTTCAAAGCTGTGACATCTGGGGTTGCAAACTAGCACCAACAAGAATTTCTAATTTGTCTCTAATCACATACAGACAAAAGTATCTCAGTTTAATAAATCAAGATTACTGACTCATGTACTAGGTTAGAAGTATTCCTTTTTGCGCTTATGAAGGGAGGGAAGGAGGAAAGGAGGGAGGGAATAGGGGGGAAAGGTGCAAGATTTCCCGTAGGCTGTTAATATGCATAAGCAATTAATTTTTCCTAACTGTCTGAAAAATGAACTGAAATGGAGCAGAAACCCAAAATCTATTAAAAACAAACAAAAATCATAAAGAACCTAGATCTTGCATGTTATGTATGTGGTACAACTGGGGGATTTTAGGTGTAACTGTTGATAATTATTGCTGATGGCAGAAGTTCAATTAACACTGCTCAGAGCTGGCAGGGCTCCTGCTCCGAGGGCAGATTTCCATGGACTGCAAAGCGCGGCGCTAGACACTCTGAGTGTGCCGTGAGGGGGTGGAAGGGCTCTGTGTAATTACACTTCTTGCCAGCCTGCAAAAACAACAGCCATCCACCACTCCAGCCCAAATATAAAATCTGGCAGAAGGGGACTAGGCATTCACACTAATCTGCCACCCTTCTGTTTCAAATGACACATGCTTGTAAACAAACAAATAAAAGTATATTTGGGGTTTCAGGCTAAGAAAAAGGAGACTTGTTTTAATGCATGGGCTAAAATCTTAATATGTGAGCCATCAGTCAAATAATTGCCTAAATTACTCAAAATGCCTTGCAAAATTACAGCAAACAATCTACCTAATGGCTAACATGAAAATTAAATTGCTAAACTGCAAATTAATGACAACTCTGCTATGACATTAACAAAGGAGACTTCAAAAAAATGAAAAATTAGATCATTCTGGAGAGCAGACAGAAAAATGCACAGCTTTCATGCATTGCCTACATGTTTGCAATGAAAACCACACAAAATTTGCCTGAGTTCAGATTTCATTGCAAACATGAAACTTAGCTCAAGGGAAAATTTGCTAATGTTTGCATAACTATTCAGTCAACTGGGGCCCAGCCTCAAGCAAAGCTTTATGAACTAAAGAACTATAAGAAATGTACCATTTCAAATCAAAACTAGGTAAAATGGGGAAAAAATTGACAGTTTCATTTTGAATTACGATGAGATTTTAAATTAAACTTCAGAGGCAAATGTAATAACAACACAGACTGCACGAGTACAGGTGAAGACTGAGGATTATACGCTGCTGAAAATAATAATAACAATTTTTTAAAAGTTTAATCTTGCTCTAACAAGGCATGTCAGAATAAAAGCTGTTCTCAGGCTCACAACACCCCTTGAGGGACAGGGCAGGGGACACCCCCAGTTCCATGTTATAGGTAAGAAACTGAGGCACAATGGTTACATGTGAGCAATAAAGCTTGACTGTGAACTTAATTCTCATCTAAACATCCTTCCTCTCACTCAGATTTGCTTCTGCATGCAAAGCCAATCACATACACACACACCTGTTTCAAGCAGCCCATTAACTCCAAAGCCAAACGGAGTCTCACCAGTCTCACTTTGCACATACTCTGAGCATATCACTCAGATAGGCTCCACGTGCAGTTAGTCAGTCACTTGGATATCCTCACATCCTCCCATCAGCATTTGGTGCCATCTATTTGTATGCAGTACTTTCTAAAGCAATTTGCTTCCATGTTTCTGCTTCTGCCTTATTGAGTCATTCTGGGCTTTGACATCACTGAGTTGAATTCAGCCTGCCGGGGATATTCGGTGATGGAAACTCTAATGCTCAATCAGACTGGCCTACAAAATAGTTGGCGACCCTATAGCTGCCCAAAAAAATTGTACTGAGTGTGTTCCTTTACACAGAGTCACCCAACCACCCTCCCACATACTGCATAACCAGAGGCTCCCCTTAAGTAAAGAGAAAAATAACAGTAAAGTGTATGCTTTTTATGTCAAAGTAGGATTTTACACTGAGATAAGTAACCGAAGAAGTATGGCTTATTTTTATCTCAGTATGCAAAATTACAGTCAGACGTATAAACTGTCAACACACTACTGGGGAGGAGGGGGAGAGTAGAAGGGGATTTTTTTTGGCAGGAAAGGAATTACTTTCTGGTTTGCTTTGGTTTCACAGTCAGCTAGTTATCTCAAGATCCATAGTCTTATGTCAGAAAAAAAAAAAAAATCCCCATTTTATGGTGAAAACATATCTTTTAACCTCCACCATGTGAAAGTAACAATGGAAACATTAAGTGTCACTCTCCTTTGAAAGCAATTTGTTGCTGGAATAGAGCAGGCTCTGCCAGCAAGATTACATTCAATAGTGAACAATATTAGAAAATCCCAATGACAAGAAATTTTAGAAAATTACACAGCTAAGAAGTATTTTCTGAATAATTTTGGTGCCAAAGTTAAAAAATGTTAAAAGGTTGAATTCCCCAAATGGAAAGATCACTTGGCCTGGACTATTAAATACACAACAGTTTCTTCTGACACTATTTAAACCAGCACAAAGGTCTAAACCACTTAAGAGAGGGACATTATTATTCAGAAGCATTTTGGAAAACCAGAGCAATAGCCACGTTGCAGCTCTAAAGTCTGAGGTAGCACAATCTCAGTGGGCCTCCCCACATTCTGGTTCTGCAGAGTCACACAAGAACCAGCACAGCGGCATCTCTTTAGCTACTTGGCAGGTCCTGTGAGATCCCCTATAGCACCATTCTAATCCAGCAATATATTTTCCATTTCCAACCCCATCTCTGCTAACACGAACGTCTTGTAGCCCCCTCCACCCTGTCCCCTTTAGCGTGGTGTGGACATGTGCTTTGCACTCAGTATAAATCAGCTCCAAAAGCAGACAGACCCTGGAGTCACTTGGGCATCACAACTTTAAATGATGCCTAAATTTCATTTTAAACCTGAGCCAGGGTCACCGCCTGTCCTGATTCACTTCTCTATTGTATCACCCCAGCAACAGCTGGTAGATATGCTCCGAGCAGTTTGTCTCTTGGCACCTAGTGGAAAACTCTCTGTCCTTGTATGAGGAATTGCTTCAATTCTTCCCCTTGCTTTATTCTGTGCGGGATATTAGGTGAGCCTCACAGATATCACCTGAACTAAGCAGGACATTGTTAATAGCCAAAGAACAGAAATTCTGGTTCTGGAATAAAGCAAAGTGTCTAAGTGACCTACTGTAAACCCATTTATATCACACCCTGAATTGAAGGCACGTGATTCTGTCAAAAGAGGTATCAAGTAAAGGGGTGCTGTCAGCAGCCGCTGATTTTCTAAACTGTTTCAATAAATCTGCAGAGTGTTTCCTTAAACATCTAAGCCTCTCAAAACCCCTGTGCAATTTTCTTTTTCTACATGCATGGAATGTCATAGAGACAATCAAAAATAAATAACTCTTCCTGGAGATGATGTGCACTTGGCAACAACAGCTAGAGTTTGTTCAAGAGCAGACAGGCTAAACAGACTGTTTGAGAGTCATAAGCTAGACACAAATGTAAAGTGGCCAAAGGGAGCCAAAACCCTGACACAGGGAGTGCATCCAAATTTTAATGAACTAGTTCAATCAGCAAATCCTGGAGATTCAGGATTCACCCAATAAACTCAGACTTTGTCCCCCAGATGTCCATTAACTGACGAGACATTTTAAAAAGGCCTTAGGTCTTCTTGGCGTGGCCATTTTTTCCTCTCCTTTTTTCTTTTTTTTTTTTTCTTGGAAGGGAATGACTAAGTCCAAAGCACCAAAGGCCAGCCAGAGCTGCATATGTTTTATGTACATAAATGATCACAAGAAACAAAACACAGAGGACCATTTTATATTATTGTAATTACAGTTGATAGACTCTAGAAGAACAGGCTATATGACACGTCAAAAGAAAGATGAATATGCAGGCTTAAACTATGCACTTGGTGTGAGCTTCATAATTATGCATTTTGAGTCTCTCAGAGCTACAGGCCATCAGCCAAGAGCTACATAACTCATTTGGCAGCAAACAGGTACCAAAAAAACCCATCAAAATCTGTCATCAGTTTTTTTTTCTTTTTTTTTTCAAGGAATGGCTTCAAAGTACTTTGGAAATGTCTTTAAGTCCCCTGGCTGCCATAGTTAAGTCACCTTGCAGCCTTGACCACTGTTTCTATTACAAGAAGCATCTAGAATGAATCTTTTCTGCCATGTTAAACAGGCTGACTTTACCTCATAAAAAGTCTTTTCTTCCCCCTACCCTCACTCATTCCTCACCACAGTACCAAGTAATTCTATTTTTAGCACAGAAGGAAGTGTCAAGAGAGACTGTCAAGGGTGGTGTACCACAGAGCTGACCCACCACATTTTTACATACATTTAATAAAACAATTATCTTCAAAGCTCTTTGTTTTCTCAAAATAGAAGACTTCAATCAGGAAGCACAATGAATAATGGGGGAAAATGCAGTTATTGGTGAGAAAGGAGACTACTGTCTTCTGTTTGCTGCTGCCAAGATGGGGCAAACATAAATGCTGAAAAACATTTCAGCAAAAAAGGGATTTCTTTTTGCTAGTATTTATATAAATATTAAGTGATAAATACTTTTTCACTATTTTTTTAACAGACTATAGCATCATTTCAAAGGTGCTGGTAAATGTTTCAAAACCCATTGGCATAAAGTAATGCAGATCTAAATTTAGTCTTTTGTTGTTTTGATCCTGTCAACCCTTTTTGTGGCAAATGTTTCTCTAGCATCATTCAGGTCTGCATCTGTGCCCCTACTCACTACTCATTTATCTTGCTTTGGGAAAAAAAAAAAAAGAAAAAAAAGAAAAAAAAGAAAAAGACTTTTGGAAGACAGGCAACCAAAACTTTGGAGTTCCTATCTTGTAAAGAATCATGCAGACACAAAAGTTTTTAGTATTGCATTGATCATGTCCATGAGTTAAATGCAGAGGGACAGACTGTGACTTCACATTCAAGAACTGAATTAAAGAAAAAGTACAAGAAAGGTCTTGGCAAATCAAGCCCTCTCTGCACCACCCTAACAGGGAAAGGGCCTGTATTATAGAAAGCCTCATAACTTTTATCAGCTGTTATCCCTATTGCCAAAATTCCCAGCAGAAAGCACAAGTGGGCTGAATCCTTGGTATCCAGAGAAGTCAGTCACATGGCATTAACAGAGTCCTGTTGGCATCTTGATGATGTCAGGTTCAAATAAATGTATTTCACAAACATCATTAATACCCTGATCTTTTACAGCTTTCCTAAAAACACGCAGTACACAAATATTCCAGAAAGAAATTTCACATATAGAACCCATAGGTTATATATATGAAAACCATAAAAATCTAAGCACGTTTCTGCAGGAACACAGCATTTTTCATGATTGCCAGAGGCACGTGAGAGAAATGTATCCCCAAGATCCCTGTCTTTTGGTCTCCAGTACTCCTGGTTCTCCTCTCAATATGCCAAAAGCTCTCCTGCTTCTAATTTTCCACTGCACTGTCGGTGTACAAGTATTGGGAAGAAGAGATCAGATGCAGAACTTGTTTTCAATATCTGCTGCCAGGCTGAGATTTCAGAGAGGTGCACAAAACACACATTACCGTACTTTGTATTATGTAAGAGCAAATGCAGCCCATGTTTGACTAGAGCAGTGGGGTAGCTGCCACCACACCCCATGGCAGAGGCACACACCACCACCTCCAGGACGAGAAGCTGATATAAACCCAGCAAATCAACATCTTCGCAGAGAAGTAATTACGGAATGATTGTAACAGTAACATACATCACAGCATGGCATACTTTCCCCAGCATGACAGTGACTGAGTTGCCATCATTGTCACATATCAGGACCTTCGTAAAAAAGGATAGGAGAGGTTGGCCTTGCACTCCAGCGAGATATTTGAATTTAAGCAGCTGTGTAGTTTCTTAGTCTTTAGTCTGCCTTTGGACAACATTTGAAAGTGAAAGGATCAGAACAATAAATCTGGATGTCACAACAAAGGGTTAATCTGTAAACAGCAACCTACAAATCTAACAGACTAGTCTGGTAACTATGACAAAATAAGAAATGAAATCTCCATGTAGATCATTTGCAGAACTAGCTGCATGAAACTTGTCTCAATGGTGTCTTTATATGTTTACATGTGCATACATATATGTATAAAATCACTTATCAACAAGTTTTTAAACTTTATTTTCAGCCACAAAAATTCAGTAAGTGGCATCATTTTAGATAAACCACCAGCAGTGCAGATAAAAGTAACTTAAGTTTAAATAAAGCAGAAAATCTTGATCGGACTTTTCTTTATGCTTCTCCCAGTTTGGAGATAGTTACTACCAGCAAGAGAAGGATTTATTTCTTGCACTCTTCTTTTAATAAATAGAAAAGTCTACATGACAGATTGCATAGAATTATCATTATAAGTACTCAAAGATATTTTTGCATGCTCAGAACATACAGGCTGAACCGTGCAACCTCAGAACTGCTCCAGCTTGCCAAATTCAAGGATACAAATTGTAACAGTAGTGCAACGAAGCTCTACTGCCCTATAGTACCTTGACAGCAGGGATGACTCTGGTACTGTCTGTTTCCTGTGTCAAACCACAGCAACATCCACTCATGACTATTGAAGCTTGACTATTAAAGCTTGAAAAACATCAACATCACTCACCATTGCAGATGCACAGTCATAGGTGCTCCAGGCTTCTACATTTATTCTAAAAAGCCATTCTAAAAACTGATGTTGGCAAATATCTTGGCTTCAGATGCTTCCTCAGTCCTTCTGAGTCTCCGGTAACAATTATAATTGCTTTCCAAATGAACAAACTGGTAAGTACTGGACCAAAAATACAGCACAGGAATAGTCCCATGGAGATCAATGGACTACCCAAATGCATTAAATTTGGCAGGAACGGTGTCATATGAATATTAATTTGTCATCACATTTATCAACTAGAATTCTCACAAGGTCTTGAAGGATGCATTTCCTTTTCACAGAAAATACCCCTAATTCTTTGCTTTTCAGGGGGCTGAGGATATAAGAAAGAAGGATAGTCTGTATGCAAGATGCTTTTAATTTTGTCCCACTGAACTTACAGGACCCACAGTGAAAGATTAAAATACATCTATGACTTGGATTTGGTTGTTTCCAAACAGTTATTAGTTGTCCCTGACTGTTGGGATCTAAAAAAAAAAAATAATAAAATAAAAAAATAATAATATAACCACACTTTATTAATGAGGCTTTAGGTACATGTCAAATTCTTCAAGTTACCAGAAAAGTCATATACAGAAGAAACAAAACTCCCTAACTAATCTGCAACTTGGAAACACCTTTTAAAAACCACAATTTGCGTAAGTTATTTGTGATATGGCCAGGTACATCTCAAAATCTGATCTCCATTTAGATGTCAAGAGTACTGTGCATCAAGCACCTGCTAAACAAGCGACAAAACTGTTTTTCTCTTTTACAGTTCAATATTAGATACACATATCAGCTATGCACTGCTGCATGGGCATCATTAGAAGTATGCTCCCAGTCTATGTCCCCATTTCACAGCAGGGTACACAAACTTGCATTGGTTTTTGCTGCATCTGCCAAAAGACTCAGAATGACACAGATCTTTAAATCAGAAAACATGTACATTTAAAACCTTGCTCAGCTCTATTTGTTATTGCTAAATTAATGAATAATAACATCCCATTTGTGTGTGTCATTATGAAATGTAATACACTCACACAGACCTAATCATACAGTCTATCAAGTAAGCAAAATTCAGAGGAAGACAATAAAGGCTGATATCAGAGTATGACAATAGCATAAGAACCACAGGGGACTTCCTCCTGAATTTAAAAACTTCTTGGTAACTGCCCTACAACTATGATAACTACAACTAAAGATGGAAATGAACTGGATCACAAACTTCTGAAGAACAGTTTTGCAAATCCCTACCCAGGATCAACAGCCATAAGATCTTCTATTGATAACAGGATCAGCTAAATAACTAGACAAAAAACACTGCTCTGTTTGAAGACAAGTTGCCACAGAGATTTCATCCACATGCATGAGAAGAGAAAATAAGATTTTTTGTATGATGAAGGCAGTAAGTGGAGGAAGAACAGAACTGTTGGAGAGATGCATGGATCATGGTCAGCTGAAAGGCTGCTCACTAAGACTTCAGCAAATCATGACACAGGCAGGCACAGACTGTAGTTTCCAAGAGTTCAAGCAGGGACTCTGTGTAGAGCCAACACCTTCCTGAGGCAGAAGCTGGAGAACAACCTCAGTACCTGGCTTTAGGAGACCCAGCCACCACTCCCCAGCCATGCTACGACTCCAGGGCACCTGAACACACTCTGTAGTGACTTTAGGCCCTGCTGTCTTTCACTTTTCAAATACTGCTGGTTCCCTGCTGATGGTACAGGTCTTGCGTCTTTCATCGTATAAAAATACACTGTTCATAGGGTCAGAGAGGTGGGTGACCACTGAGGCAGAGCCTCTTACAATTCTCCATGGAATTTGTGTTCAATAGCAAGTTTTATGATATCTAATTATGAAGAAAAAAAAAAGAAAAGCTGTATTACAAGACCTGATTCTTCTTCTGTTTAGAGCTTCTCAGTTGCTTATGATGGCTAAGGATCCAGTCCTTTATTGCTGTCCTCTAGAAGAGATTCATCAACTCTAATGGCTTTGGTGTGGATGAAACTGCAGTGCTACTTTATGGCTATTTGCAAGGACCATTTCCCATGGAAATGGGATCACACACCATATGCTTTGGCTCAGTGCAAGGCACGAGAGAGCACGTGGCTTCAGACTGCACCAAGCACACAGCATGTTCTCTAGCACTTCCTACACTAACACTGTGGACTCAAAACCATAGTTCCCTGCTAGGAAAATTTATTTTCACCAACTTGCAACAGACAGGGGCAAACAGACTCCAGCTCAGGGGTCAGAAGACTATCTGAAGCAATGAGGAAAGCCTCACTACAGTTTCAGTCTCCTGCAGCTGTCATTGCATTGCATTGACATGCCTCATAAAGTCAGCATGGTAACTATAATTTTCTTTTGAGGTCTAGTGACAGCAGTTTTCTCTTGAAACATTTTCAGATTCTTGCACCAGCCATATCAGGCCTCGTTGCTATTTCAACAGCATCAGCACAAACAATTTCCTAAGTAGTCCTATACTGCCAGCTCAAAAAGATGGATTTATTTACTCATTCAGACTCATTAAACTAGCTAAATGTTGGCTTTGCCTTAGAAAATATCTTCTGATTATTTGGCAGCCACAAGAAAATTGAGTATCAGTTTTCCACAAATCTGAAATTTGTACTCTGGAAAAGACCCTGTGGTTTCTAGTGTAAGGCTGGGGGGATCAGTGATGGCTTGCAAGCTCAGGATACACATACTAAGCTATTTAATCAGCCTATACAATTCTGTCTTTCCTCTTAAATGTAAATACTTTAGATGCAGGGAAGAAAAGACAGCATATCTGAAAAGAGTAAAGTATCCTTCATTCTTCCTCTAAATCTGCAGTTATTTAAAAGACATCAAAAGATGAGAAGGTCATTATGTGAGAGTTCATGAATGAGGAACTGTGTTCCAGAAAACTGTCTCTCACAGCACATGCACCACCACAAACACCGGGTCTAAGTACAAACCCTTTTCCCTTACAGCACTTGATGCCTTCATGGGCTGGAATACCGCAGGCAGCTGTACTCATGGTTAGGTAGAGCGACTCTATCCTGCATACAAAGCTTTGCAGAAAAAAGTGACAGAATTTTGCTGCAGGCACTAGAACTAGACAACTTTGCTCTGCATAGATGGAAAACGTGGGGAATTTGGAAGAAGCTCAGGAGACATAGTTTGGTTTGTGAAAGGTTCGGGTGCTTTATTTGGAGTTCATTCCCAAATCTTTCTGATATTTTGTGCCTCTTCATTTCAAGACAGAATCGGGACATGTGCACTGATTTTTATTGTGTCTAGCCATTCCATCATTTCCCACATTTTCCTGGACACAATACCACAGAGAACACCAGCCTTGGCATCAATAAAGCTCCAGGTTCAGCAACAATACTGCATGTCATCTTGCATCCCATTTTTATTCAAATTAGCATCAGGTCTTCACACAGAGGTAATCATAGCTAGCTCCCACAAATACATGTTTAGCAAAGGCATAATGTATTATACAACGAAATAAAAGTGATCAGGCAATCCTATAAATTAAATTTGTTTGGCCCATGTCAGAAATCAAATATTTGTGAAAATTCTCACTCTGTTTAACACCTCTTATTTCAAATTTAAACAGGATTACAGTTGGCTTGATATCTTATTAGCTTTATAAAGAGGCAATATGTAAATGACAAAGTAAACAGGTATTTGTGGATATTTTACTCAAGCTGACACTCAAAGCCAAATGATGTTTTCATTAGCAATTTAAGTAACAAACTAATTTTTTGTCCATTTGGCCTTGAAAGAAAGCATTGTACTAACACTTTGCTTGCCTCTCCCTCTATGTAATGTCACTGATTTCCTCTACTGAAAAATGGTGCCAGTGAGCACAGCTCCTGGCCATGGCCAGTGTGTCAGTATACCTGGGAGACATCAGCTGTAACTTGCAAAGGGTAGTAGATCATATCTAGAGCAAAATGCATATAAGGAAGCAAGGATGGGCAACTGGTTATAGATTAATAGAAAAAATAGCCTGCAAAAGTCTTCAAAAAGCCATTGAGATTATTCCACCAACTTACTGTTGCCCCAAGGCAAGACAAATTCTACCTGTCTTTCCTGCCTGATGGCTGTCTAATCTACTGGAATTTCTGTTACTGGAGGTCCTTTGCAGCTTCCCCAGACAATTTTTACCAGTTCTTTACCAAGAATCTATCTATCTGTCTTTACCAGTAGAACCAACCTAAGCCTTTCTTAGGCTAGTTTATGCCCTTTAACTTCCTCTCCTACCTGCCAGGGCTATGGTCACCAAATTGACTTCTTTGCAGCTGCTTGGTACATATTTCAAAATCTATTATTTCCTTTCTCATGTAGGTTAAGAAAATCTGATTTCAATATTCCATGCAGATGTTTCTTCAATCCCTTAAACCTCTATTTTAGTTCTTCTACCCAACTGATTCTACCTGCAACAAAAACTTAAACCCAGGAGAATAATGTGAGATCAGAAGGCTCATTTTATGCAGCTTGAAAAGCTGTGACCTTTTAGAACCTTCCAAAGCACCTGCCTTCATCCTCCTTGCAATCACACAACCCAATTGATGCCTGTTCAGCTGCTTAGCCATGACTGTACCAAACTCTTTTCTATTAAACTACCTTCAGTGTTCTCTGTCCTGCATCAGTACTGCTGCCTATTCACATCATCCTCCTCTGCACTTACTCATATAGAAATACATCCTATTTCTTCAGAATGGTTCTTCAATTTTTCTTCAAATTTTAGATATTCCTCAGTTTGGTTGTTACCTACAAACTTGGAATGTGTCATCATCCAGATTGTGCAAATTTTCAACAAAACCAAGGTCCAAAGAAACCTCCCCAGAGCCCTGCACAGGGGCACACTATTATAACAGAGCATCATTGAAAACGTCCTTCTTTCATTGAGTTTGTCACTGCCTGGAAGAATCTCATTTTCTGTGTCACTCACTTCATTATGAAGGTGTCATATAAACCAGAGTCATAGCTCCAGCAAACTCAAGCTGTTTTTAGCCTTCCCTCCCACAGTCACCACCCAAGGAGAAATTAGAGACACTAAAACTGGACTTGTTACCAGAAGCAACAAGAACTTGAGCTTGTGGTTACACTTTCAGCAACAATACTGATTATTAAAGACTATTAAGTAATCTTAATCCATCTCTGCTCTCAGCTGCTCATTCACACCTTGTACCGCTAGGAACAAGCTGCGTGCACCACGCTTCTATGTGGCAAACAGAATCTGAAAACCAAACAACCCAAATGCCTGTGCGTGACAGGAAAGAGGCAACATTATGGTTAGTGCTGAAAAAGAAAAGTTTCCTAAACTACACTAGTATTTTAATTAGAACATGAAAGTCAAACCTAAGCTTCCAAGACTGAATTTCTTGTGAATTAACTAGTCACAGGTTTCAAAGAGAAATCCAGAGCTGCTTAAGCTATATAAAGGTATTAATTTTGTCAAGAACCAGGTAAGATAAAAGTAGAAATATCTTGTGGCCCTCTTCATCATCTGCATGCTAGCAGTCACTAACCTAAGACTCACGAGAGCAGAGGTGCAAGGAAATTCAGACAATTTCTTTCCAAGTGCCAGTGAAGAGCTACGACACTGCAAGCTGCATCCAGCGGGCCATGCTGACACATTAGGAACCTGTCTTCAGTCAACATGGTTAGATCATAGACTGAAAAAAACAACCTTTTTATAGTTTT
This sequence comes from Vidua macroura, assembly GCF_024509145.1. Taxonomy (NCBI): domain Eukaryota; kingdom Metazoa; phylum Chordata; class Aves; order Passeriformes; family Viduidae; genus Vidua; species Vidua macroura. Next base: position 29,084,144 of record NC_071573.1, read on the forward strand.
TGTGATTCTTCTGAATTTGACATCATACCAATATAGGAAATTCAATGATTACTTCAATTTTAAAGAAAGCTGGAATCTAAAATTTATAACATATAAACAGTTCCTCCCCAAGTTAATGTAAATTTCTGAAAATGCAATAAGTTTACATATATGCTTCAGAACATAATGCATCTTCCACATATCTTATTACATATATAGCATGTATAGAGGACCCAATTCAGAATACCATCTTCACAGACAGTCAATGCAATCACCTTCCCTTTCAAGCCATGGGACAATTTCGCAACTGATTTTCAAGTCAGTGCCAGAAAGAGGATGATAGTACTTGTTTTTTGTTAATGTGACTGTCCTCCCTGTCACTGGATTAAATGGCAGATCTTTAAACATGCTGTCACATCAAATGGCAGAAACAGAAACATTAATTTGCCTTCTGCTATTTTGGATATGACAGCAACTATTTTTAATTACATTTCCATTCATAATCAAGCTTCCAACATGTGAGTTCAATGTTTTCTATTTGATTATTTTAATGGTCCCTTATACAAGCCAGCCAAGGCTATTATTACTTTTATTTCTGTGTGTGAAAAGGCAAAGAATCATGAAATAGCTTGCGTTCCTAAAACCTGTTGCCATTGGGCAGGAGTGCTCTGGATCATCACCACTGGCAACAATAGACAGTGCTGTAAAAATAGCATGTACACATGTACACATGCAGCACAACAGACCAGCTGGCCATCTTAGGACAAGGGAAATGCAAGCTTTTATTACCTCAGCAACAGTTGCCTGTGCCAGTTTAAATCTCCAACAGAGGAATTTAAATGAATATTGATATCTGCTCAAATAGACTCTACCTTCAGTAATGAGATTAATTCTTACTGTTATTGCTAGTTCTGTCTATAATAAAGATGGAAGGTCTTTTCAGTAACATATGGAAAGTCATTATAGCCACAGTCCAAAAGTAATTGCCCATGGACAGTGTGCTGTTGACTCCCTTCAGTTTGTTGCTTCATCACTTCACCCATGACCTGGAGGAATAATTTCTCCCTTGCCAACATAGCAGCAGCTCAGTTTCCATACTCGTTAGTGTCTGATGTCTCTTACAATTATAGTTCTCAGCAAATCCAAAAAGCCATAGAACATCTTAACATCTGAAATTCTGTGTCCACCATGACCATGTGGTACTGAATTCTCAATTAATGTTAGATTTACTAAATTAAATGATACTACAGATTTGGCTTTTGAAAACAAATTTGGGAGATGGAATATTCCAGTTGCCATGAAAAAGCCCAGAGACAAAAATCATGCTGTATTGGCAGAGAAAGATATGGACAGCATTAGAGGGAGCACAATATGCATAATCCAACTTCAAACTTCCCAAAGACAATCACTGATTACACCCTCCATGAATGGGAGCTAGCTGCAAAGTTTACAGCCCTCATGAAGCAGAAATAGAGAAGATCTGAATCTGTGGGGTCAATTCAAAGCCATAATTAGAAGTGTTACATCTTTCACTCTTCCGGCTCTCAAGATTTTACCATGTGTCACTTAGACATGGAAGGGAATGGGGCTTAGCCAATGTGGCTGTTCCCCTACTTCCTGCATGCCTCCCCATTCATCTTGGAATTGGCTGGGCATTTTCAAGTTTAGACAAAGTTTTGTAAAAAAAACTGTGGCTAAGAGATTTCATTTAGTGCTCTCTACTTATGGAAAAGCAGGCAGAAAGCAGCAGCAGCAAGTCCACATGTCATGGCAGTCAACACACACACTCTTCCGAATCAGCATAGCACAGTAGTACCTTGCTCAGCTGGGCTAACTAGGAGTACCTAGGGAGGAGAGAAGAACCAAAGTTGATGAAAGGTTACACAGACACAGCAAATATTGGCTCTCCTAACCCTATTTCTCATCAAATTTGTTTGCAAGTTTATAATTTTAAAATTTTAAAATAAGATGAACTCAAACTGCCTTAAAATGCTATGGATTGAATGAAACACAACAAATCAAAGTGACTTATTTTTATTTTTAATAAAGGAAATCTCTACTTAAAATCAAAACTGGACTATTTTTGCCTTTATTGTTTTTGAAAGATTTCCTCTAGTCCCAAACAGAAATAATTCTAGGAAGTCTTACATAAGTGATCTGATTAGATGATCTCAACAGTCCTCTCTGTCTTCAAAACCTATGAATGTGTTTTCAGACACAGCATAAAAATCAAGAAACTGATTTTTATAAAAAACATCTTGAGGATTCTTATCAAAGGAAAACCAGTTTGCATATTTCTAAGTCAAAGGACATACATAGAAAGAAAGTGTAAATACAAAACAACTGAGATATTTCAATTTTTAAAATCAATATTAAAAGAGTAGAGATAAATTCCCATTCTGAGAGGATAGATGTATAGGCCTCCAAATTTTTCCAATAATCCTCTTGGTTATCCTTACTTCAAACCAGGCTACCACTTCCTTTAAGTCACACCTGTACCTGTCTCTTGCAGCAAACTTTATGACAATGTTCACATACAGTCTGACCTCTTGTGCAGGGCCTAAGAGGGTCCACTGTGACCTGTATGTCAGTATTCATACACCATCTGTTCTTTCACAGGAGGAATAAATTCTTTCTTTCCATAAGAACTCTGAAATCTGACTAGAATTTGTAGTTACAGCAGCCTCTTGCACTGAGAGGTGTAAGGTCAGGGAGAGCATGACCCCCACCCTTTTCCTGATAACGATGCCATAGTTCAGTCAGTGCAACCACACTCTGCTGCTGTGCATGGAAGGGAAATACATTGTAAATGAGTATGGATGTTAGTGATGCCTGGAAAAAGACAAGACAGAAGAACCTTGTCTTTATATGCCTACTTGAGGATAGGACAAAGGCTACTGTAAATCAAGTCCCGAAGATACCATTACAGTAAAAAGTCGAGGAATTTTTCTTGACAGTAATTTCCTCTACCCCTGATATAGATGCAAGGACGCACACCTCCATTTTATTTTCTTATTTTCAAAAAATTCTTCCTGTCAAGTCATCTGACCTGCTTAAAACAGGAAAAAAAAAAAAAAGACTTAAGTAGAGCAAGATATTTTTAGTATTCCTGAAGGAGCTTCTTCCAAATGTCATTCATTATAGAGCTACGTGAAATCATCTCTCTGGACACTCACTCCAGAATCTAGGACAAAGTGAACAACTTCAGCCACAGCCCACCCCAGAGAAATACTGGATTCCCTGTTCCAGCATCATGCATTCAATTCAAATTGGTTTGTTCCTCAGCCAAGGGACATAGCAACATAATTTACTATTTCCCTTTTGAATATCCAATACAGAATAAATCTGATCTGCTGGGGAAGTGTTTTGACAGTCTAGCCTGAAAGCACATCATCTGTTTCCTGGAGCTTCCTTCCAAAGCTTCAGCAGCTAATTTTACACCATTGCACCCATAAGGTCTTAGGAAAAGGCAGGTGGAAGGGAATTAAATAGTTTACAAAGAGTGAACAACAACAGCAAAAGGTTCTAGAAACTTAGTCAACAGTTTATATCCATTATCCTTTTGTTGCAAAGCACCTGCAATGTTGTGCCTCAAAAGTAAGATTGTTAGCTTGCAAATATCATTCTAAAAATTCTTATATAACATCACATCCTAATCCATCACAGCACTTTTTGCATTTTGAACCAAATCTCCACTTGTTAGTGCAAGGAAATACAAACCAAATAATATTGGCTAGCAATAGCATGAATCACGTTTCTCTATAATGCTCTGTTCCTCTCAGGGTGGCAGTTTTCTCCCTACCCAATATTTTACAGGCACTGCCACATGATGAACGGCACACAAGAAAAAGCAACATTTGGATTCAGGCTGCCTACCTGCAGTCTTCCTCAACTCCTCCCTGCCAGCTGCACATAAATTACATATATTGCATCACATCACAGCCTCTCATGATCATTCAGTTGTAGAATGATGCCAGTTCAGCATTCACTGACGCTTCTTCTCCAGCCTCAGTGAAATTTACGTAAGTAGAAGTTGGACATGTGGTACCTTTTAGGATCTGCAAGTATCTTTTTAGTCTATGTGTAGTTTTCTCTACCGTGAATTTTAGGTAGTTTACAGGCAGGGACCAGTTTTCAACACAATCAAGGGGACAGACGTAGAGAGGAATAGTTGTTGCAAAGAAAAAACTCTTGTATGGGCAGCAAAACCAGCTATGATAGGACACGCTAACAATGGCAGGTCAGCTGTACTTCCATTTTATTCTGTATGACTCAGCTGCCCATGCCTGACATTCACAGCACAGAGGTCTCACATTGCTAAAATTTGGACAGGACAAAAAGAACAAAAGCCAATATTTTATTCACAGTCACACTAAAGCTGTGTTTTACTGCTTTTTTCTTGTGAGGTGAAGGAGGAGAAACCTGAGACAAGTTATAATACTTAACTAGCATGCAGCTCTGGAGGAGGATGCAGTACTCAATGAATTTTTCATTCACAGTGAAGGATGTATAAAATACTTATGTGGACCTTTCACAGCCATCAATTTTTTTCAACCTTTAATATTTTTTCATTTCCATTTTAATTTATCCTTCATTTTTTCTGTCCTTTTCTATTTTTCCTCAATTTCCTTCTTTAATTCCCTAGGCCTCCTTTATTTATCATAATTCAAGAGGATTGAGAAACTGACCCATTTAGACACACTTTTAAAAGTTTCTCACTTCTTATGTTTTCAGTCCATACTAATGTATTTGATGATAAGTAGAGTAATCTAAATTTACCCAAAGGACTTCCTGGATTTTTTTTTTATTTTAAAATTTTTTTTTATTGGTGTTTTTGTTATTTTTTTTTTACAGCTGTCGGCCTCTCCAGTGTTGGCAAAGCTTGAAAATATGGACAAAGCCTCAGTAAAACTTTGGGTGAAGATACTGTCAGGAAAAGTAAACCCAGTCTAGCCCAAAGTGATTATTTGTTAAATAAATAAGAGTGCTTTATCATCCTGTAGTTGGGTAAAACTAATTTTTTTCTTCCTTATTTTTTAATGGTCATGAGGTTTTGCCAGCATAAATACAAACATAGTATGAAGAATTTTTAGTTCAATAGTTGTGTAGTTTTCAAGGCTGTCTGACTCAAAAGTAAGGGACCTCATCCTCAGCCCTGTGCATAAATATGACTGGTGTCTAGTGAGATCCAAAATCCTCAATTAGATCTCAATGTCCACTGTAGAGCACATCAGAATAAATTAGTATCAAAGATGGCAACTGAGACAAAAGTGAAGCAAAAAACCATCCAAGTTAGTCAAGAAGAACTGCTGAAAAAGAAGAGATGCTGAACAAGATGATCACCTGTAGAGGGGATTGACAGTCCTGAAACACCTCCAGCCAGTAGGAAATTACACCTGTTGTCTATCACAGCTACAACTGATCCCACTATTGCTACAGTCCAACAAAGATTAAGCTTTCCTCCTCCTACCACAAAGGGTTAACAGTGAAAATATGTTTAAAACGTTTATGATACTTAAGGGGAGGAGAAATATCAGCCAGAACACCTTAAAACTATTTAGATAAGATTAATTATAGTCAGCAGGGACTGATGTAGTTTTATTGAGAAAGTTTCAGCGATTTCAGTCTTCCAAAGAGAGCAAAGAGTACAAAGCCTCCAGGTGAGAAAAGGAATCCAGGAAGTAGAAATGTGACAGCACTGAATGACATGAGGGACTATGGCCTCTTAGGATCTGTGTGTCATGTAGGTCATGAAACAATTTGTAAGCAGATGTTAGGATCTGTGTATCATGCAGGTCATGAAACAATTTGTAAGCAGATATATGAGAGTCATGTCTCAAGTCTTGAACTAAAAAGGCCATCGGAAGCCCTCTAAGTAATATAACCATACATATCAGATCATTTCCAAATGTTATATTTTCACTTGCTCAGGTAGGAGTCCAGCTGTGGACCACTTGGAAACTTGCTCAAAACTCCAGGAGGTACCACAATCCAAAAGTGTGTGATGGGATAAGAAATATTGGCACAGACTTGCCAAGAAGAAACAAAGAAATGTTAATTTAAATTATTCTGCTGATAAACAGGATGTATCCCTAAGGAAATCATAGCATGTGCATCTTCTGTACCCACACACAAACACTGGGTTTTGTGAAATCTTACTTGAGCCCACTAATATTCTCCTAAAGAGATTGGGGAAATAATTATGAGACAGACACAAAACTGGTTAGGAATAAAAAAAGCCACTACTACTAAAAATGTGAACCAGGCCAACAGAGAAGCTGCTCAGCTGAAGCCTTAACACCCCCTTACCAAGGAACCTAGACTAATTCAACAGAAGCAGCTGTCCTATCCTAGATTGTACTGTGCTGGTGCAAAACAGCATCTGCCATATATTTGTACAGAACTTTATCTATGTGATATCTCTAAATTGAATGGAAAGGTTGTGAGGTTCTACATTTGGGCATTTGCAAGGACGTCAAAAGAGAAGCATTCCAAATCCTTCCCAAATTCTCTACGCTGACTCTTTGGTCATTAGCTCCTCCTGTCTCAGGGGCTGAATCATCCAACTCAGTTACAGTTTCTCCTTGGTGTTTTTGTTGATTTTTGTGTTTTGCTGGGATTTTTTTAAAGTCTCCTTAAATATTTGTTGGATTCAGGACAATACCAGATGTGGTTTTAAATGTCTGAGGCATTGTTTGTAATCAAATCAAAGCTTTGTTTTAAGAACAGATGCTCAGGTGATGATCCTGAAGCAGCTTCTGCAACAACTTAGGGTGAACCAGTTTTAGGGAGATCATCCTGCAGTCAAGTACTCTTTTTACTTTATTTCAAAGAACTATGGAAACCTTACATACTTTTCTCCAAATTAAAATTTTAAATCATGCTTTGTTGTTCCACATACTAAAAGTTATGTAAGTATGAAATAAAGCAGAAAATATAAAAAAAGTTTTGTACACTGCATTCTACTTAAGCTCTAGATATCTTAAGTAAAGCTATAGATCTTACTTGATTGCTATGCATTACTATATATGTTATTATGGCAGCTCATGAGTTACGGATACAACATTGGTATCTATCAGCTGTCAGAGCTTCTGCAATCCTGCTAAAATCCAGGAGTGCCTTCAGTTCCCTTAGCTTTCCAAAAGAGAGAACACGCATCTGGCGTTGTGTGCGCTGCATATACGAAGTTCATGGCCGAGCCCAGCATTTTTTAAACAGGAAATTCCTAGGGGCCAAATCTCAAAGCTGTTATTTAGCTCTATGCTGTGCCAAGAGGCTTTTCAATTCTAGCACAGGCCTACAAACCAAAACAAGAGTTGTCTCTCACGAAATTCAGGGTCCAGCTCAATTACTTAAGATTACTTATTTTCCTTAAGTAAAGGCCCCTCCTGAATTTGATCTCTACTGCAAAGACAAAGAGGTTTAGCCATTTGGGACTAACATAGTCAACAAGAATGAAAGGTACTCACAATCTTTGTCTTTCTCTATTTCACCATAAGGTCCCAAGCAATGTGGTATGCCATAGGTTTGAGCACAAAGCAAAGCAGAGCAATGTACGAGGTGTACACACATCAAGAACTATATCTTGGGGCAAAATCTTTGAACCCTACTATACTACGTAGCAGACAATCAACTTAGACAACTCAAACATACATTGCAAGCAGCTCTGGTATTGACCATAGCCCAGTGAGCTGTGTCTTACACCTCCTCTATTACAGTCACCCTTCTTCTATAACGACTGTACAGATTACTCACCAGTCTGGAGGGGTGAGAGTAGTGGCTTTCAAAATAGACTTTGATCTCCTAGCTGACAGACTCCTGAAGCACTCACAGTAATCCATGAGATATTACTGTAGCAACAATGACAGGCTGATAGCAGAACAAAATTTGCACTGAAGAAGCATGAAACATGAATGGTGGTTGTTTGAAAACAAATGTTTGCAAATGTAAACTTCAAAACATAAGGGAGCCACAACTCCACGTGCTACAATTGCATTGAAATCTAACCTTTTAACTATATAAGACAAATTTTGAACAAATCTTGGAGATTCTTCCTGTCTCCAGAAAAAAAAAAAGGATATAAAATGAGAAATACTCTTTCATTGTTTTATTTATTATGCTTAGAAAACAAGAGATACTGCCATTTCTCATGTAAGTACTTACACAGAAGCTCCTAGACAGTAAAATTACAGAGCCAATCTCTCTTCCAATATACATTTTATACAACCCCCTGCAGATACATAGACCTGCGTGGGGTGTAGTATGGCAAAGACATGAGCAGCCACCTTAAATCCAGAATGACCTGTAAACAAAGTAATATTCAAATATTGTTCATAAAGCCTATAAAGAAATTACTAAAAAAATACTATTACTGACTGGAGAATTAGCAATTTTCAGTCCTTCTGCCTTCCAGGGTTGATATTACATAGAATTTAGAGAGCATTTTTTGTTGTACAAGCATGAGTAGGTTTGTGTTTAGCCATTAATCTCTGAAGGCCTCCAACAAAGTGTTAGGAACTTGAATACTAGCAATTGCATTCAGAGCAGTAAACCATATCGCTACTCAACTCACACACCTGGAGTGACCGCCAGGTTAAGTATGCTCAGAGAACAGGGTGGCAGTATGAGTAACATAACCTCCTCTACACTCCATGTCATTAGCAAAACAAAAAAAAAAGAGTAACAATTACACGCAGAGGGAAATTTTGTCACTCTGAGCTTTGAAAGAATGCAATGACCACTGGGGTCTGTCACAGGTGTGTGTTACATGCACATGCTCACACAGCCCTTATCATTATTTATATTATTACTCCCAGCTAGCAGGAGGCAAAATTCCCTCAGGTGTGAAGACAACACAGAGGAAAAAAGTCCCTGACATCCACCACTCAGGAAAGAGATAAAAGCAAGAATACATGTGCAAGTTTTGTTTTTCTGCAGTCCATCTACACTGAATACTGCAAAGGCTTTGCACTCCAGTTTCAGGGTCTTTCTTCTCTGAGTCTCTTCTGCTCCACCCCTCCTTTATTCTGCTCCATTCCCACCACCATTGTGGTTCTGAGTAAAAGGCAAACAATTCCTATTCTTCTTGTTTTCTTGTCCTGCATTCCTGTAGTACAGTATATTCATCTTCTCAGTTCTTGATGGAGCTCTGATTTATTGGAGCAGCAGCTGTTCTTTACTGCTTGTATTAAACAGAAAAAAATAAGGACTCCACTTCTAATCACAAAGTTGAAAGAATCCATTTTTGCCTCTAATCTTCAAATTTTATGCATCAGGCTGCATGATACAAATTTAATTGTACTTCAATGCAGTTATTTCTCTTACATCTTTTAAAACCCCTTTCAAATATCCCCATACAAATAAATCAGTTTCCTGTAAAGGATTCATGACAGTAACTTTGATTAGACTTTAGGCATCAACTTCATTTTAGTGCCCATTTAAATTAGACCACTTTTAAGCTTTATACTGAAGATACCTTCCAATTCAGAGGAGTTCAAATAGATGTTGTGTAGCCTGTCATATAGCTATAGTCTAAGAGAGGGTAGCAAAGTTCACTGAATTTTTGACAGGAAAGGCTTCTTGTAGAGGAACAGAAGTATACAAAGACTCATAAAACCATCAAATCTAGCTTTTTGCTATCAGGTCCTTTCAACTACACTACAACATCACCTTTGCAGTGGAATTCTGTGTTTTTCCTTATCTATTATGTTGTAGCTGATGTTTCCATAAAATCATAATGAAATTTCTTTGGGGAAGAAGTTTTTCTCAAGTCTAATGAAAGCTTTTAATCACAGCTTTAAATGCAGCTTTTGGACCTTTTGGCACATGTTAAGGGAGATGCTTGGAAACTTGAAGCAAGATTGCATATTGTTGCCAGCCAGATTAGAAATAGCAAGGACATTTTCGTAACATTTTTGCAGAAAGAATAAGAGCAATCAGACTTAGGAGAATCCAGTATACACATGTTGTAGCAAAGTATTTTATTAGTTTGCAACATCAGATTAGATTTGTAGTTTAATTGCAGAGACACCTATTTTATCTCAGTCGGAACTGAAACAGCCTTCTGCCTATTCAAAGAATTAATAGTCCAGTGAATCTACCTAGAAGAAGAAAAAAAAATCCAATAGACTATGACAATCAAAAGAGATTTGACCTAAAAGCCAGCAGTCTTAGCCCTAAACATGTCTACAAAAAAACATGAACCAGATCCCTGAGAATGTAATGCTGCCCAAAGAATGTACCCTGCCTAACCACAGTAAAAAGGGATTTAGTCTCCTGTGCTCTGGAGAAAGACCAGAGAACCCAAAACACACACATCAAATTATGACTTACTGTGGGGAAGTTTTTCTTTCGTGACCCCATAGATGACAAGTGAAATCCCCAAAGCATGGCACTATTAACCAAGCACACTTTTCTCTTTTTTTTTTTTTTTTCTTCTTTAATAAGCAGCAGCAGGAGACATCTTTGCATTGGATGTGATAGGAAGTTGAGGTTCAAAGTCAGACCACTCAGGAACAGATGTTTCCTAGTGGAAAGCTATGCATAAGGATTGAAATTCTCAAAAGGAGCCAAATAATCACTGGGTGCCCTTCCATGATAAACTGTAACACTGTAATCATCATTAGTAATGCTACAAACCCAGAGTCCTAATTGTACAATCTTGAGTTAAAGCTGTCTTTGTTCCAAGATCCTTATGTCTGAACTCCACCATTACAAAAGGCCTCATGAAACTCTGAAGAGGGTAATTTCTCAGGTGGAAAACACCCTGCCGACACGTTCCAGTCTGACAAGTAATGGTAACAAGTCATCCTTTCTTCTAAAAATGTTTCTTCAAACACAGCCTGCCCCTAAGTTCTTAAATTAATTTTAACAATGGTAAAATATGATTTTAACTGCTATTCTGATTTGGAGATTCTGTGCTCTCCAAAAAGTAGTGAATGGTGATGAAATTTCTGATTAAGAATTGTTCAGTAAATGACCTAATTTATAACAATATTTATTTCTATTTCTATACAATATTTATTTCTAAACTGTCAAACCCATCCCCTGTTCAAAGAGTGGATACAGCACTTTATAAATACAAGTTGAATTCCTACATGAAGTACAAAACTGAAATCAACATTGACCGCAGATCTGAGAAACACAACAGCTGCAGACTGTGGTTATCATCATGTCCTCTGGAGTAGTTTTGCAGATGCTTCTTTGCAACAAACTGGAAAATTTGATTTTTTGTTAATTGTACTTTCAATTTTAGAGAATGTTATGGAGACAAAGTAATTTCTTACTATAATTTAACAATAACAAAACAGCAATTCAAAAACTGGCAGTTCCTGCATGTCAAACATTAGTAATTACTTGGAAAATCATAATAGCCAGACATGCAGATCTTCAGCGTTTTTCCTTTTGCACAACTTAATTAGCGCAACACACACTTAAATCTGTCCTAAAGCTGACAATGCCTCAAGCATTTACTTAAGAGAGGGCAGTGCGAGTTCAGCTGTGTCAGGCCTCACCAGCTGCCTGGCACGCCAGTCTGGGCACAGAGCAAAATAAAGGAAAAATATAGTGACCCCCAGCCTTCACCAATAGGGAGTCTAAGCTGCACTTGGGTCAGGATAACCTGGCAGCTTCTGCGGCTGAATGGGGTGGAGAGTAGACAGAAAGGCAGAAAAACAAGCAATCCCACTGAACAGTGCTGCACAACAGCCAGCCAAATGCCTTTTATCCAGGCAGGTTGATACTGTGACTGTTCACTGTGCATTAGTGCCAACAAGCTTTAAACTTACTACCAAAAACACCCTATACCTTTAATGGGAAAAGCAACTCTTCTTTTCTTCCCCCATGTAGCCACACATGCCTCCTAGAGCAAAGAAACATCAAAATCAGCAGACTAGATGCTCTACAGTCCTTTTTTATATGGAAAGGGGGTCAGAAATCAGAATTGGTTTCATAAGCAGAGAAACAAAAGACATCCCATGTGATAGGCTAGAGTTTGGAACTTTCTAGAAAGATCTGAATAAAGTTAACTTATAGATGTAAAAATAGATTTCACTGCTAAATGCATGTATTGTTCATAAAAACAGTAAGGCATTTAAAATATTTTCTAGCATTTAAGGTCTAAATTAAGACATCTCAAAGGATGGAAGAGAATACGTTTTCCCCAGTGGGGAAAAAAAAATGCTTACAACCTTTATGTTCCCATGAAACACAGGAAAATCAACAAACTCACATTTCAGGAAAAAAAAGAATACTTGAAATTAATAATTTTATATTTCTAGTTCTGATAATCCATTACAATTATAGAGTATTATGGAGCTCCAGATGAAGGTCAGCTGCACAGATCACTGTACAGCAAAAAAAGGTGCTAGTCCTGAAAATACAAGCTTCCATGAATTTTGTCAAAATTCTCTGATAATCTCACATCTCGCACGCAAAATAATTTGACTGCTTCCATCATAGCCACTTCTGAGGTCAGAGCTCCCTCCATTACCTTAGACTGATGTTGCCCAAACAAGATGAGTCTGTGGCACTAAAGTGGGCGTTTCCATCACCCCTTTCACCTAGGCTTTTCTGAGACAAGCAGCATGAACGTACCGAACGTTCTGCTGTTTGCATCAATTAAACTGTTCTGCCCTTCTGCTGTACTTTGGCACAAGTTATTCTTCAACTCCTGCAGCTGTAACAGGAATTAATTATCTGCAGTTCTGTATTCATTTGATCAGAGGCTTTAGTGCACCCATTCATAGTACTTAAGACAGAGAGTCTCAGCTAACAGCTAAGGGCTCTGAAGGACGAGGTGAGAACCAAGCGTTATGTACAGAAAGCCTCGTCTGTCTTCAGCATCTGAACTAATCTGTTACTGGATTTGTTTCACTTTTTTGTTTTCAGTTGCTTTATGTCTTTGGAAAACCAAGGCTCTCCGAGTCATTCAGCAGTGTTACATCAACCAACACATCAGTGCAGTGGATGTCAACATCGCCACACTCCTGGGAGCATAGCCAGCGCTGGACAAAGCATCCAAAAAGTAATGGGGACCACTTTCCTCCTTGGGAGGTTTCATTTTAATACCCGTTTTAAGGATGCTGATAGCTAAGAGATCACTGCAGAGACAAAGTTCATCATCAAATTCAAGCTTGTAAAACAGATGGATACAAGTCCGGTAGACTAAATAGCGACTCAAACTTGTACAAAATTAAGGAGATAGATTCTATTACATATTTTAATTTTCTCATTATCAATCAAGAGGCCTAGCCAAATTTTCTGCAGGCAGAGAGGGAATAATTCCAATGTCATCTATTACTTCCCATCTCAGTTTGAAACTGTCTTACTGATTCCACTGAAATCATACTTGTGCAAGATCTGGACCAGCAGAGAATCAGGCTCTGGTATTTTTCTTTGGGACATTTTGGATCTAAAAGTGAACTGCAGAGCTCAGATCCAAGAGTTCTGTTTGTATCTTCACTGATTGCATTTCTCTTTGGTTACTTTTTAAAGCTATAAGAAAGGATTCTAATAAGTAACATAAGCAAACCAGTCTCAAGACAGACTAATTATATCACTCTTGCCCTTTGCTTATAGCAGTTTTAACTCATCTCTAAATTCCAGTCATCTGTTTCTAATTCAAGTATATTTCAATTTCCTCACTTGATATGAGGAGCAGCAGCATAGTGCTCACCAGAGACCCTCACCAAGGGCAAATAAGAGTCAGGAAAAACCCTGGTGGCTCTGCAAAGCAAGTTGGCCTGGCAGTTCTCAGCCTGGGCTTTCAGTAACACCACTTGGATCCAGCAGCTTAGTAAGTATAGGGCAAGTAGCCCATATAGGTGCTGTTGCTAGTGAATACAATTTTAGTATTTCAAGTGAGTGTTCAGAGCTTCAGAAGAAAGATTTATCAGATTTCCACTCTTTCTTGTGCTAGTACTTGCTAGAGAAATAATTCCAATTGATAGACAGATGTCTTCTCCATCCGCTGTTGTCCTTCTTTGAACAATCTTTACTAGTAGAATATTACACTGAACCCTCTAAGACGTTATACCTAAATGTCTATGTATGAAATCCATCCAGGGAGATGAGCACCAATGTAGGAGGTTATGGGACTGATGGGGGGAGGATAGATTGGTAGCACAGCTGTGTGACTAGCAATCTATACTGTTGCTCAATAGGTCATATCCCACAAGTCTCTTTTTTGTTTTTTTCAGGATGATAAGAGGGAATGCAATGACCTCCAAAGGGGTTGTGTGAATTATTTTCTCCTTAGTGGGGGTAAAAAATAAATGTCTGTATTTCTACTGTTTATTTGCAAGATGAAGCTGTTCCTAACAGTATTTCCCATTTCAAGGGTGTGTTATTTACAATAGGCTTTTGAATTTTCTTCAAGAATTAGTTCACAAATAGAAAATACTATGCAGGTAAGGAAAAATCAATGTTTCTCAGACTTACTCTACTGACTATAGAGTTGAGAAAAGGATATCCCACATGTGAGCCTGGGATGGGCTTTCCTGATAGGATATGTGGCTGCAAGAAAAAAAATACAATGTCCTCATCACAGTAGGAAACTTTGAACAATATGGAGAGAAGGAAAACTATTAATCTATTCCAAATAATATTCTTTATTGTAGCAATGATGTTATTACTTATTGTTTTGCATTCACATGTAAATTAAGAAGAAATTAATGCAGTCCCAACTGCATTGTGACTTTTCTGAGTTGGGGTCCCCCTAAGACTATTTTCAGTGAATTTTTTTTTAGTCAAAACAGTTAATAATAGAAACAACATCTGCAGCAAAAAGGGCAGAAAGGCAGACTTTTTGCATACTTTGACAGTTCTGTGATTTCCAGACAACCTGTGTGAACTAGGCATAAATTTATCAATGAAAATTTGAATTCAAAAAAGAAGCCAAGTGAAAAGCCAAGTAAAGCATGGCTGCAGATTTCCAACAAGAAAATTTTAACAAAATGAGCCAAGTCCAGCACCCACAGTTATTAGTATCACATGCCTTACCTAGACAGTTTCTCAGTCACCTGCAAACAGCTAAATATAGAGCATTATTCTTAACCATACTTCTCACAGAGGTACTAAAGCCCTAAACTGAAATCCTACACAATTTTTTTGGTAGATTAGCACAACCTCTATGGCACATACCTAAAATCAACTTCACACAAAATCAGAACCATATGCAAAACCTGCCAAGCCCTGAATGAAGAGGGATACTCTCAGCTTCTCTGAGTAGTAGCAGATGTGAAGCCCTGGCAGTACAGCCTCCAGTGAAAAGATTAAAAGGGGTCTTAACTCATATTTGCTGGCAGATTGAGGTGAGTGGGGCTACAGAAACACCTCCAGTTGACTGCTACCTCCCATCTGCCCCCCACTACAACTTCGCCGCTGGCAGCAGGCGCAGCTGAGTAGGACACATACACACTAAATCACTCTGTGCTTCTGGCACAGTTATGTGAAAAGAAATTGGTGGGTACACCATTAGAGTGGCTTGTTGGACACTCTGAATGCAGTTACCAACATTCAAGTAATCTCCCCATTCAGAAAGGGTTGGAAAGCCCCTATGACTGTCCTGAGCTCCCACTACAGAAAACCTCTACAGAGCAAGGCACACCTTTTCCAAGGGCTGGACAATGCCCATATGCTTGGATTTCTAAGAGTACAGGTAATATTGCCATCTAGTGACTCCTGTCATAGCAATATTGGCAAGATTTTTAGTGGGCTATACAACTGTCCTCAGCAACTCTATGGTTCTCACCATGTGAAGGTCCACAGCATGTAAGTTTGCAACCTCTTTCATATCACAGACAGTTATAACAACAAAATAATTTTGGGTCTATTTTTGAATGTAGCTTCTAGAAAAGCAGTTACAGCCCTTCTTCAGCCTCTTCACGATCAAGCTGATGACCCTCAGAAGCCTGCAGCTCAACAGATTTATTCCATAAATTTAGTGATTTTCCTGGCACTAGGCTCTTATCTTGCATCACCTACTTGGACTTCAACAAAAAAAATGAATGATGGAATTTTTGTTAAATTCAACTTGCAAGGTGCAAATAAATTGAAAAAGCATTCTTGTAGCATGCAAGCAAAAATATTCTGCAGCTGTGCTACATCTCCAGCACATTAGCCAAACTTTGATAGAGACATGCTGAAACCATTCTTCTCAGAATGACAGAAAAAGCTCTCTCTGTCATCTAACTCATTGCAGATACAGCAAGTCAGGACTCTGACCATCTTAATGCAATTGTGATGGAGCTGTGATCCAGCCTGAAGCATTTAGCAATCAGCAACTTTTTCTATACACTATAAAATACGCTTCCTGCTTCCAGGGAGTTTGCTGCAAATCTGAGGGAGATGCCATCTCAAGACATTTGGGCTGTTTAGCGTGATTTTTCTCCATTCATTCTTTTTAAACTGGAAGAATGGTAGCAGTTTCCCTTCAACAGACCCACACTGGAGGCTTCACAGTGGCGGGGGAGAAGAGGGTGGAGGAGGGGAGAGGACAATATCAGGAAATAATTTAGTGGGCAATCATGACCACCAGATACAGGAACAGGTAAAGTGCTACAAATAGAAGCACGAAGGGTGGCTGTCAAAGAGGTGGTTGGGCTTGATTACAAAGAAGTGAGGGGAGAGCAGAAACAGAAGTGAACAAAGTTTGAGAGAGCTTTAACAAAGAAAAACCAGTAATACAGGGAAGGCATTAAAGAGAAAGAATGCACGCTCTTGGGCAAGAGGAAAAATGCAGCCCTTAGTAGCCAGGAGACAAGCAAGGCAATAGTCCAATTTAAACCAGGGTCGGACCAGATAAACACCTTTGACACTTATGGAATTTGCTAATGTATAATGATGCTGTTTCATTCTGTGTCCCTCACGCTGACAGTCAGCACTCACAGGTCTGTTTCATGGATTAGACAATAGTGCATGCACTGCAGACGCAGCCTGTGCTAGGTATGACTTTAACATAAAACAGTTTGGAACAGCCCCTGTGCTTTGCTTTCATACCATTCTTGCACTTGAATTACTTTAGGAACAGCAGCTGCATAACTCAGAAAATTGAGAAACCCTGACAACACCTCCATTGCAGTTGGACTAGCTAAAACAACTCAGTGCCTGGGGAAGTTAGTCTGGCCTTTTGTATCACCCCATGTTGCCACTGGCCTCCAGCTACATTAGCTTTTCTCATGCATTCCAAGATTTACTCTGCTATGCTCTGTGAAGTTTGTTCCACAGTGTGTGAGTACACTTGCTCATATGCATGGAAAGGTCAGAACTCACAGATGTTTTGTAAAAAACATAGAACCCATGACTCGCATGAGATCTGTGTCTTATTCAGAGAGAAGGATATATATCCTGCATATGGAAAGCATCACATTTAACTCATTTAAAACATGAATCACATTTCTCATTCTTGCACAGCTCATCCCAGCTACATAATGGCTGCTATCACACTGTTAACATCCAGGTTTAAAAAAATTTTAAAAAAGAGCTTATCACTACAGAGTACAGTTCCCTATAGATGAAACTTTGAAGGCATGACCAATGAAGAATATACCATTTCAGAACAGAAAAAGACTGAACAATGCAGAACACTCATCCAACACTTGTATCATACATATATAGCAGCATGCCTAGATCTCATTTATGGGCTGCCACCCATATTGATGTTTATATAGTGCAGATTCAAACAAAGAATTGCTGCCTCAGAAGACTTACAGCTTAATTCTCCTACCAATCCTTAGGTCAACTCAGCCATAGCAAGTAACAATGACACATTCTGAAAGCAGAAATGGACTTCTTTCAAGATAGGAGAATATTTTAAAATATTTCAAGATAGGAGAATATTTTAAAACCCAGCCTTAGGGAGAGTTAAGGATGCCTTTATAAATGCTCTAACTTAGCTGAAAGTTTTGTAGTAGTTTTTCATTCCCTACCCTTTCCAGCTACACCTTAGGAGCACAGAGTCATCACATCCTGTTGCATCTTAGGTATACTGTCAGTACAAAGGGAATGCCTACATATCTGATTATGTCATTTTTTTGCAGTGTTTTTTTTTTGGTTTTTTTTGTAAAGGACAAGTAGCACAAAAGGTGTGTCACAAGCAAAGCTTTAGGCTTACTTGCAAGTCAAGATTTTCTTACTTGGAATTTGAATTTTAGAGCTTGTTTCAACAATGAAGCCTGAAGCCCTATAAAAATAGTGTAATTTTAGCTCCTTTTTTTGCTGAATATACAGAGCATAGTCGGTACTAAGAAATATACAAATTCCTTACATGGAATTAATAATCACATTTGTTGCCCAAAAATTCACCTATTCTGAGGAAGTCTGATATATTCACCTTTAGCAAGAATGGTTTCCTATCCATGGATTGCCCACACTGACATCTAAATAGGCAACACAGAAACAATAGTCTAGGACAACAACAGTTTGCAGAAAAAACACACAGCACAACAGCTCTTTGTAACATTTTGGTTTGGGTTTTCTTCTCCCTCCTTGGTGAGGATTTAGATAGAATAGCACAAGGTATATGGATACATGTGGAAACAGTCTTGAAAGAGAAAAGCAAACTGGACAAAGGTGAAGATAAAATCTTGGGGACAAACCACAACTGATAGAAAAGTAAAGGAAGAAGAAAATGAAATAAAGCAATTCAGATCAGATAAGATTCAGTCAGGTCCACAAAAAAGCCTGCAGCAGTTTACTTGCTTTAAAACAACAAAAAAATTTGTTTGGGCTTGCCCCACAGAGCCTGGCAAAGTGTCCTTGTAGGCACGCAGTGTCACTTCCTGAGCCACTGAGGGTGTGACCCAGACCACCTTTCCTGCTAGCCCACCTAAGTACTGTGATCTCGCTGGGCACATCATAGGGAGCAGTTAATTTGCAACTGCAGTTTCTTCCTTCTACGACCACACAGCATAGACAGATGGTCTAAGAGCCCATAGACACAGCAAAAGGCTATGAACCTGAGCTGTAGGAAATACTGCAGCAGAAAACCAGAGGAAATGTGGGGTTGAAAGCTAACTTTTTCCATCCAATACCAGCAAAAAGCACACAGGGTGACACACAACATCTCCAGCATGTGTGAGGCTTACCTCTCCAGGTGCTCTCTCCATGCAACAGGCCTGCTCTTATCCTTGCAGTCACACTGGGACTTGATTTCACAGGGGAAGAGAAGTTGGGTGTGAGCACAGGGCACCACTGAAGTGGAATACACAGGAGAGGTGAGAAGTCATTCAGGTAAGCTCAAACATGGACAGTGAAGGACAAGGAAGAAAGAAGACA
This sequence comes from Vidua macroura, assembly GCF_024509145.1. Taxonomy (NCBI): domain Eukaryota; kingdom Metazoa; phylum Chordata; class Aves; order Passeriformes; family Viduidae; genus Vidua; species Vidua macroura. Next base: position 29,103,398 of record NC_071573.1, read on the forward strand.
TGGCAGTCTTAAAGACAGCCACTGAGAGATGGTCAGAAGCAGATGCTACAGGGCTTTAAATGCCATTTCTGCCTGAAGGCTATGAAGAGCTGGTATTTCCTTTAATATGAGGGAGAGGGGTACAGCCATATCTGCAAGAAATCAGGCTACAAAATTTGTTCTCTGTATATAATTAACCTAAGTTTAGTTAAATATCAGGTACCTTGCAAGAGGGATCTCTAAGACTGCTAGAGAAACTCTAGAATTTCCCTCTTGATTATGAGGGAACTCTGATGAGGTATTTGGGTTTCTGAGAAGATGTAGTAGACATGCAAACTAGCAGTCATACATCAGAATGACTAGGTAAGAAACTTCAGCTTCCAAATATACTTGTAAAGGTTAAAATTAATTAGGTTACTGAAATAAGCAGTATTTCACTGGAAATAGAAAAAAAAAAGGTCCCAACACCGTAGCAAAATAGCAAGGCCTCCATTTGAACAAATCCAAGTTTAAAATGCAGTCTTGTAAACATGTGTGCTGAGTTTATGTAGGGGGGGAAGGGCTTTTACAGTGGTGCTAGGAGCAACACATTACACTAAAGAGCAGAAAAAAAAAAACATGTACTGGGTAATAGGAAAAGTTTTTCTTCTTAGATCTGTGACTCTACAGGATAGTCTAAAATAAGCATGCTGAAACACTGCTAAACAAGTGAGGCAAAACCTCTAAAAATTCATGCCTAAGTGATGACATTTTTACGTTTTCCACTTGTGCATGTGAGTGCAAAAGAAAGGATTTTCACTAAAGCAAGAAAAAGCTGGCTTTTTTTTCCCCACCCCTTCTGCTCAGTGACCAAGATAAGAGGTCAGGAAATACAGATGCCCAAGCATGTGTCTTGCAGGGACCCACATACCAGACCACATCACCCTAATCAACACACTTACTGCTTAAGCCCTTTTTTTTTTTCCTTCCCTCTTTGCAGTTCCTGTAAGTTTGATAAGTTTTGTTTGGCGTTTGCTGAGGTTTGGGGTTTTTTTTGAAAGAAAAGCTCAAGCAAGCTGTGCATATTTTATAGTCAATACATCCATAAACCAAACACACCAAATGCTAGAACAGTTTGCTAAGAGTCATCCAGGCGAGCCCTAATTAAAAAGAAAAGAAACCTTTGCAAACAGCATGTCTTCAAGAGGTGAAAGGTCCTCATGCTGCTCGGTGAGGAAACACCAGGGCCACCTTTAAACTTTAGAGTTTTATTAGTGCCTTTGTCAGCAGCATGTATCTGTGTGTTGTGTTTTAATCGAGGCTCTGAATTTGTCTGTGACAGACTCAAAACAGGAAATTAACACCCTGCGGTGTGGCGGCAAAGCCTCAGAGGAAGCAGCAGTGGGGTACATGAGGCCGAGGATGAACAAAGACCCATAAACATAACGTCACCCATAAAAGTCACACTTGAAGGCACAGGAAGGATACTAAACAACACTTGGCTGCATTACACATTTGCAGTGAAAAGAAAGCCTTAGGTTGAGAGGCAGAACAGTTGCAAGGCGCTTATTTTCAAAATATTTGCTGCGGCTTTTATTTTGAGCAAGGCAGTTCAAAGTTAGGCATAGGAAATACCCAAGGAGCTCACAAACGTTACGTTTCCACTCGACACGTGGCTCAGGGCTAAGATATTGCTTTTTATCTATCTCCCTGTTTATTTGGGTTGTTTCCTCTTCGTAAGGGGCTCAACTTTTCTGCAGGCAGCTGGATGGATTTCCACTGTTACCATGGCACTGCTGACCTTTAACATGGGGCTGTTAACATGACCTTTGCTTCTTTCCATTCCTACAAGGATATTTCAGTGTAAATAATGTGGAAGCCAAACAGCACCAGGAGATTCCTCCTCTGGGAGTTGGGAATGCAGCTAGCTCAGCTAGGAGAGGAACAAGGCAAGAGCTGCAAGCTGATAGCTGACATCTAATAGCAACATAAAACTGTCTCAAACAGAACTCTTCTGCCTCTGAGAGATGTCTGGCAACTACTTTTACAATATTTAACACTACCTGTGAACTGCCCTATCTTAAAAGCAGAAGATAGGGCAGACCATATGCAGTTTCAGGAGCCCAAAGGCAGATTCTGCAGGGCAGAGCCACCATGTTGAGTGGGGTAACAGAGCCTTAGGATGAAGAAATATTGGCAATATTGCTTAAGATGGCTATTGTAACTCCTACAATTTTTAAAGCCTGAAAGGCTGTCACAGAGGGGAAGTTCGCTTTTTAAGAAAAACATACACTTTAAAGAATTTCAATTAAAACAACACCAGAAACCACCTAATTTACTATTAAAAAAAAAAAAGAGGAAAACCCTCTGTTGTATCCTTTATCTAATATATTCTTTGCCTCAAGCAACTCTTAATATAGTTATATAAATTCTATTAACTTAAATGAAAGGAAAATCCAAAGTTTCATGGGGCAGTAGAAATTGCTGCTGTAAATTAGACCAGTCTGCAGCCTACTGTACTGAGGGGAACTTTAAAAGATTTCTGCCAGATCCTCAGGCATGAAGTAATATTTTGAACATTGTAACAGTGGCTAGAAGCTTCAGGAAAAGGTGTGCATTATTGGGAAAAAGTTTTGTTCACAGTGGGAGTTTCCTCTAATCCTGCACAGATTTAAAATTAATTTTTCAGGAGAGACCAAATAATACCCTAAATTCCACTAAAATTCAATAGGATTTATATGCCTAACATCCTAAGTCCTTAGCTTTTATGTTGGGCTAATGCAGTAGAGCATGAGAGGGAGATATTTCATATATAACTCCAACAGTTCAGATTATAGTCAAGTAATCCAAACCACCTGTGGATCACTGCAGTCAAAAATTTGTAGAACGAGGGGTTTTTTTCCCCCTTTTCTGATTTTTAAAGCAGTATTTCCAGTACCTTTAGGATCAGAGCAGACTCAGAAAAGCACAACCCCTGAGTGAGTGTCAGAGCAGCCCCAGAGCCGTCCTGGTGCTCAGGATGGGGGCTGGTCCCTCAGGCACCCCACGAGCAGCTGCAGCACTGTGCTCATGCAGAAAGCCAGCTGTGCAGAGACAGCACCAGCTGCAGAGCTCCCTGTGCCTGGGGAATCCCCGGCCAGGAAAAGAAGTCGACTTCGAGTTCTCTGAGCTGTTGGAGCAACACATGGGTGCTAGATCAGCTTTGGTATGGTGTCCCCGAATTTCCACCCAGTACTAACACAAATTATGCTACAGAGTTAGAATAACTTCACTGACTGTGCACAGATTGTCTAGAAGTGACTTAAGATTATTTTCAAAAAAGGATAAAATCAAATTACTAATATAAATCAGTAGCATTTTAAGGGGATACTTCTTGTGGATTCCTAACAACTTTTTTTTTTTAAAACACACAGGACTAAAAAACTAAAGTTCACTTGAAATGTCATCTGAACTCTAGCAGCTTGAACACGTGGTTTCTCACATACTGGTTTCAGAAAAAAAAACTCTGCTCTGTTAGATACTGATGCAAAAATCTGCGAGAGAAAGGTACCAAAATAAATATAAAAGCCTTCCACTAGCAAACAGGAAGCTAGAGCAGCACTAAGAAGTTATGCTGTTCACTGAGGATCTGTTCAAATCAGATGTTGTTGAAGAGATTCAACCCAAATGAGGATGCTGTGAAGACAAGTTTAAATACATGTCACAGATTCAAGTGGAACCTAAAATTAGTACAGACTATTTTGTCTCTTGTCTCTATATTGCTGTCCTATGTAATGAGATCATCTTGTTGTTAGAGCCAAATGCTCTCTCTCACTGCTGTTGCTATAAGAGGCTGATAGAAGCTGCCAAGACCTCTCGTGAAGCATTTTAAATGAAAATCTATATCAATTTTTAGCTGTCTTTTTTATCACCATACGTCTTACAGAGTTAAGATTCTGGTATGTCAATTATTTACCTTGCAAAACCAGTTAAGCTATGCCTGATTTCACAGCATATAGCTGATAAGTGGGCACATATAATGCTAGAAATATTTTGTTGAGTAGAAAACCTGAGATGGTTGCTATGGGCTTTTGAGGCACTTATATAAAAATTAAAATTGGAATAGACTCAAATGCCTCATTTGTCTCTCATTTTTACAAGTGACAATCCAAATGAACCCCCAAATGCCAAATTAGCATCCTAGAGTAAAATCTAATGTGACAGGAGGCTAATTAGGCCACCTTGAAAAGTTAATTTTTCACAGGAGTAGGAACTTCAGAAAAAAACATTTTCAGCAAAATAAGTTGGTCGTAATAATGTGTTGTTTCAAAACTGAGTATCATTCATGCTAGGAGAAATATGCTGTAAATATATTTCCAGAACTGACAAAAAAGGAGTTGTTGAGAATATATTGAGAAAATGGCATTTTAACCAGCTGGCATTTCTCAATAAGCAGCTCTACAGTAAAATCTCAGGCAGTCCTATTTCTTAGGTATGCACAGAGAGAAGAGTACAGATATATCCCCTCTGAACTGTGACACAATCCCCACCAGCACATGGAACTCTACTGTTCCTTTAGTTTCTCAGTCTGATGTTTCCTCAGCCAAGTTGCTCAGACAATCCAGAGTTGCAGTAGGAGCTGGTGGTGCTGGCCAAGCTGCATCTGCCATTCTTTTCCAGTAATGAGGCAGGATTCAAGGTAACTAGGTAGAGATCTAGTTACCTAGTCACCTTGATCTAGACCTAGATCCCACCTACTAACTAGGTGGGATCAAGGTGTAATGAAAAAGAACTGGATGATTTTTGAGTCAGATTATTGTTGTCAGTCATAACAGACACAGTGATCATGCTCCCAATTTTTTGAGCTCTTTCTCAGTTCACTCAGTATTCAATTCAGAGGTCAGACATATATATATACCCAGAAGATTAACTGGAAATCTCAAGACAACTCTCCTTCTTCACAGGAAAGTTGTAGCAATGCAAGGGGCAATCTCCAGGCTTCATCTCAGCTTTACACTTCTTTTGCTGATACATGATAAATGTCAGAGGGGATAGGAGAAGACAGAAAGAAAACATTAAACAAATGATGGCCAGATGGATTAAAAGAGATTTTGCAACTTTTCTTAAATTTTTTTTTATCTGTTAGGTACATTCAGGTTAATCTTTGGAACAAGGCTGATGTATATAAGTCAGTTAGAAGACAGAAAAGGGGTAAGAGTTGAAATTTATCATCCAGGATCAGAGATGATCACTATCACAGTTGCAGCTAGAACTCAGGTTTGCACTATCTTGGTTTTGCACTTGCATTTCTGGGGCACATTGTGCCCAAATGAGCCTTTTTGACTTTACATTTACTATCACAATGGACTTCTTCCATATACAAAACAACCTGATTACCTTACAATATAAATAAAGATCACAGCTGCTGAAATCAGAGGGTCATCCATTGGTAGCTAGTGTTAGGAGAAGCAGGTTTAGTATTGGGTTTTTTTCTCTTAAGGAGTCATTCCACAAAGTTTATGCCTGAGAATTATTTTTGATCTGTTAGAGATAAAACTTATTTGGACTAATTTAGAACAAAAGGGTGTTGTGTTCTAGACTAATTACTGAAATAGAGTAGTACCTGGGTTCAACAGCTCATTAATAACTTATGAGGCTTCATAAGATTTTAAACAAAGTTACTCCAAGATCTAGAGAAGACAGCTAAGGAAACATTGCTTCTGAATGGATTACACAACACTTTATAAAACTTTTTCTTAACTAGCACCTTTGCCAAATAGCACCTCATTGTACTTCTTTGACCTTACAATAAAAATACAAAGAACCTGTCAGGCCACTAACAGTACCCACATGAGGGGAACTTCCATCTTGCTATATCCTCTAAGAGGTTTAAACCACAAACTTTTACTGCAATATAAAAAGGGACTGTGCAGGACTTTGCAGAAACATTTCTGTAAAGTACAAATAGCTGCCTTGGGGAAACTCCCCCATATTAATAGAAATAGCTGTTATTGCCCACGCTGAGCGATGGCTCAGAGGGAATCTTTACAAATATTCTTGTAAATTATTCCATTTGAATGCAGCAATTTTCAGGAAGACATCTCAATAAGCAGGGAAGTCAGAAAACGAGCTGATAAAACAAAAAGCAGCAGCATTTCCCAGTACAAACATTGGCAGCAAGGACTGCCTTCCACCAACACAGGAGTTTCTGCCCTAGGGGTTACCAGCATTCTACCCTTTTCTCCATGAGATCAAATTGCCCCTTTCTCTAGGATTTGTTTTTGAAGCAAGACCATTCCTCCATTTCATGGACTGCACTCTGATTAGCAAAAGATAAGCCCAGACCTTAAGGATGTCTAAAAAATTTAGATCTAGGATAAAGAGGAGCGGGAAATGTAGATACCAACATAAACATGGATTCTGACATTAACACATGGCATTTCTTAATTCTCATCAGAGCAGAGACAGCAATAGCAACCTTGTACTCCCTGAAGGCATCAGCTATAGTATCTTCTCTTGTACCCCTGTCCCCAGAGTCTTCAAGTATAATGAATTTCCTTTTCCTATTAGTTGCTCCAAAATAAGGGTCCCAAATGACTAACAGTCAACCCATCTTTACAATATGCCTCCAAAGAACCAGGTGTAAGAATGACCACTTAAAAGTGAGGAATATTTAAACTTGCTGTTATTTATGCTTATAGAAAGGTACAGTTATTACCAAATTTTATTCAGTGTTTCCTAGACTCACTTTTTCAACTTTCAAAAAATTTGAAAAATGTTATCAACACAAACAAAGGAAGCAGCATGAGAAAACCTAAAATAGCAGAGATTAAGAAATATAATTTTTTTAAAAAAATTGAGAGAGCTATTTACCAACAAAACTTAATGCTGAACTAGAACCACATGTAATTAAATCTTCTAAGAGGAGAATCTCTACATTTTTCAGGACTTCTCATATGCAATATGGGCTGCTTGGGGAAGAGAAATCCATCCAATTTGTTTTAACATTTCAGTTGCTGTTTACTGATGTAACTGGTTAAATCTTGTGCAGCAGAAAAAAAAACCCTAATAAATGAGCAACCCTCTGTTGCATGGATATTGCAAAAAAATCAGGGAGCTGTCACAAACCCTCCAGGTTTTTTTAAATGTAGATGTTTTCTAAAGAAACAGCCTTTCAAGTCATTAGTAGTGTGCTGGGTGCCCAACCTGAGGTTAGGGACTCATGGAGTTCAGCCTTTCATTATGTTAAAAAAATAAATCAAGGAACTTGAATGTGACTCTCAGGATACATGATACAGGTTGTAAAGTATAAATCTAGAATTTTCAAATTGTTTTGGGGGAAAAAAAAGCTAGACTTAAATGATGATTGCTTTTAAGAGCTTATGGTTCCAAATTGTTAACCTAAGTATATGTATATTTATGTATGTAAACATACTAAAATGTACCTCTATCCATTCAATCAGCAACCATAACCAGGAAACTGGGATGGCAAACAAGAAAGTTTTTTCTTTGTTCTGATTTTCTTCCTCTTTCTAGGTTTTCTTAGATTGGAAGATCAGAAAATATTTTTAAGGCAGTGGAGAACACAGTCCTACCTTTAATTATATCCAGAGACTTATCCGTATAATGAATTGAAAACAAATTGTTAATTTTTCAAGACTAACAAGGCTGAATCTTTCCATGCTGTGTGTTTGACTAAACCAAATTTGGAGGGGGAAGAAAGGGAAGAAGTTGTGCAGTTAATAGTTTTGCTCCTAAGAGCAAAAAGTGTCAAAAGTAAATTAGTTTTCCAAAGCTCAAATTCTTTTCTTTGTGCATCCCTAACACTTCTAGACTTTGGAGCAGGAGCATTACATTATACAAAAAAACCCTTTGCTTCAAGGATGGGCATTTGTTGTTCCTGAGTACCTGGATCACCTCCAGTCTGCCACACTAAGCTTTTGCAAATGAAAAAATAGTCTCCACTTGTACCTGAAGACATTTTAGCAGTTCATATTTCCTAGCCCCTCTTCATTCAGCAAGCTATGATGTCTTGTCATGTCAAGCCATGTATGCTCTTCAAAGAACAAAAATATTAACACTTCCACAACTTCTGCCTGCAACAGCCACAGGATATCTGAATTCATTCCTGCTTGAAAAGAAGCAGAATAACCTAGATTTTTTTTATTTCTTAATTTAATACCTCTTTCTATTTTCTTTGCTTGGAAAGCTGATGGCTGGGACCTGGTGTCTGTTCTTGGTAATCCAGTGAAACCCTGAAGGACTTCAATATGTCTAAAAAACATTCCTTTAAACTGAAAACAAGGGATTGCTTGAGGGAAGAGAGGGAAACATAACCAAAGTATGAGGTTATGGTCTGAAGAAATGGAATTCTGGGCATTCACATTTTCCCTTGCTTCCATATCCATCAATACCAGTGGATCTCACAAGGTTTGGATTTCATTCCACACTTGTCTACACAGAACAACAATGTGCAGTGATTACTGTTCGGCCCAAGCTAGCTCCAAAGTGCTGCTGGCGAGTCATACAAATTGTCTGCAGTAAAAAGGATGTGAGCATTACATAAATAACAGCTAAGAAATGCAGAGAAGTTTCTATCCACTACAGATCTGGTGTGTGGAACAGAGATGTCCCTCCCCTTTCAGTTCATGTTGCTAACAGAGATTGGTGGCTGCACAGCAACAGCAAACGACACAGAACAGCCCTGTAGGGAAACCCTCTATCAACCTGCCTCTAGAACAGAGGCTGAATATTGTATGTAAAATAATGATCATTTTAGTTTTAAGAACTAGCTCATAATGGGTTTGAATGCATATAATTCATCCTTTGTGGATTCTTTCATTTACCAGGCACTGAATGCTTCCCTTAGCAAACTTGACTGCCCCTAATTTTACTCAATTATTTGGCAGCAAGTTTATACATATGACTTCTGAATAAATACCATCTCCTATTTTCCATGCCTGAAAGTCAATGGCAGTTACACAAGAAGCAGAAACAAAGAAACCTATGACCATTTGGGCTGGTGTCCGGCAAAAACTAAGAAATTTACCCAGTGAATTCAAAACATCTGACAAAGCCAAGCTTATTTTTTAGCAAGCTATCCAGAGTGGAGGTCAAGATTTCAACTGATGGCAAATCTACATTCTTACATAAGTTACTTTTAAACTGAATATTTTAATTACAATTTTGTACTCAGTATTTTAGTATAAATACATTAAATTCATTTTTTTCATACTGAAGTTCACCAAAACCAATGAATACAAAACCAGAGATGGTAAAAACCAGTGTAGGTGAATGTACCATACATTTTTTAAATATTTCATTTTCTATTAACAAATAGTTCCTACACAGCAGCCTGTATATGACCCAACAGACCTTTGATGAGCCCACTGACCTCACCTGATTCTACTTTTAACTACTTAAAAAATGTAAATTACACAATAAGTTTTTGGGTTTGATTTTCGTTTGGTTAGGTTTTTTTAAGATACTTTCTGGTTTGTTGCATTATTTCTTGGCTACTACAATTAAGAGTTTATTAAAATTAAAATTAATTTTACAGTATCCTAGCAGAACAATAAGTTATATGTCTTAAATATTAATTAGAAATTTAAAAAAGCCAAATCTACATTCTTTAATCAAGCAAAACTACTACTTGAGGCCAATCAGTTTTTGCTCAGCAGAGCTTGAAGCTAGCCTACAGGTTTTCAGCCTCAGCAGAGCTTGAGGCTAGCCTATAGGTTTTCAGGACTACCATATTTACAGTGGTACTCAAAATCTCACTTCTCTGCTGCTGCTTGAATGGAGAAAGCTGCCACAGAGACGTGCTAAGGAACAAAAACAAAGGTCTGTTTACACTCTGAGCGCAAGTCAGAAAACAGCAGAAAAACAGGAAGGCACATTCAGAAGCTGGTACCCATTTGGTGGTTTCCGTGCACGGTTTCACGGTCGTGAGGTCATGGGCTGATGTGGAAACGCCGTGCTGCTCGCAGCACCGCGGTGCTCACGGCACAGCCACCCCTGAGGAGCTTTGCTCACCCTGGGCAGGGGGAATGGCAGCACTTGAACTGCCCCCACCACTACAGCCATGGAAACTAGACCTCAGCCAGCTGGTGGCAACCCTGTGGTACGAACGACAGAACGTAGTAAAGATAAAAGCTTCATATAAATGTTCACACACAGAAATGGAAAGTGGTGGAAATTAAAATAAATATATAAACTCCCTGACTCAATGAGAAGCTAGAAGCATGTTTTATGCTCTACTTTAGCAGTGAAACTGTAATTCATCCAATGCTACTGCAAAAGACTCCTTTTTTAAAAAAAATATCACCAGCTGTGAGCCAAAATCAACAGTTCCTATAGACTTTTATATCCTTAAATCTTAAAAAGAAAAAGAGAGAATTGGAGAGGGGAGCTTGGGGGTGCCTGTTACCCTCAACTTATCCACTTCTCAAATGACAGCACTGAAAATCTGCACTGCCTGGGGTACAATTTTGCTTTCACATATTTGCTTTTATAGTGAACAGCACAACAAAATCTCACCCACTTGGGGATTTCTAGAAGTGATAATAGATTCAGAACATATAATTAAAACAAGCATATAATTAAGACAAATATATTCCATTAAGCAAATCAATTTTTCCATTAGCTTCAGTAGAAACAGGTCTATTAGATGTAAACAGATTAAAGATGACACTAGGGTACATGGGCCCAATTTTGACTTCCTGTTCACATTTCACTTCAGCTGAGCTGTTGAGACATCCTCATTTTGTCTAAGAGTGACAGATCATGAATTTGCATCTGAGTGCCTACAGATTGCAAAGCCTTTACCAATAGGCTTAACTATTGTCCATGCAAAGATGGATGACAACAGCAGAGGGCCATACCCAAAGATCTGCTTGGACAGGGACTGGGAGACCATCAGGATAACAATTCTTTTGGTTATCGTTCTGCAGTGTCCCAGTTTAGAAAGGGGATGAAACACTTGACATTTTTATGCAGCTAGCACAGTATGTGCATACCATATACTGAAGAAGTACAACTCTTACTCCAAAGGGAAAAAAATTAATTAGTCACATTCACACATCTTCCTTTTTCGTGGCAGAGTGGGGTAAATCCACTGAATTCAAAGACATTATCCACAAAATTAAGGATTCAAAAGGCCTTTCCAAAGCCTAGTATGTTTCTTCATATCTTTCCAGTTAGTGCTTTAGATGAGCAATTTGGATAGAATTAGGCTTCTAGCATGTCATCAATTTTCCTGTCAGATCTTGAGAGCTATTTTCCTCAGATTAATCTTTGGGCAACTTTCCCTACTATCTCCATAAGCAGAGTAAATACAAGACCGTTCTGATACACCAGCAATCATGATGCAAGAACACACAAGAAAAGCAGACAGTCAAGGGAGCAGGCGAATTTGCAGAGACAACATGCTTTTTTTCCAAGTGGGAAACTAAGCAGCAGGGGGAAAAACAGATTGCACAGTTTGAAGAAAACCAGGTACCTTCAATATTTCCTTCTTGAAGGACATCCAGCCTTCCTGGACTCCTTAGCCTTTCAGTACTGCCTCCCAGGGGGCTCTGTCAACCAGTCTCCCAAACAGGCCAAACTCTGCCCTCTAGAAGTCCAGGGGGACAGTTCTGCTGATCCCTCTACTTACTTCTCCAAGAATTGTCATTGTTATGACCAAGTCAGCATCCAGCCATCACCTCATTCACAAGTTCTTCTATGTTCACAAACAGGTCCGGCAGGGCATCTTCCCTGGCTGGCTCACTCACCAGCTGTGTCAGGCAGTTATCTTCCACATACTCCAAGAACCTCCTACACTGCTTCCTCTCTGCTGTACTGTGTTTCTAGCAGATATTTTCTAAGTGCCCCATGAGAATAAGGACTAGTGGTATATAGCATAAAGATGAAAACTACAAACAGCAGTGCATTTTTTTGCTTACAGTTAGGTACGCCAAAAGGACATCTATTTGTCTACATGTTAAGCCAGTCATTATAAGAAATTATTGAAGGTCTTCACCTTCATCTTCTAAATAGTTGCTGAAGCCTAGACCTTTCCTCTGTTGTTTAGAAGATCCACAGAAACTTTTAGTGCATTTCCCCTTCAAACACACTATCTATAAACTTATACAGTAGAAGTATTTCAGCATCATTTTTCTACCTAAATCCATACATGGAGACTAAACTATCTGATCCAGCCAAAGGAACTCTTTGAAACAGTGTGGGTTAAAACACATGCACGTATTTATCCTGTGACACAGACTTCAATAGAAAAGCTTTAGCATCCTTGCCTAAGCCTGACTGACATTTTTATTACCCAAATCACTAGGAAGAATTATATTTTCCAGTGTACTGCTTCTGCTGGATCTGAAGTTTTAGGCAACATACCAATTATCCATCAGGAAGTGAAAAAGAAGGAGCACAGGTTATTTATGAATGTTAGGGCTCCTGTCACGAGTACAAGCAGTGATTTTATGGATATCAAGGGACCACAAACCACCACAAAATATTCAAACATACCACATAACCCAACATATGTAACCCCTACATTAGTCAGACCCTGCAGTAAAGTGTTCTGTTCCAAAATTTTTCTCTTACTGCAAGTAAAACTCAAAATACTTCTAGAGAGATTATAGTAACATAACATTCAAACATCCTATTGACTGATTTTACTTCTAATTATTCCAGATCAGAGCATTCTAACTAAAATATGACCTTAGTTGGATAAGAAAAAGCAAGCTGTAGTCAACATAGCACTGTCATTACAGTGATGCGTCAAAGCCCTGGAAATGTTGAGAGGCAACCTCTAGAATTTCTCTTATTTTAAATTTCCAGCAGTGATATGAAGTGCCAACTTCCAAGATTTGCAGAAAGGGTAGTATATATTCAGGCTTTCAGTACTTAGCAACACTAGAGGCAAGTACAGAGATTTCTGCAGTTTTGGTCTCAATAAGTGACAGCAAAGGATAGAAATCTCAGCTCAAAGAATTATAGCATACTTAAGCATCCTCATTAAATTTACACCAATTCTTAAAGTTATCACTAAGTCATTGCATCATATCAGTCTCAGCTCAAGGTCCTGAAGCAGGACAATAGTGCCCAGTCCATAGCTTTCTCCACTTTTCCTTTCAGCCTGCCAATAAGTGCCATATGTATTTTCCCAGCCACATCATCTTCTGCTCTTCTTTGTGTCACCTGCAATCAGCACATCCAGCTTCTATCACTGGCTGTCTCAGCCCCTCTTTACAAATAATCCCTCCATGTCTTTCAAGGGTGGGAGGCACTTCTAGGAGATTGAGCTACTTTCAAAGGCTCCTTTTTCCTCCCATCCACCCTAGTCTTTCTTGCAAAGTCCCTCTACCTTTTACCCCCTTAAGATCTCTGTTCTTCAGTTCTCCTCTATTAAAAACAGTGTGAGGGATACCATGGTCAGGACACTTGCTCAGCAAGGAGAGGCTGAGAAACCCAAACTTGCTCAATAAGGAGAAGAATTGGTTTTGTGGTGCTCATCAGTGCCTGTACAGGCAAGGTTGCTGAGGGTCTGGAACATGATAATTAACAGTGATATGTGTTGGAATGATGAGACAGTGGGCAAAAAAATTAAGCAAGAGAAGTTCACACCAGAAGTTAGAAGAAACTCTCCTCCCCATGAGGATGGTAGAATGGGTTGGCCAAAGTGTCTGTGCAGTCTCTATATAAAAGATTTTTATAATTTGTCTGGATAAAGTCCTGAGTAACCTGGTCTGATTTCCCAGCCATCCCTCCTCACCAAGTCAAAAGGTACTCATCTGTGAAAACAGTACCTGTACTTGCTTTACAAAACACAAACAGTGCAGTGAATTTCTAACCTCTTTAACCCCAGGCCCTCAGAATCAGCATATTCATCAGTGGGGAAATTTTATTGTATTCTATTAGGTATTAACATCAGTAGATGGAGTTTAGACTTGCTTCTTCATTCCAAGTTTCTGACAGCTATCAAAAAGCAAAGCTGTCACTTGGTTAGACTTTGCAGGCCAATGTCTTGCAACAAAGTCTTTTCAGAATGCCAGAACCATGTCGTCAAAGACAGGCCATGTCTCTAAATCTTACGCCAAGCCAGGTGCCCGTGGTGATAAAACATTCTCCCAAAGGCAGCCTGACCTTGGCAGCCGCACAGGTGCAGTTATCAATCAAAGTTTATAAACACAAAGCCAGCCCAGCGCCTTCCACACAGACAGACAGACAGAACGGACACCTTGCTGTTTGGACAGGCAGGTGCCAGTCACTTCACCTCCTAGAACCTGCTGCTGGGAAACACAGCGTTGGAATTCTGGAGTGACAGAGGAACTGATGCACAAAAATAGGTGCCTGAAGTTGCTAAAGGACTGGCAAGGTGACAGATTGCTCAGCTGGAGGAAGATCTAGAGAAGAGAAGCAGATCAGGTTGCAATTAGACTTTAAATGCTGTAGCTAGTAAGCAATGTCATCCATTAGGCATCTGTCATCCATTAAGCATCTGAATTTCTCCTTTAGAAGAAGAAATTGGATTCCTGAATATTACTTTAAAAATTATACAGAAACTTCAACATGTTGTCTCTGTGGCCTAGGAAGAGGAAAAAAGTTCAAAAATCTAGCAATTCTGTATTGACCTCATCTGTTTTAAGGCACAATTCCCATGGCCTGAAGTGGCCTAGGGGATTCCAAAGTTTATATTTAAGGTGGGCAGTTAAGTAGAGCAAACACACAAAGAATAAACTATCCCATCTATTTTTTTGAGGCAGTTAACCAGGAGTAGTGATTTAGCAGTAGTATTTTCTTGCATACATGGAACTTTTCCTGAAGGAAACGGGGATACTTCACGGTAGACATTTAAACAAAAAAGCTACAATGAACTGTGTGTCTTACACATTGTAAGACACCCAGGAATCTGCACAGAAAGGACAGAGAAAGTTTAGGAACACACTGCACAAAAACCTTCCAAGACATATTAACAAGACAAAACCACAGGCCATCAGATCTCACTTGTCCTAGCACTCCTAGGATTTCACGATTGAGTATAATCCCCCTCCATGAAACTAGCAGAGCCATGATAGATCACTGACACTAAAACCAAAACAGAGCATCTAAAGCATTTGGAGGTGGTAAAAAAATGTTCCTATAATTAATTGGAATAAAGAATAAAAGGAGTTTCAGTCCTCTGGTGGTTTTAGAAAGGAAGACTTATTTTGTTTTAGTGGAATGGTAAGACTACACAAATTGAGACGTCATTAAGAAAGCCAGAGAACAAGAAACATTTTTCTTTTGCCCCATGTCAAAAAAATGGACATTCCAAGAAAAAAAAAAAAAAAAAAAAAAAAAAAAAGTGAAGTTTTGCTAAAGAGTTCTACAAACATTTCAAGAGTGATTAACAGAAAAAATACAAATCTGCATTTCAATACCACCAAATCTGCTTTTGGTATTGGAAAACAGCCAAAGCAACATTTTTTTTATAATCCTGAAGCACATCTTTAAAGTATTTTCTATCCTTGGACATGTGTTCAAGGCTTCAAAGTCAGTTTTAAAAGTATTTTTAAGACATATCCACATTTTTCCTTGCCCATTTAAATTATTCAAATACAACCACAAAGTTACCCTAGTCTCCTGTTTTACTGATAGATTTCACGTGCCTCAGTTTTCCTAAGTTGATTTCCCAGATTAGCAGGCAGAAAGTTTCAAAGAATCAGGAACAGGAGTTAACTCTCCTGGTTTCCTGTTCGGTCACTTAATGGAGGGGCCATCCTGTTGATCTTGCATGTGTACATTGTATAACTCCTTCGGGGACCCAAGGGAGAGGACATGTGCATGTAGACACTCAGACATCCAAATTAACTACTCTGTAGGATAATGCTGCCCATTTTTCCATAGGACTCCTGCCAGAAATGAACAACAAGCAGAAAATGTACATTAAAATGTGTTCACTCAAATATTCACACCTAAACACTACGCATATTACCAGGTTTTGCAGCCACTGGATTCAGGGACAGTGAGAACACCAGGATTAAAATCACAGAATTTACAGAGCAAATCTTCAATCATATGCAAATACTCCATTTAATAGCTTACCTGTCTGTATAATGATCAAGTATACTAAAACAAAAAAAATAATTTACAAACCAAAATCAGGACCTATATTGTTGTCACAAAGCTTTCGTTGAAGATAAATCATCTCACTCTCAACCACAACCAGACTTTGCTGAAATGACCAGTTCAGCACAATACTTGTAAAAGTCTGTGTATACTTAAAAGCCAGACAGGAACCTAGATGGTCTACCTATAGAGGTTAGTCACCCAATGAAATGTTTAAATGCATCACTCCATACTAAAACCCTTAACAAATGCACTTTTTGTTTGCCTATGGACTGAATTGTAAGAGGAGGCTAATCAAATGTCTCTAAATCACATGGGTGCTGTGGAAAGTTATTAATTTATAGCAAGAGCTTTGAGCATGTACTGTAAAGCTGCTATTCAAGTTCTATGCATTCAGCAGGTCTAGTTTTCCTTAGAAATTCTTGAACTCTTGAGGAACCTGATCTGAGTTTCGACTGTAAGAAAACTTGAAACCAGTTGAGATTTGTGTGGCCTCAGGTTTCATTGAGTATTTAGCGTAACTGATAATGAGCCCTTCTCATACACATTCCATCTCCTAGAGTCTCTTGTTTTACTTTCCAAACTAAGTAGTATAAACATGTGGCACTGCTTTTGCAAGAGAAGTGTGCCCCTATCAAGTTACTCTAGATATCCTAGAGATTGCTGTGTTTCTTGCATTGTAGGCACAGCTAATCCAGACATTTTTGATACTAAAACTGTAGATTCATTAGGAGCATCCTGTTGTATGACCACTCTGCTGAGCAAAAAGCCCGACATAAATATATACCTTGTTGTCTGAAAGAGTGATAAAACTGAATTGAGTTCAGTTGTGCTATAAGTATCGGGCTTTTAATATCCTCATTTCATCTGTCTTTCATAGCGATCCCTTAAGAGCCTTGTGGAGTTTGGGGAAGCTTTACAGAGCTCACAGAACTGAACCTAGCACCTGAGACCCAAAGCCAGCAGCAGATTCCCATTGGGTCACTACTTTAGACTTTATCATTCAGCTGACTCCCAACTACATACCCACAGCATTACAGATGCATTTCTGACTGCTCTGTTACAGCCAGGATGCACATTTTGTAGCCTGTCTGCCCCCATCTAAATCTAGCTCGGTTTAGAGGAGACATTCAGTTGAGTGCTCAGAGTATCTCAGTTAACACAAAAGCACAGAATGGTACCTTGTACATTAACCACAACCATCTAAAACTCTCACAGAGAATAAACTAACACAAAGTGCAGCAATACTCATATGTTAATTACTGAAAAGTTCAGTCAGTTACATGGCTCTCTCTAAGTCATCCTTGTGCACCACAGCCTGGGGAGGAAAAAAAAGTCAGAGGCAAAAAACTTGCCTTTTTCTTTAGCAGTAATAACATCCAGCCCAGTGCTAGAAACCTTGGCATATCCAATATGCCAGTGAAGTCCAGAAAAAACAGTTTTTCCATATTCATTGTGTATGAGTGGCTTAACATCCAAATAAAATCTGAATATCAGATAATGTAATTTTGAAAAAAAATGTCAAGTACAAATACATGACAAGTTTTTCCTTCTGTAAATCAAATAACTTTGCTAGCATTTTTCTACAGTTATAAATATCTAAGGTATGAAGCAAAAAATGGTAGAATATTCTGCACCATAATTAAGAATGAACAAACCTCCACCTAAAAAATATATGTTTAATGAATCACATAGGTATCTTTGTCACCTCTGTATTTCTACAGGATGCTCTTCCTCAAGCCATGTTTCCTTGACCAAGCCTTCTCCTTCTAGGGAAAACCATCTTCCACAGAGCCATAAGACCTCAACCTGACAGCACAGTCTAAATCAAACCCTCCAGTCTTCCTACAAAGCCTAATTCCTACCATCATTTTTGTAGCAAGTAGTCCTGTATTTCTTCCTTTTTAAGGTCAGTTCTCCTTACAAGTCTGCATACAATAGCACCTTCCTGAAAACTCCACCACATGACGATGATTTCTTCTCCTCCTTATATGACCTTCCCCTGAGTGTTTTATTCCCTACAGCTGTGCTCCTTCCTGCACTCTCCTGTCTGCTTTCTACCCATGCTCTGCATTGTTTGCTTTTTTTGAACCCCATCCAATCAGAACAATTTTCTGTACACAGAATTTATGGTTTTTCCTTATTCCTTATTACTCTTCTCACCTCCAATGTTACCAAACTTCCCCCAACACATTAAAAAGTTCAGTTGAAAAAGTTAATAGAAGCAACCCAATTTGTACTTCTTCTAGAATGAAGTTGATGTAGAATGGTTGTTTACCATCTGCTATCAAATAGAGGGAAAAGTCATCTGATCTGAAGCCACTGAACATAATGAGGAAATATTAAAAATTATTAACTAAAAAGAGCTGTGAACTGCTGTAGCTCAGCTATGGCCTTGCAGTGCATTAGCCTTTCCCACAACACAGGCAGACACTCCAAAAGTTCCAAGGGAGTGATAAACATAAAGAAAAATATTGGGTTTGAATTAGGGTCTTTTGCTTCTATTCCTCTACTAAAATTAGGGGCCTAACTTGAGACATCTGGAAGTTGCTTGATTCTCCAGAAAGTTCAGTCATTCACCTCTGACAAAATCACTACCCTTTTTAGTATGCCTGTTTGGGGTACCTAAAATGGAGTTTGGAGTACCACAAATAAAATGTGTTGGTCACTTTAAAATCTTTATATTATAATGATCTGAGATGAGAAATGACTGGCATGGGTCCCTAATCCCACAGCCTCTGAAAAACTGAGCTCCCTAATAAACACGCCAGTTATAGCTGAGATGATTCATAGATTTTCCAATCATTAAGATAATTCAATCTGTTTGAGTAACACAATACTTAAAAGTCTTACATGGTAGTTTATGCAGCACAATGGATCACAAACCACACGGTAATTTTACTATTTCTAGAACAAAAACTAATTAAGTGACTAAAACTGAAGGAAAATAATTTGTAAGGCACACACACATAGAATTGTCTTCAGATTGTCCCTTGACAACGACTGAATCCCATCACAGGAGTTCCTGAAAGAGTATTTTTAAAAGTCATCTGACTCCAAATTATCATCTTTTCCTAATCTCAGATTTTAGTCTGCAAACAGTCACACTGTGGAAGGACAAATAGTTTAAGTTTATGCACTCCCCAGAGGGTATAATCTCGGTAGGGCAGCTGTGCTGCAGCAAGCGGGCTGCTCGAGTACGTGTCACAGATTCCTTCTGGTCTATGCAAGTCCTGCCACAGCGAAATGCAGTCAAGCAGGAGAGGAAGAATGTAGAGCTTTCAGCAGAGGGAGGTATTGACACAGCGTATAACTCAAGGGGAAGGGATCTGAGACTGACTGTTTCAGTGCTTGGCTCCGGTCAAGAGGAGATAAATCCCTCCTCCAGCAGTTTGTTAGGGGTTTTTATTTACTTTTTGTTGTTGTTGGGGAGGAAAGGGTGTATTATTTTTAAAAAGGAATAGCCCTTAAACAGCTTTTTCTTCTTTCTGCAGAAGATGAGTTGCATTCTATTGTTGATGGAAAAGATAAAAAAAAGCATAAATGCGAGGGTGGGGGCAAAGGAAATACAGACATAAATTTAAAGAGAGAAGCCTTTGGTCACCAAAAATAGCCACAACAGATAGTGTAACCAAAACCTGACTAGTGCCTACGCTGTGAGCGCAGTGCACGGGGCAGAGTTACATAATATTTTCCACATTTATTTCAAGCAGGGCAGCCTGCCAGCTTGATAGATTTCTAGAAAGGGTGGGAGAAGGAGAGTGGTTTGATTCACAGACTGCTGTATTTACAGCTCACCCCACAGCCACTACCTTCCCCTCTTTGGGCGTTTACCTTTACAGTTTGCCAGAGAGCAGCGTGAGCATAACCCTGATATAGAAAGCAAGTCACCCTTCAGACTGCCTAAAGCACTACAGCTGCACAAGTTAGCTTCAGTTTTAGGGTTTCCAGGGTGCTAACATGCAGCAGCCTGCTGAAAGCTCAGTCGTTGTAAAAGTCCAGAAATTAACAGTAGGAAAAGCACCTTGACAAAAAGAAAGAAGGAGGGAAGCTTCAGCTTTTGATCCTTCCCTACCCAAACTCCTACAGGCTTCAGAAGGAGAGTCTTCAGAAAGAAAAGGTTACCAAAAAACTGGAGAAACAGAAATTAATCTACTATCAATTAAGTTTAGAACTGGGCATAAATCTATAAAATAGACATGAATTTTCTCAGAAGATGGGGCTGCTCATTTTCAAATGCCTGGATGAAACCAACTACTTAGTTTCCTATGAGAAATTTACTATTGAAAGATATTCATCAAGAACAGTCATACAAATTACTACATGAACAGTTCTGTGTTATGTGTGACAGGACAATCCATAAAACAAAGCATTGGCCTGCATATTTCCTGCATTTATTCTATATTTTCTCTACATGTGGCAGGTTCTCCATTGGGACTTCTCAAATACCTCATTAAGATTTGACTGTTGCTGGCAAGCAATAACACTGCAGCTTCCCATCAACGATAGACAGGAAAAAATTACCAGAAAAATGACAAACAAAAAAGTCTGTTTCTTACATCCAGTTTGCATGAAGATAAAAAGGATGTGAAAGACGAGGAAGAAATAGAACACTGTTACCACTGTAATAAACCCAGTATGTTGTCCATGAAACAGACTACAGAAAACAGAGGTTAGGACTATCCTTCCCTCTCCCATCCATAATGTATATACAGAACCATATATATGACTCTATTCTATTTGAATGGGATTAAATGGCAAAATTAACTGAACCAGTTCTCACCAAACTGAAAGGTACATACACAGTATAAAAGTTGCTAATAAGTTTATGAAGAGTATTAGTACTGGTATCATTAAATCTAGTTGCTACTCCAAAGTAAATTGCTCTGACCACGGCTTTAAACTAAGAAAACAAGAAGATGCCAGCTAAATGCCAACATGTTATAATTTTAACCTGCAAAGAAGAGATATTCCCAGACTAGCATGGAGATAAAACAAAAGAACAGTTCATGAAACAATGCAATGATGTCAAGAGAGGTGTTATAGTTCCTCTTACTAGTAACATTTTGTGCTTTTGAGACTAATGCCTTCGAGCATAAAATCATCCTCCAAAACAAACTCTCTTAATGTCTGTCTCATTAATAGTTTACAACTGAAGCTTGCTAGTTTTGTTTATAGTGACCTCTCCCCAAATTGTAGGGGAGTACATCTTTAATTTTGTTTCTTATGACTGAGCTTAAAAGGAATTCCTCCATTTCTTTTCTATCTTGGATGACATTTTATCATTTCCATATTTTTTTCCAGCCCAAACTTGACACACACTGGCAAATTCTATAAATTTACTCAGAGAGAACTCTGTATCCTCTTTTTCCCCTCTGGAAAGGAGCCTAATTTGAAGAAAAAAAAATAGTATTGAACTTGCAGGATCAGTTGTGAGCTGATGGGAAAAAAAGACATCCTGGTATTTGGAAAAGGGTAACCTATTCACAAACTGATAAAACAGAATAAATCATCTCTAACACAATAAGCAATGAGATTATGTTGCATCATCCAACTGTAACAGTTTTTCTCCACAATGCTATATTGCCATTCATTGAGTTTACTGAATATTTAAAGATTAAATAATGAAGAATGGCAAGAAGGAAAAATAGAAGTGAAGCCAGAAGTTTGCTTGGGGGGAAAACACCAAACCAGAAAAAAATGGAGAAATGGAAATTGAGATGTTTGAGGAGCGCTGAGTCAGACTCTGAAGAACAGAGAGTGACTAGGACAATAGGCTGGGACACAAAGATGCTGGTTCAGTTCCAGACTCAGCCACAAACTCTACAGCAAGCTGTATGACTTACTTGGAGCCTCAACAAACTAGTGGTAAAGAGGACAAAAGGGGACAAAATCTTCTGTCTCAGGGAAGACCTAGTTGTGACTACAAGGCATGAAGTCCCTTGGATGTATGATCATCACATGCTGGACTATGCCAAGAGCATCCCTGTTTGGCTCCAGACTGTAGCTGAGGGACAAGCTGCAGTGTCTGACAGCTCCACACCAAAGTCAGTCAGCTCTCCTGAGCACCAGTGCTACCACCCAGGATGAAATTATTGTCAGGTGGGAACATGCCCTGCAATTCCAATGCAAAGTTTGGGGTCACCACATTGGAGCTTCCTAAATACTCACAGTAAGATTTGCCAAAACTCAGGTTTTGCACTTCTGCTGCAGAACCACACTAAATCATGGTTCTCTTTCTGGAACTTTCAGGACCTAATATATCTGCTCTGTAATATACTTGCTATGTAAAAGTAAAGCCAAATAACTGGCTTTACTAAAATGATTGGCTCGACCATTCAGTAAAAGGAATTTAAAAGTAGAATATACACAGTATTATTTCTCCAAGGGAGACTAATTATCAGCCCATTTCCTAAGGCATTAGTAAATATGTTGCACACTGTAAATGCACATTTTCTTTTGCTTTTGGTTATAACTAAACAAAAAATTATATAATATTTGATTTACCTCATGCTATTTCAGTCCTTTGGAGTTCATACTGCATACTATTTGGAAAAGGAAATTCAAAATCTCTATCTAGACCAGAGGACGTAGGACAGCACCACAGTTCCCAGGGGAGAGCATGGCCTTTCACCACACCCTGAGAGCATCCTTGGGCAGGACCAGCCTGAGTACAGCTTTCTTCACCCATTACACACTCCCACCTGGCCCTCCTCAGGAGGGAGGGGTAAGGAGAGCCATGCTGATGTCACTAAACATGGGCAACCAGGACCAGCTGAGCTGCAGCCACACACAACCCCTTTCCCTGACACAGCCGCAATGCTGGGACATTGGACACAGCACTGGGTTTTGATATAGCTGGATAATGTAATCCACATTTACTACAATTATTAATCTAGGGCTTTCTATTTCAACTATTGAAATATTCTGTTAGCCCAAAATGCAATTACATTAATTACATTCTAAACTTGAGGAAACTACTTCAAAGTTCACAGGCAGCCTCTTTCTTTTAATTGAAAATGAACTTGGGTTTTTCCAGTGGTGTGGAAAAACTCTTTTGAAAGTAATCCTCTCTTTTGAGGCTGTTTTTCAATTATATATTTATTTTAATTACAAGGTAATATTTATAGACTAGGGATTATTTTTACATAGTGCTAAAAATGTGTAGAGCAATTAAAAAACTATAAACCAGAATAGCCTCAAAAGCACTTTATTGACACAGTGTAACAAAGTGGCAAGGGCTCTGAGTTTCCACTGAAACTATTGTGTCACGGGAGTTCCTCTCACCTTGTAGAAAATGAAGGATAGTCACTTAAATACACTGCTAAGGGATTAAATATTGCTATAGGAGATAATTTCAACTTGGTCTGCCAATAGCAAGTCTACAAAGCAATATGATAAGTTGTAACTCAGGAGGCAAGAGGGTTTTTTTTGAGAGTTGGGGCAGTTTTGCCTTAGGCATGACCAAGATGTCAGTGTTTTTTCATTCCATGTTTAACTCATCATTGCTAGTGTGATTCCACCACTACCTAGAAGGATGAGGAAAAAATCTCTGCAATACAGTCAACGACAATATAAAACTCCTCAAAACTAGAATGCTTAATATCATTAGTGTACAACCACAATGAACTCACAAAGTAGTATCCGACCAAGATCATTTTAGAGTGGTGTTGTCCGGGAAGACAAGTCCTATTTATCAACACTGACATCATACAACTGTAATTTCCACCTGAATTCTGCCACAGGAAGAAAGAAGAAAAAATATATTTTCTGAAACCAGTGATGTTATGAGAAGACACACAACTCATAAGCAAGTTACTTTTGCAGCATTATCGTAAACACAAACTGTATGCACTGTAAAACTGCAGAAAACTGCCTTTGGCCAGGGGCTTCTCTGGTCTAAGCAAATGTGCTTTCACACCTACATCTGTGCTAAGTGTTAAGGGGTAAGGTGAGAATGTTGGCTCCTGGAGAAATGTGGCATTTGTGTGCCTCAGGACGTTGGAGTTTCGTATAAGCTGATTCTCCTTACAAATGGTTATACCACACTGTCACAGCAGCCCAAGACAGGACAATGACTGGCCTTCATGTGGTTTCACTGTGTTACTGGATTAGCAGGAATTACAGAGTTTTTCACTGCCCAGTGCCTCTTATGCAAAGGCACTGGGCCTTTTTCCTTCTGGGCCTAAAGGAACAGATCTACTCCCAAAGGGTGTGCTGGCCCTGGCATTGTCTCACAGAGGAGTCTGGACACCCTATGGAAAGGGTCTCACATTATAAGGAGCTATTCAACATATACAGAACATTTCAAAAAAGGATATAGCACCACAAAATACAAGTCCACTCTCTCCTTAATCAGGCACAGTCTACTCAGTCTGACTTAAAATGTTACATGTTTTTTTTTTTAATTAGGCTTCTCTGTAGAGAATGGACTAATATGCCAGAAGACAATGAAAGGAGAAAAATGCAGTACAGAAAACAACAAAAAAATGGCATAGATATATGAGTAAGTTAAGTTGTAAATCTCACTTCAGCTTTTTTACCTACCAAGTATAAACCAGATACACTCATTTCTCCTGGCACAAGATGAAGGTTTTCATGCATTAGAAGTATATCATAATATTTTTTCACCTATCATCAATTTTTATTTTCTCTTTGGCAGTCACAAAATTTCACCTGGGAAAAACACTTTAAAATCTAATTGCATGTACACCTTATATACTTATGTATACCATCCATCTGTATATTAATCTTAGAAGATTGTCTTTATTTCTTTATTATTTGTTTGCATTCTGCAATGTGTAGATATAAATTCTTCTGGTACATAAGGAAATGGAAAAGAAAACAAAGAACTTTCACTGAAAAGAAAAATTCTCAACTGATATCTTAATTATAATAAGACCTACATCAGGGTATTTGGGGTTTAAATCAGGTCTAATTCAGAGTCCAAAACAGGAGAGTCTGCAGAAATGTGGCCAGATGCCTTATGTGTCAGAAAAGCCAAACCTTTTTACTCCAGTGTGTCAGAAAACCAGAAAATTGCAGGGTTTTTTTCACTCAGTTGTTCACTTACACAAGTGAAAATTAAAAGGCACATATGACCACACAGATTTAGGGAAAACAAATTAAAAACAGATATTAGATTCTCCTATCACATACAGCTTGCAAATATACTCAGCCTAACTAGGAAAAGAGCTTTGTAACAAACCAATGTAACCACTAAAACTGAAAGCAGATTGAAACCCACAACATCCAGAGGAAGTTACAGCCAGCATTAGAAGACATCAGAAGAAAACAGTGAACAGACAGGTCCCCTTCTCTGCAACTACAGTCTAGACTAATACAACCTCATGCAGCTGGGGGCTTCTGACTGTGCAGTTCACCAGCAGATTCAGTGGGCATCAATAACCATATGGCAGCAGCCAGTCCTGGGTACTATCCTGAAATAAATGAAAATACAGATCCCATCTAGAGCCTTATTCCTTTTCTTGTTCTGCAAAATTGAAATACAACCTTGTAGGCCACATTTGTGGTTGTCCCATTTAGAGGTTGCCATATTCCTTGGGGACATAAAGGCACACTTGTATCTTTTGTGAGGAAGAGATAAAAAAATGAAACCAACCAAGAAAAGAAAGACAAAATCTGCCCACATATTTATATTGAAAAAAAAGAATTCAAAACCCAGGTACAGGAGTAGGTAAGCAGGACAATTCTGGTCAAAACTCTTATTTAAAATGAAGTTTTCACCACCTAAACACCCTAAACAACCTCTGCTAGGTTTCAGTGTCATGTGAGCCTTTTCCAGACTACTTCATCTATAGGAAGCTGTCACAAAAGGCTTCCACTGGATCTACAGCTATATGTGCAAAATGAGCTCTGTGATCTTCTGCCTTGGGGTTACTGTGAAGAGAGCACTACAAGAGAGCTCCACTTATCCTGAGGTTAAACCATAACATCACCTGCATTAGAACTGCTCATTCCAATTTGTCAAAGATTTACATTTTGTAGATGAAGAGCCCAAAGCAAAACTGGACCTTTAGGTGCCATCCTTTCATTTGTGAAATGAAATTAGTCCCATTCCTAAATGTAAACACATTCCCAGGGTGATGCATTCATTCGAGAGAACATCTTGTTATAAGCAGTAACATAGCACAGTAGGCACATCGACAGTCCCTGAGGTAACACTGGTCACACCTTCTCTTTTTCCACAATGAATTATAGAAACATCCATCCTTCTTCTGGTCTCATGCAGTACAAAACATTTTATCTATTTTCTGATCATGGATTTGGTGATTTTCTAAATTGTGCAGAGAAGCACCACAGCTCAGCAAAGAATTTAAAACCCCATCACTTATAATTATTGTGGGTGGTAGGGAGTGGATCCTGCAGAAGGCACAACTGCTGAATGCAAGCAGAAAGAAAAGGATTCAATACAAATTTGCTAGAGCATCATCAGTGCCTGCACCAGAATATCTGAGAACTATTTCTTGGTTCAGTGACATACACCTCTAAGGAAGTGGTCAGACATTATGGAAGATCTGAACTAAATAAAAGTACTTCAGGTTTGTGTGCACGGAGTTCAAAGAGGACAAGGAAGCCCTGAGAGAGAGGCTCACTGTGCAGCACGAAGCACGCGTGCCGCAGAGATCAAACCTCAGGTGCTGCTGGAACGTGTTGTGCTCCTCAGCCTCTCACCACCTGCTACTATTGGCTGACTCTAGCTATCAAATGGAAATATCACACCACAGCTCACCCAAAACTGCACCCAATCTTTCACAGCAACACGCATTTATGACTTGCACTTTGCGTCATTTATACTCCCTAATAACAAGGGCCTGCAAATCTGCCTGCATTTGCAAAAGAACCAAACCACCTTATCTAGAGGTGCATCCTTTCTTGTGGCTCTTTAAAAAAACCCCAAAACTGTACCAAAAGAAATATTTTCTTAAGTGTTTGATTTCACAGTTATCCTAATGTTCTTTTGAGAGACATTTTGTTCATAAAATTCTGCTTTGTTTTGGCAATATTTGCTAAATTACCTGACAAATAAAACAAAAATCTGTAAATTCATTCCAAGTCTAGACAACTTGAGGCCTTATGTTGCACAGGTTTTTTTGTACATTTACTTCATAAAAATTTCCCTTTTTGCTCTCATTTGCTTTCCCAAGAGACATCAGTTCAAAACTTGCTTCCAAATGAGATGAGCAGGAGTCCTTCTTTTCTGGGACAAATTGCACTTTACAACTGTAATTTACAAATTACAAATGTAATGTGTAAAGCCTGGCTTTATAGAAAAAAAAAAAATTAAACAATTTGATGCCTGCTACCCACACCTGTTAGAGAGGGAACATGTGCTCTGCTTTCTACACTGATAGGATTTGTGCTCACTGTGGCAGGGACTGGGACTTGGATCTTGTTTATCCCTACTGGTATGTAATATTAATTAAGAGGAAGTTGCCAGATGAATAAGGTGGCAGAGGAAGCATACAGAAATCTCCTCCAAAAATAGTTTGAGGGCCACTTTTACATAGTATTTCACAGGGAGGATGTTTCTGAGAGGTGGAGTTATGTGCTGATACTGTGTCCATACACCAGATTTGCACAGTTACATGGGAAGCTACTACTGAAAATTTTACATTTGCTGTCAGAACTACTGAGATCCACATTCCTATAAAATCCGCCTACAATAACAAAAACAGATTACCTAAAATGCGCTCCCAAATTCTTTTTGGTGCCCACGCTTTCAGAGGAGATAAAGGCAGATACCTAATGGTGGGGAAGAGATTTAAACTGAATCAATTTTCCCCCAAAGCTCAGGTCTGTCATTCACTTCCTAACAAGTTTTTGCACAGCATCCTTCCATATGCTCTGCACACATCAAATAAATAAGAATCATGCAGCATAATAAATGCTTTCAGTTCTAAAAGATAAAATATCAAAGCTGTACAGAATTAATCATGATCATGGTTTCAACTACTGACAAACCTTATTTCCAATGAAAAGCAATATCCATTTCAAAATGTTAAAGATTTTCCTTACAGCAGTTTTACATACAAAACAGTATTTTGAGTATGATTGATTTTCTGCAATATTTTGTATATTTCACAGTTCACATTAGCAATTACTTCGATCTCCCTTTTTACTGGTCAAATATGCCATCTTTCCTTATCCTTCAGTTTTGTAAGGAAACAGCCTTATTTCTAAGGCCCAGATGTTCCTCTAGGCCCCGGGATTCAATAAAGCAGATGGATTCAGAAAATATGGCTGATGACAAAGGCCATCCTAAGTTTGCTACATTAGAAGGACACTGTTGTGAGCAGTGTGCAGGCTGGGCATTAAAAATGTAAATATGTAAAGAAGTGTAAAATATTATACCATATCACTGGGTGACAGAGGCAGGATGAGGCACTGACACCCAAACCTTTCTGGATGTAAGCTATTTCCAGTACTAGCAGGAATTGCAGATAATGAACTTGCTGGCTGGTGGAGCACCAGTGAGCCTTGTGCATGTTTTGTCTCAGAGCATCAGCAGATCCAAGGCCACCACCCACCACCTTTTGGAAAGTTTTGAATAACCAGTTGCCAGAGTAATGACTCAGCTTTGTCCTGACATTTTTCCCCATTTCTCTGCAGGGAGCTATGCAAGAATCAAGAGTGGGGACAGAGTTTTGGCTTTGCAGCAGTTCAGAGAAAGCCAGTCCTGCAGTGACACACCCAATCTTTCCTTTAAGCTTTTCCCTTCCTCTCTTTGTGCAAGAATAGAAAACCAAGCAGATTCCTCGCACCTTTAACACCCTGTTCAGTGACCTCCACTGGACTGAGCAGGTCCAGCAGAGAGAAACAAAGATGATTAAGGGACTGGGGCATCTCTCAGGAGGAAAGGCTGAGGGAGCGGGGCCTGTTCAGCTTCAAGGAGACACGACTGAGAGGGAACCTCATGAATATCTGTCAGTATCTGAAGGAAGGTGTCAGAGGATGCAGCCAGTGGTGCTGAGCAAAGGGACAAGAGGCAATGGGCAGAAACTGATGCACAGGAAGTTCCACCTGAACATGAGGAAGAACTTCTTTACTGTGCAGGTGACAGAGCACTGGAACAGATTGTGCAGAGAGGCTGTGGAATCTCCCTGACCAGAGGTATTCAGGAACCATCTGGACACAATCCTGTGCTATGTGCTCTGGGATGACCCTGCTTGAGCAGGGAGGTTGGACCAGATGACCCACTGTGGCCTCTTCCAACCTGACCCATTCTGTGATCCTGTGATTCCGTGACTGATGATCACACTCATCAAATGCCTCTGCATTGTGTTTTGTGGAGTGAGCCATTCATTCACAGTACAGACTAGAGCTATAAATACACAATGCCATAAAAGGCTTGTGTGTAGGCCTTTCTCCTGGAAAGAAAATATGTTTTGAAGATGGTTTGGCTGATAAAAGTTCAGCAACTTTATCTGCAACTCTAAGCAAAAGGGAACAAAAAGACGATAAAATTTTTTAAATCTTTTTTACCTAAGACATAAATATGTATAAAAGAACAGCAGCCTAAAACTATCTAGAAGATTTGAAAGATAAGGCTGTGCTCTGCCATAGGCCACATTTTGCAGTATTTTATTGTTTGCTTCTAGGCTTTCTGAAAGCTCTGTGTATCAGGAGGACACATTATCTATCCCTATCTAACAGCTTCATGTAACAGCATTCACGTAACAGCTTTCACATACAGCTTTCTGCAACAATTTGGTAAGAAAGTTGAAGGAAAACATAATGGTGTGGAGGACCATAGGTTTGATATTTTGATACTATATCATCCTCCTTGTAAATCCATTCCTTAATTTACCTTCATGCTTTGAAACTGGACATGGAGGATTCCTATAAGTCTGCATGGTGCTAAGTAACTCCAGTGAAATGTTTGGTGTTGTGATGGGCATGACTTGAGGTGTTCAATAATTAACATGATCCAATTTCTCTACCATGCAGATCCATATTTAGGATAAAGGTCAATAACTACAGGGATTTGTTTCTGGCATGTACCACTTTTTTCATCTTTTTAAACACACTTTTTTTCTTCTTTCATGCCAGTAATTCACTAGGAAATCTCAGTAATGTACAGCTTTTGTTCTCTCCCCTGAACTAAAAAGGTGTGTGTGCTTGTCCTGCCTGGAGGTCTGGGACAACATCTCCCATCCTGTATGTGCTGATAGAAAGCAGCTTGTTGGGCTTTAAAGTGGAAGCAGCCTGTCTGCACTGAGACTGGAAGTGAACTGTCACAGGCGGCAGTCTCTCTGTGGATGTCTGGCCAGGAGCTTTGGAGTGACCTTCAGAAAAGGTCCGTCTCTCACTCCACAAAGTGAAACTCACAGTATGAGGGGTCAAACTGTAAGCACTGTTGTTGCCCCAGAGCTTCAGACAGTCTTTCAGATGCTAGGCTCTGGCCATTGTAGAGAATCTGCAGACAGGCTCACAGACACCCAGCTGCCTTGCGGGGATCACTTGCCAAGCAGTGGATAAAGTAAATCTTCTGCAGTGTGGCTGAAACACTAACTTATGGGGAATTTGTCTTTCTTTCCCTTTCTCTCTTGCTGCAGCAAAGGTGCCAAATGCTCAGGATTTATATGTGAATAGTCCTGGTTGTTCTCTGGTTGCAGAGGAGAACCAGAGGGAGTAAGGGCTGCATAACTGGAGCTCATTGCCCCTTTTATCAAACACAGTTCAGGCATGCTGATGGTTAGATACACATCAGAATTTCGAACTGTGGTTTATATAGCTGCTAAAACTCACTAAAACAGCACACACAAATTTCCTTCTCTTCTCTCAAATCAAGAGCCCCTGACAAGAATCAGTGCTAATCCTGGTTTGCGAGATGGTTTTTATCTGTCCCAGAGACAGTTTACACTGCAGTCCAGCTCAGTGTAAGCCTCAGAGGCCTCTTATGTAATGTATCTCTTTCACAGCACGGTGTGCATTTCGCTTAGGCTTGCAGTGTGCATTGAAAACCCTGTCAGACTGGGACTCGTAGGAGGAACTGAATCATAAAAATACAGAATATAGCTTTTCTTTAGAAAAAACGCATGCTAGGCAGGGAGACCTTTGGCATTAGGAGACAAAAGATGATGCATTCCATATTTTCACACACCTCATACAGTAGTGATAACACTACCGTACCTACTTCTTAGAATAGAAAATATTTCTCTTTTATTTCCTATGAACCCAGTAATTGCTGAGGACCCTCCAACACAGCTATTCTACCTTTTATCACAACACAAAATGCAGTGTAGAATCAGAGAGCAGATACAAAATCTCCTAGCATTTAGAAAGATTCATTTCTGTTGGTTTGCCCAGAGATATCACCACAAAGTATTACCCTCTGGACTAAGTATAAATAAGTCCAAGTGCACATGAAAATTCATTTGCTTTTTGCTATGCTTCACCACCATCACTTTCTTGTTCCAGCAGTCCAGAGACAAAATACACTCGTCACCCAAAGGTGACTCCTGCATATTTATTTTCTTGGTATTTTTCTACGGAGATTACAGACTTGGAGAAGAAATTCTTAGAGCAGCAGATCTCTCAGGATGATTGTTACAGCCCATGCAAAGGTAGCAACTGCATGTTGCTAAATTGGGAGTAGCTATATTCACTTGTACCAACAGCACAGATGGGGGCAGGGAATGGGGAGACTCTCCAGAGCAGCTGAGTTTGGACTTAGCAGTGAATACAGAGCCTGCAGTGCTGACTCACTTTTTCCATTTTTAAAATAAAAACATAAGCAAAGATATTTTTAAGTAGTTACAGTGCTTTTCTGCTGCAAGCAAAGCCTTTTCATGAGATTTAACTATCCTCACCACCCCCTGAACAGTAACATACTTTAGTAATCACTCTTATTTAATAAAATCCTTTTAGCCATAAAGCCCAAGACAGTTTTAAATGGAGCAGTCCTTAGTCCATAACTTATTGGTTTCTAAGGGAAAACTATTGTCCAGAGAAAACATAGGAGCCCAAGAGCCAGGATCCCTTGGCTCTACCCTTCATGGTTCTGCTGACATGTTGTATTATGGAAAAATGAAACAGTCCTGCTTGGGAAATTGTGGCCTGATCTGTACAAGCAGATTTCTGTGCTCACTGAAGTTGACAGAAGCTCAGAAGTTCAGCCATAGAGAGCAAGATTCTTCAAACACAGCAGGTTTACTTATGCTGTGTATCTCACTTTCTAGCATCATATGACCAGCATTTGCAAAAATCTTTAGTCAAATCACATTTAAAATTCACTCCAGGAGATAGAAAAAAATGCTGTGGCACTTCCAGAAGAAGGACAAGCATATGACAGGATAAGACCACCAGACCTGGGCTATGGAGTTGCGGAGTGCTCTCCAGGTAACTAAAAGAATTTCAGTAGCAGTTCCCAGAAGCTCACAGGTCAAGGCCTCAGGAGCACAGCAAACTGGGAGATTAAGCAGCGATGAACCACAACTGTAAGGTACAGTTTTGGACAAAGTGGAACCTAGGGAGCCCAACAGAGTTTGAGCGGCATCTTTTTTGACCTTTGGGGCATAAAGCAATTTTTCATATGCTCCACCACTCACAAGTGGTGCCCAATTAGGTAGCTAAAGAAGGGTCAGTTTTTTTGAAAGCGTTCAGTACCCAAAAGCTTGCCGCCAGATACTCAGGGCTCTGTCTTTTGTAAAAAGTACACTAAAAGATTTTGAAAGCTTGTCACACACCCTAGGATAAAAGTGGGAATAAAAGTCTTTTGAAACGTGCCTGTTATTGAGGTGGCTATAGGTTCAAAATTAGCATTTTCCCTTGAATTAACTGCAAGTACAAAGCAACAAATTTAAAAAGAGAAATAATTTTTTTAAGTCCTATTTAAGTTTAATTTAGGAAGTCCCCACTTGGAAATCCCCATGGGTTTATGTTTTATCAAACAATTTTGGTAAAATTATCTTCTGTGTACTTTTTAAATTAATATCAAGAAGGCTCACATATAAAAACAAGTATTCCTCCTGCCATCTTAAAATTACCAGCACTATACAGCTAATTTTGAGATTTCTCTTGCTCTCTCTTTTCCCCTCTTCAGCTGTGTTTGTCTGAGTATTTTTCAGTATCATATTTTTTGGTAATTTGAGAAACTCTCAGCTATTGTTTTAAATAACATCCATTTCACCAAGGGGAAGTCTATTTTTCCTATTCCTCTCCAATTGTGCACAAACAGATCCTGGAGTTTTTTGCATGGCTGAGTCTGTCTCTCTATTTCCCCCAGAGTTCCCACAAGAATCTTGCATTCCTCTCTCCCATCCTGTTGTCTGTGGTTGCCATGTACTGTTTAACAGTTGCCACATTCCACCAAAAAGTGGAAGAATTGCTCAAAACAATTAGCAAGTGACTTTAGTTTGCTCAATATCTCCAGACTTTCCTTCCCATATGACTGGTTTAAAAATGCATTAGATGTAGTTTTGTTGTCCTTATAATGATTAAGGTGTAGAAAACATATACTTTCTGAAGTTCTCTCATCCATTATATGGCTAACAGCTCAAGTCTCCCCTGGCTGTAATCTGGCAGAAATTCAGGCACGAAATATTAAAAAAAAAAAAAAAAAAAAAAAAAATCCAGATTTGGGATTAGCTTCTGTCAGGAAAAAACAAAATTGCTAAAACAAAATTAGAGTGCATAAATTCAGACTATCAGACTTACAACAACTGAATTTTCCCAAAGGATTTGGCTCTGACCCAGCAACCTATATTTCCACCTCTGAAGTAAACACAAAATAACTAGGACTGGATTCCAGAAAACAGTGCATCCCCTCTACAAAACTCCCTTCTCCTTCACAGCTCTAGGATCATCTCACCTAGTCCAAGGTGAAACAAGCACGGTGTTCCTCCCTGCATTCTGCATGCCAGAGAGCCCAAGAATAACACAATAGCTGCATCCCCAGCTGCCAGGCCCTGAGCAGGGCAGTTCCGTTGGCTTGGGAAGAGCTGTGCCAAACTAACTTAGGATTTGGGCCCAAGCATGCACAGGAAAGGAGGGTGTAATAGGCAGAGCAGAAAGAAACCACTTCATTTTTGGCACAGCAGTAGATGGGTACCCTGCATATGGGAGGGAGGAAGGGAGAGGTGTCCCCTCCACCTCTCTGCTTTTATAAAGCTTCCCTAGACACTCTGAGAGATGATGTCTTCACAGTGTTTGCAGAAAGCTCAGACCTTTGTCTGCTGCAAAAGTGAGAGTCCAAATGATTTTTTTTTTCCTCTATCAGTACTGATCCATCAATAGTAATGGCATGGCAGACACAGGCGTCTTACTTGAGGTCAAAGTCAGTATCTTTTCTTTTTTTTTTTTTTTCAAACACACACACACTCCCACATATCATTTGATAATAGAGATGCTGACATCATCTCCTACACAGCTGTATTTCCCTCTGTCTTTGAAGACACCACAGAGGTACAAAATAAATGCACTATGTGAACCACTGCTAAGGATGGGGAGGTGAGGGCTCAGATATACCCAAGCTGCTAAACAGCTTTTAGATCTTAAACTTTTTCATTCACTATAGTCACTCTTTGGAGAATTTGCTTAGCATACAGATTTTCTTTTTTTATTAATTTTAAAACCCACATTTTAATTTTACACACTGAAAATTACTAATAATGCTACTCCTATGGATCTCTGATGAGTCCTTGCAGAATAAAATGAATTTGTGAGAGAAATTAACTGAGCCTCTGCTTTATGATTAATTGCACAAAAGCCACTTTAGCTGCACACCACTACACTTCTACATGTGAAGAGTAATATATGTATTTCATGAAGATGGATATATTTTAAGAAATTAATCCCTATTGTGTGATTGTATTACTTTGAACTGTATTTACTAAAATCCTTTTCCTTGTATCTTTTTTCTACCAAAAATCCTACCTTCTTCCTTCTCATAAAAGTGCCTCCTCAAAAGAAATATGGGTAATTTCCTATGCTGAGATCCATGCAGCAGCAAAGACACATGAGTTATTGATATGTTAGAAGCCACAAGAGCTCCTGAGAATGGCTGCATAGGAATCAGGGTTTGTCCCTCACAAAAAAATGGCAAGATCAACAGTTCAGCTGAAGTGCATTTTCACCCATGCAGAAGGAGCTGGAAGCAATTGTGCAGCAGGAAAGCTATGACATAGCTGCTATCAAGGGAACATGGTGGGAAGAGCCACACAACTGGAAAGCTGTGATGGACGGCTAAAAAGTCTTGTGATGGGAAAAGCTTATCAAGGAAAAATTGATAGGGAGGTAGCCCTGTGTGTTAGGGACAGTTTTAGTTGTCTAAATCTTAATGATGGTGGCAACAGGGTTAGGTGTTTATGGGAAAGAACCAGGGCGAAGACTGACAATGTGGATGTCGTGGGGGGAGTCTGCTAGAGACCACCCAAGCAGGATGGAGCTGCAGACAGAATGTTCTAGAAGCAGCTGGGACAGGTCTCACAATCACTAGCCGCTTTTTTTTTTTTTTTTTTTTTTTTTTGTGGAGAATATCAACTTACTAGATATCTGCTGGAAAGGCACTGCAGCAGAGAGGAAGCAGTGTAGGAGATTGCTAGAAAAGGATACTGTGAGGTTATGCAGGGAGAAAATGGCCAAAGCTCAACAAGAATTTAACTTGGCTACTGCTGTTAAGACAACGGAAAAGGTTTATATGAACATGTTAGCAACAATTAGGGGGGCTAAGGAGAATCTCCATTTTTTATTGGATGTAGGGGGCAACATAGTGGCAGAGGATGAGGAAAAGGTTGAAGTACTTAATGCCTTCTTTGCCTCAGTCTTTAATACAAAGTCCAATTGTTCTCTGAGTACCCAGCTTGGGTTTAGTCCCACTTTAAACCCTTTTTCTGTTTTCTTGTGGATGTTTAGGGGTTTTTTTGCTTTGGTTTTGCAAAGTCATTCCACTTCTTTGATTATGTTTCTCTCAACTGTAGTAGTTTACCAAATGAATGCTCCTGGTCATGCCTAGCTCAGACTGTCCTTGTGGAACAGGCAAGGCAAAGTAAAAGGGATAAAACTGACATGAGGTCCCTGTTGCTTTGCAAATCAAAGAAGGAGTTTCCTACACGTGAAGGCAGATGTCAGCTGCTCGAGGTGCACTGCCAGCTTAGGACATGGCAATAGATAGCACTTTCCACTAGAGGCCTTTCTTTTTTAAACCTGAAATATGTGTTGTGTGCGTGGGTATATATTAAATATAGAGATGCAGATATCAAGACAGTCACATCAATTTCTATCACAGACCACTGAGACATGGATAAACAGTCACACTGTTTCTTAAAAGCATATCACACAGTTGCTAAAGTCTCAGTAACTTCTATTTTCATCATCAAAATAGATTTAGACATTTTTAAGATCTGTATTGGGTTGGCTGACAGTAACTGACTCTGAATTACTACATCTATATTTAGAAATCTCTGTACGCACAATTTACTGCACCACAATCACACTTAGCTATTCAAACATTGTTTCCAGAAGTGATGGCTTGCACCAGCTGCTAGGATTCATCATATCAAGTCACCAACAAAACATTTAATTGTGCTTCTCATTGCCCTTAATCATCAAGCCTCAAAACCCAAGATACTTCTGATAATTTGGAAAGAAGAAATTAATACATGTGCAGACTAGATAGATCCAGATGCATACATAGATGATGTACTTTCTGCATTTCTAAAATTAAAACTTTCAACTAGTTTTAATTATTATGATAGTGAAGAATAACTGTTTGCAAATAAAGTCTTGACATGCCAAATATGACTCAGGAGATCTGCAAGCAGCTTCCACCTTGACACCTCTCTGTGGAGTCTGGCTTACATGTAAATGTAAGAATTACAGAAAATTTTCATTTTTGCTTGGAAAGAGGACAATCATAGACTGAAGAACAGGGCACAAGAAACAGAATTACAGTAGGCAAATAAAGTCAGCTGAGTTTTCAAAAGTCACAAAAACTTTTTTTTTTTGCTTAAAACAAAACAAGACAGAATGAATCTCTACCCCTTTAAGACCATTTGCTTATTGTAATAATTTCTTGTCTGTCTTTAAAGATAAAAACCAAAATATAAATATCAATCAATCTTATTTTCAATGTGGAATTTCACTGCAGGACCTAGAGAAAAATAAAACATATTTAAAATAAAATATGTCATTAATTCAGTAGCTTGTGCAACTGAAATAAAGCCAGATTGTCTATTCTCATCATTCAGGATTTTTATATCTTTATATCTTGATGTTACCCCAGACTTCAGTTTTTATACATAAAGAAGAAATAGCAAGGAGAGAGAAAACTTTTGGAAAAGTTTTGTTTCCACTCCTTCCAAAGAACTGTTGTCTGAAGTCCATTCAAATTTACTTGCTCCACAACAGTTAACACTTCTAAAGTAACTTAAATCCAAGTATTCTAATTACTTTATGAACTAAATTTAAAAATGCCACTGAAAAGCAGAGGAAGTTTGAAATCAGAATTTCTAGTCCACCTTAAAATTAGTTTAGGCAGGATTTTCCTGTATGCTTAATCATTTATTTGAAGACTTAGACTGCATATTTTCTGCATTCTTTATTGGGAAAGATTTTGGATAGTGTCTACAGTCTACTGGTAAGTGGAAAGTAACAAAAATACAGAGCAAATTGATGAGGCCCAAAGGTTGGCTTTAATTAGGAATTTTTAGCTTACTGCATTCCTTTCACAGGTCATAAACATGCTAGTGATTCTAATTATTACATCCCACTAACTTCCAATCTCCAAAAAGACAACTCCTTTTTTCTAGAGTGAATTAGAATATCATTTTACACAGCTCGATAAAGATACGTATTTGCCACAGGGCTGCAGTTCATGCAGAAGTTTCTCAGTCAGTAGCAGTGAACTCTCAACCACAAGTATCAGAACAAAGGAAAAAAAGTCAGAAAAAAATTTCCTTCTTTCAAAAATGTTAAATACAAACCTAAGTGCTACAAAAGCAATGTCCCACGGTTTAATCCTACGTAATTCATACAAACTATTTGATTGCGATAGTAAATTAAGTAATGATTTTCCAAGTTTCCCCGGATTTTAAATTATATATCCTATTAGAAGAAAGTTTACTATTCTGAGCATTGCATTAGCTCTTCCTTTAGCAGTATACAGCTAAGAACTTAGTGCCTCAGAGATTTTTATTGTGACTGAGGTGTCCAGTCATGATGATCTTGCTGCAGCTTTGAAAGTTGTTTATTAAGATGCATGTGAAAGTCTTGTGAATAATTCTCAGTTTGATCTTTTTCAGTCAACAGTGAAAATACCTAAAAATATTTGATAATATGGCATAAACTGAAATTCCACTTACTTCAACTTTGATAATGCAGCACCATTTATGGGTAGTGGTGTTATCATTAGCAAACTCCACCCTGCATGCAAATTAACCAAAAATCAGGATAAATATTTGCTTTCAGTTAGAGAGCCACCATGGTGCATTATCACTATTCCAATTGCAGCTGACCTTCACGTTTTCTCCCATAACAGTCCCTGCACTTCAACCTGCGATTATGCTTTCCACAGATTTTTTGGAATTCCTGGATTACTTTGCAAGATCAGATATTAATTAAGTCACTGTTTGTGCCACTTATTGCCAACCAAATCTCAACAATTTACAGAAATTACTTGATTTTAACAAAGTACTGCTGTTATTTAAATATCTATTTAAAAAAATCAGAAATCTTAAAACTTGGGTTTGGACTTTAGTAAATGACATTCCCACAGTATGATTCAAAACTGACTCTTCATGGAGTCGTAAAACTACACATGGAATTTTGAAAGTGAACACACACAAATCATTCCTGTCAAGAGTCCTTCACTAAGCAATTATGTAGCATTCACCTTTAAATCTTTGTTCTCTCAGTTTTGTACCACTTGTGAAATGATGGATGTCTTTTTCTATCCAAATAGAATAGTGGAAAGAATATTTTCCTCATTTAAAAAGATTTAAGCAGACCATAGAAATGTTCTGAATATTGATTAGGAGTTAGCTTGAAATAAAAATGAAATTCAGCTGTAACTTTACAGTTCCACAGCACAACTTAAAAGAGCAAAGATGAACTGAAATGTGTTAAGATTGACAAATATATTTTTTAAAGAAACTGGAACTAATAATAGCTGCATTGTGTATTTGTCACAAATACCCATTAGCAAAAAAAAAAAAAATCGTGTTTGCACAATGCATTACTGAGACAACATCAAATAAAGGCCAGTATACTCTTCATTACATGTCCTTCATAGGAAATTCCGAGCTAGTATGGAATATGTAGTACCTCAGTGTTCATCACATCAGGAGAGAGGAATAATGCCATGCAGCTCTCCAACAATTCACAGCTAACCAACACTGCTTAAAATTAGATTTTCCATGAGTAAACCACATTGCAATTTTTTTTCACGTCATGGCTCTATTGAAAAGATTTTGATCTCCCTGCAGATACTTCATAATTCACAGTCACAAACTAGGTTCTTAGTGTTACCAATTAAAGACACAAAGAAGGGTGACAGTAAGACCTTTTCTCAGCATGGGTCCATCAGAGTTGTGCAGTTTCTTCCTGCCCTCCTCCTCTCAAAAAAAGTCACTTTAGACATCTGTTTGACTGAGTGCAAAAATTATCAAAGCATGAGTGACTCAAACCCTTCAGTTCCAGGCTCAGCCATCAGCTGAAACAGAGAAAGCACCAGGTTTGAGTCACTTTCCCCCATATGGTGGAAATGGTGAGATGTTAGAAAGCCACAATGGCACAGCACTTGATTTGAGTGACATGAACATCTTCTGCCCACCCAGACTGGGTACTTCCAGCCCTGGGCATGGGGCACCAGCTGGGGGATGGGGAGATGCCAAGGCCAGGCTAGAATCACAGAATCAATTCGGCTGGAAAAGGTCTCTGAGATCGTCAAATCCAACCTATGACCAAACACCACATTGTCAACTAGACCATGGCAATAATTGCGTGTCCAGAACTTCCTTAAAGATCTCCAGGGTGGTGACCCCACCACCTCCCTGGAAGCCCATCCCAACATCTAATCTCCCTTTCTGTGAAGAAATTCTTCCTGATGCCCAGCCTAAACCTCCCCTTGGCACAGCTTAAGGATGTAGGCCTGTGGGTGGGCATGGCACACGGGCACCCATTGCCAGCAGGACCACGGAGATAAGTCCTGCTGCAGCATCCATGTCTGGATAGCAACACAGGCACTTCTTGCTGCCCCCAGGGCCCTGGGATAGGAGTCCTGAGAAAAATGTCATTATTTGAGTGGTAAAATCACCTAGCCAGGCCTTTAGAAACAAGCAGACCATGTCTTTATTCCTGATGCCCGGTCTTTTGGCAACTTAACCTTTTTCTCTGACTCAGCTGACCAGTTTACTAAGTGAGCAGAACAATATCTACTTTTGAAGAAATTTGGCACTCTTGATCTTCATGTTCTCAAAGTGGTAAATATTACTACATTGCAGAACTATGAATAAGAAGCCAAAAAAGATTGCTTTATTTTACTCTGTCTAGTTTTGTCTTTCATCAGAAATTCATTGAATATGGAGAAAGAGGAAAAATATGCTGTTGTCCTTCTCTTCTCCCTGTCCCAAAATTAATACATTTACAGGCGCTGTTGAAATATAATTTACACCTTTTAACCTCCATCTGTGTCATTTGCAGAAGTTATGACAAAATTTCAGCAATCCTCTACTCCCATCCCCATGGAAACTGCCATCAAACTGCCAAAAATGGGACAGAATGCTTTAAACTAATCACTTTTCAATGGAGGAAGGCCTTTTTTTTCCTACAGCTGTTTCCATGGGATCAGAAGCCATTGCTGCTTGCTTAATTGTTTAAAATCTTGTCAAGTGCACAGGCAAGTTCTCAGTCTTTTTAAATGTGACTTTCTGCTTCAAATCAGGTTTCTAAAGCAGAATATTCCGTCTGATTCTTCTCCTATCCCACCAGTTGTCCACCATCAAAAAAATGAACTCAATAGAGTTTTAACAGTTGGAAACATGGAAGAAGTTCCATCTTCTAATTTTGGAAGAATGTTTTCAGTGGAATGAGTGAGAGAGAGGACATGTATTAGTTTTATTCCACAAGGTAGCTCAGCACCACTGTAAAAGAAAGAATTCCTGGGCTAAAAGTACCAGCCAGCACAGAAAAAGCCTATGTTTCAGGAGGTGGAGACTGCAGTCAGAAAGATCCAATAGACTTCCTTTGAGAATTTCCATTCTCATCTATGCCACCTTTATATTAATTTCCTAATATATTAAAAAAAAATAAAATTGGAATATCAGGTTTCCTTGAGAAGAACTGATCAATAACACCAACAGGCAACTCCCCTGGCTGCTGTGAATTCAAAAGGTATATTTTGCTATGCAGGTCCTTAAATAAGTACTGAAAGACAAATCAGTAATTTCTAGTTTACAATTTAGCCCTACGCTAGGAAATCCCCATTAGTATAAACATGACTTTTCATATGAATATGAAACTTCTAAGTCCAGTTTTTGTGTTAATGGCAAAGACATTGCAAACCAATCTGTTAAAATTATACAAGCACGCCCATAAGAATGAATATGATTGGCTATGCCTCTGCTCAGGTCAGAGCACCAGGTTCTGCAATAAATCCAATAATTTAAACCGCTAAAGGCACAAATTATTGTTAAATCAGACAACGACACTAGCCCTGCAAGGGGAACACAAAAGCATTTCCAACTACATATCAGTGTTTTATGCATAAAATATTCTAGGAAAAAAATGTTATTTATACAATAAAATTTTTGAAATGCAAAGTTATTTGGAACATACAATCCTGTATTCAGAATTAGGACAAAGTATAACACTCCTGTTAAAACATTTGGTTACTTGTGAACAGGTCTGAAGATATGCAGCCAGCTACATGGATTTCTTCTCTCATAAGATAACATTGTCTTTTGTTCCAAATGCATGAGAAGTAAGATTTGACAGTAATAAGTATGTGACTAAGTAAATACTAAGAGAGGGGGATAAAAAGAAGAAAATGCATCTTCACCACTACTGTAGCGGAGTTACATGCTGTATGTTCCTGGAAGGATACAGTAATTAAGGAGTGGATTTTTCAGAAGAACTAAATATCCCTTAATGAGACTGTATAAAATTTAGGTCCTCCGGGGGTTCCCTGGGTTCCCAGCCAGTCCGGAGAGTGATCCTCGGCTGACCGGTCCGCAGGGAGGGGTAGATCTGAGGGTCCAGGGTTCAAGTCCCTGTTCGGGCGCCAATTGTATAAAATTTAGGTCCTCCGGGGGTTCCCTGGGTTCCCAGCCAGTCCGGAGAGTGATCCTCGGCTGACCGGTCCGCAGGGAGGGGTAGATGAAACCCGGAAAGCTCCACCAAATAAAGACGAGACGTCTCCCGAGCAGCAGGATCCGAGAGGTTTATTGTAGGAGAGGAACAGCAACCTCTCGAAGGGAAAACTGACTCAGGGAGCCTAGTACAAGGGCGGGACCGAGAATATAAGGGCAGAGGGATAGGAGTGGCTAGGGCACAAACCAACCAATGGGTAACGGGTAGAGGGGAGGAGACAGGATGGGGTGACATGTAATGAACCAATCGGGATACAGGAGAGGAGTGGCATTCTAACAGGGTCCAATGGGATTAACAGAACAGAAGAACTTTCTAGAACCGGGGAGTGTGTTAAGCTTTGACAGACAGCCTCAACTGGGGAGGGAAACAGCATGTGATTGACAACTTCTGGCTATATTGAAGTTGCCTCCCAAGGGAGGGCGGGGACTCCTCCCACATGAGACCATCTGCAGCCATTGAAAACCTCATCAGCTTAAGGTGATGGAACAGAGAATAAGACCAATATTTCTCAAGTACAGAAATGGGGCAATCAAATTGAGAACTCTGCCTGAAGTACCTTGCTCTTAGAGGTTAGTTTGATCTACTGGGTT
This sequence comes from Vidua macroura, assembly GCF_024509145.1. Taxonomy (NCBI): domain Eukaryota; kingdom Metazoa; phylum Chordata; class Aves; order Passeriformes; family Viduidae; genus Vidua; species Vidua macroura. The sequence goes on from NC_071573.1 coordinate 29,146,363, forward strand.
TTAAAACAGGATACAACTTTCTGGATCTCCTGAAACCTTTGCATTGGCCATAAGGTTAGCAATTAGCGCTGGCACAGGACAGGTGCTGACCACACCTGAGATCCAAAGTCATTTGAAACAGCTGATTTTGAAAACCGTTTTTTCGGAATAGTTTGGCACATTGTTATTTATCCTGGTGCATTTAATTGTCAGAGCAGTTATTCAATATAAAAGAAAAACCCTCTAATGATTGGCAACAAAAATCAAATCAGCTTCTCTATTGACTCTTTTATAACAAGTTTTCTAAAGATTTTGATCTTCAAACAAGACCCAAATGGCTGTTGTAGAAAAACACTGTTGAAAGGTTTTCAGATAAAAGCAAAAGAAAGGCAAAGAAAGGCAGCCATGCTTTCTTCAAATTGATGTTAAATGATCAATTCCATTTTTCTGGAGCTAGATGACCACTGGCCCTATCAGGCTCTTTACTCTCTTGTCTCAGGGCCTTATCTGGCCTTTCTTTCAAAGACTTCATGCCTTTATTCAGCCTCCTCTCAGATTCAAAATACAATACCTCACTCTTTATAAACCAGTCTTTTTTGTTCTGAAGAGTGCATAGGAGCTGAAATAATCTTACATTCCTGATTTATACTTTAGCTTTTCTCTAGATATTGTTTGGCAAGCTTGTAAAATTCCACACATGCCACTTCTGCTGTAGAAACTGCACAACAAAAAGCAATGCAATCGTTTTGCCTGACAACTTACCCGTAAAGGAAAAGCAGTATAGTATTAAAATCCACTAGTCAGTATTTAAGTGGGACAAATACTACAATATTTTCTTTTCAGTTATTCTACACTGTACATTTCTGGGATTCTGGAAAAGCTGATATAGAAGTTAATTAAAATTTTGCTGCAGGACTTAGTGTCAGGAATTTTGGTCTTTATATTTCTTGTTATTCATCTGTATCTTCCCAGCAAGAATGCTGGTATTGTTTGCAGAAGTCATTTTTCTGAGTCTCATCACTATGGGTCTTGATACTGTTTTTATTAATGAGTAATCACTGTGTATCAGAGTCTTGCTCATTTGTTCCATCTAGGAGGCAATTTCTGTCCTCAGATGCCATTTGTTTGAACAGGAGACTCCTGCATACATCCAATTCTTTGTTCTTCCTGTTTGTGGGGTTTTGTTTTGCTTTAGTACTTAAAAAAAAAATTTAAAACTCTCTGGAAAAATAAATCACGTGTACGTAATGATAGACCATATCCCCACCCCCCAGATGGGTTATTTTGGGTCACATTTCATTTTCACATCAAGAAAAAACTGGATGAATAGTGAATGGGAAAGTATCATTATAATTGGAATCCTGCTGGTTTATGAAGTCCTGCACATCTGGAATAGGGTGGGAAAAGAGAAACAGAAGAGTGGGATTCTTCTCACTAGACAAAACCAGGGAGTCTGGAAAGCACATGTTGTCTGATTTCTTAAGTTACAGTGAAAGTTAGCATTCAGAAAAGAAAATGTTCAGCAACAAGCCCTCCCTCCCCACATATCTCAGTTCAAAAGTGCTCCTGTTCTCTCTTTGAAGCTGTACCTCCACCACCTCTGTTAGTCACTTTCTATGAATATGTGGGTTATTTTCCTCCTCTTTAGGCCCCAGTGAACACTTAACTGGGGTATCAAAGTAATTCCTCTCCAGCCAGCCTCCTAGTTACAGTTTAACAGGAACTGCCCTCGTACCATACAGCAATTTAGGCAGGCAAACACATTCATTCATGTGACTGATAAAACGTGTTTGCTTTGTGTTAAAGAATCTATAAAAGCCTTTTCTAACACTGTATTGAAAGAGTCGTGAAGGTTTCATTAGTGGTAAACAACTTCAGTGCCTTATCTGGGTCACTATGGTGTTACACACACAGGCCTGTGCCCAGGGGCCTTTACAGCTCTTTGGAAGTTTCATCTTGAACTCCAGCTGAGCCCCCAGGCAGGGAAAGAGCAGGGGCACAGCCTCTCCAGAACTGTGAAATTACACTCTGTCTCACAGATGAGAGGGGTGGCACGTCCACCCCAAGAATGCACGTCTGCATTCACTCCACAGAGGTGCCAGAAGGCTCCAGGGAGCTCCAAAGCATGCAGCCAAGCCACTTCTACACCAAAGTCCAGGACAGGGACAATGCATGCTGTTGGCTAAATATATGCTACAGGAAGAAGCCACGAGACTATATTAGTCTGCATGAAAAGAGTGACAGTGTGGTGATGTACTGTGGGGAAGTATCACATGACCCCAAGAACTATTATTTTTATTACCATTATTTTGTCATCTCTATCTTATTTAGCTCTCCATGCATACTTCCCAATCCATCATACAGCATAATTACATTCAATGACTGAGCTCTCAAGTTACATTGCAAAAAGAAACTCATTCTTAGAAGTTTCTCAACTGAGTCGTAAGCAATTAAAACCATCTCTGAGTGCTTCGTTTAATTTTCTTCAATGGAAGAAGTCTTAGAAGTAGGTAGAAGTAATTTCCTTTTCAGAAGGGCCATGAATTCTTATTATGGCATATGAATAATGCATTGTTCTATTTAAAAGATCTGAAGAGCCAGTGTGGGTCTGCTGAAAGCTGGACCTATTGGCAACATAAAGCAGGGGACTAAAGTTCTGCAAATAATGCAGTGATGAGGGTTGCCTCATCTGTCAGACACAGGGGGCCTATAGAAGAGGGGACCTTGTCTTGTTCCAAGCACAAAGTGGGCTGGAGACATGTTTAAAAAAGTAACTTAATAAAACTAGTCTACTTCATATAGGGCAAGTTATTTGGATGTGTCAGCCACTTGACCATGAGCAAGATCCAGATATTTCCCACTGAAAATAGAAAACTGGTGAAAAAAATACTTCCCTCAGTGCTAGTGTCGCTGAAGCAGCATATCCATCAAAGTCAGCAGGGCCAGTTTTTATAACTAACCCTTTCTAACCCATTTCATTACTCACCACTAAAACATTTTATAATTAACTCTTTCAGATCTTAGACAGAGAACACATCAGGTTTATTCTGCAGCTGCAATTCTGACTGCATAGTTTTACCACCCTTAACATCACTTTGTCTTTGCTGGGTTCAGTAACCCCTACTAACAGGTTCACCTTAAATATATGGTCAAGAGATTGGAGCAATTGGTGCAGAACTGTGTTTAGAAATGTAAACGGTTTTGGGATCTTCTCTTATTTCTGAGAAACAGTGTATTTGTTAAAAAAAATACAGCTATAATAGCAAAATCTTTGTTTCTGAATAATGTTTGCATAATCAGGACTGACACTTAGGCATTTTTCTGCTCTGGCTAATCTCAGTACCTTCTGCAAAAAATATAAAGTGATTCTCCACAATTTCTATTGGCTGTCTGGACAAAAGGCTCTTTGTGCACTGCAGGACCAAAAGCATTACATACAGTAAATATTTGAGCTGAAGGTGTGCTACTGATAGATTTGTATGCACCATCTTTATTTTATGTTATTCATGTTGTTGGCTTGCATCCCACTTTGTGGCCCAGTAAAGTAAATGACTGCTCAGAAAGCTGCTGAGCAGGAAAGAACCTGCTACGTAGTACACAAATTGCAACAGATGATTGCTACTTCAGACAATAAAAATCTTGTTATTTTTAATAGCTGGGAGAATGTATGCTTCTTGGACTGCATAATACACCGTTATGATTCACAAGACATTTTTAAATACTAAAATGCCATCTTAATTTACTTCAGATCCACCTAGCCAGGTCAATATATAAAAAATGTGATCACTTTAAAGAAAAAAAAAGAACAATCTTAATCAACTAGATATTTCTATGAAGGGGTGAACAGCTTTGATGGACCTATTATTCTGCCTTAATTTTTGGAGACAAAGCAACTGCTTCAGAGAGGTGCAACTTCTAAGCAGCAAAAATATATGAAATTAATGCATCCCTTATGGGTGTTTTTGTTTCTCTGATAAGTACTTTATTATAGTTGAAGAAAACTACCCTTGAGAATGAGAAAAAGAGGCAGAAGACATGTCTTTGTTAGAGTGGAATTTATTTCATTGTGTGGGGACTAACAAGTTAAATTTAAGTTACTTCTGCTGGCATTACTTGCCTAAATCCTCCTTTACCAAAAGAATAGCCCTATTGTAGTATCACTGGTATTAGCTAAAGGGTTAGGTAAATAAAGCTGGTAGAGGTGACAACATGATATAACAGTTCTTTTTTCAAATACTACATGAATGTGATTCCTATCATGTTCTTCTTTCACTTAAGTGCCAAAAACAAGCCAAAGATCTCAAAATCTCATCCTCTGTCTCATGACTAGAAAGAATAACCAATCCTGTACATGGTGAATAAAAACTGAGCCATGTGCATTAGATCATTTCAAGATCAAAACAACAAGCATACTTGAATCTCTACCAGGGATTTTTTAACTCACAGAATTTCTAATAGATATCCTGGAACAATATCACGCTATTTCTTCTCTTCCTGTAGTTCTGGCAACTTTAATCCTGAAATACAGCATTTCTAAGAATAATTTTTAAAAATTGCTTATACAACAAGCGAGGTTATTTTTTAGTATTAATCCTTACAATGAGGTAATGGAACTTCCAGATGCCAGACCAATCTATGTCCGGCAAATAACGTGCCCCATGTGGCTCATAATTAACCCATACTCTATAAGATGTGCCCCAATGACTTAGCAGAACCTTCTTTGAATGAGAACAAAAGACATTACACCTAATTTAGGGACGCAAATTAATAATACTGAAATGGAACCAAATACTAGACCCATCAATATTGTCCTCTATACTGATATTTCACCAAGCAATCAGGGGATTTTTAAATTCTATTTGGGGATGTTTTTCTCAGAGAAAGGAGGAAGAGAAAAAAACAGAGTCCAGAAGGATTTTAGTTTTACTATGAGTATTGGAATGGAGAACTTTGAGCTAAGATGTCATCTGGTTTTTAATTCATAAGCATAATTAACAAAATACTGGTAACAGGATAGAACTTTTTAATCAGCATTGTAAGAGTTTCTATGAGATGTATGATTATATTAAAACAAAATGTATTGGCATCCTCAAGAAATTACATGACACAGTTCTCTAGTGTAAGGTGCCAGGGGATCAGAGAATACTTCAGGTTGGAAGGAAGCTCAGAATGTGTCTAGATCAACCCTTTGCTCTAGGCAGGCTCAGGCATGTGGTCAGACCAGAACACTCAGGGCTGGGACCAAATGAGTTTTAAAAACCTCCAAGGACAGAGACCACACAGCCCCTCTGGGCACTGTCTTCACTGCCTGACTGCCCTCATGGCAAACAGGTTTCTTCCTGTGCACAATTTGCTTCTCTCTTGTTTCAGTAAATACCTGCTGGGTCTCACCTTCCCACCACGCCCTGCTGTCCATAGTGGCAGCACTTTCCCAGGTGCTGCAGAGCTGCTGTTGGTCTCCTCTTGAAGCTGCCTCCACCCCAGGCTGAATACCCATTATTTATCTGCAGCAAGTCCACAGTATGTAACACAAATCATCATAAATCTTCCTACACTCAGGCAAACTTCAGCCGACATCACCCCTAGGTGCGTCAGTCAAAGAAAATGCTGACAAGTGACATGGAAGCTCCAATCTGTCTGCTTCCATCAGATGGACTGCATGAACCAAAAATTTACTCCAATTCCTAATTCCACTTCTTTCACTGCAGCCTCCAGCAGCACCTCAAGCATGCCACAAGAACCAATAAATTTTTTGTGCTGTATTAAAACATTCTGCAATTCTAGTCATCATTATGACTCTAAGAATAGTGAGTTGATTGTACAAAACAAACTGTTGACTGCATTACAGCTTCCCAATGCCAAGAATATGCACCTGATGAGGGAAAAGGTAACACACAAAGTCTGCTACAGACCCAGCAGGTACATTATCCATGCAGAAATTATCTTTTACTATGAGTGTAGTCTGATGTGTAATTTCATACCTTTCTACCCACCTCTAGAGAGGCATCAAAGGTCTAGAAATTCAAAGGTTTTTGTGAGGATATGAAGAATATAATGATGAGTTATTTAATGAGTACATTCATTTCTAGCCCATTGTACAATGTCCTGTTATATATTATAATGGAAATTATCTCTGTGTGTGCTTTTTGGCTTCCTCCACTATGACACCAGCCAGCCACCCTCAGGTAATCATGTCCCTGCTAAACCAGACACAGATGGCTTCTGCGTGGAGGCAGATGAGGAACTTTCTTGCATCTCATTCCACCACCTGGCTCAGAAATGTGATAACAAGCAGCCAGGCATAGAGTCACATCTGATATTGCCGCAGCCACTTTTTCTACCATGAATATTTATGATTGAAGTGTAACCAAAACATGGATACACTTTTGCATATGAGAAGCAGAAAGCAACATTGAAACAAAAGTAGTTCACAATCTGCCTTTAAGACGCTGGTCTGAAATTTCAGTTTAACAACACATTTCATATTTTTTAGCATGATCCTATGTGAACCATTCAGTTTCTCTTACCTGCAAAAAACAATTGAAAAATACCATTTTTGATGCCCACTCTTTGTTTCCTGTTGTTGTTTTATATTGTCAACCCTTTGGTGAAAATACATCACTTTCTCCTTGCAAGAGCTACACAGTATGGAAGAGTAAATCTGGTTCAAGTAGATGTTAATTTGGAAGGGCTTTAGATCCTAAAGTTGAGCAGGATAAGTGCATAGCACACAGCAGAAATCAACAGCCTCAGATTCCATTGTGGTGTTTGGACAGGGATTTAGGTCTACTCAAGCAGCAGAGCTCAGAGCATTCTCCCCAGCACCCAGCTTTGCACCCATGAGCTGCATTAAGTTTAATTGGTGTTCTAAGAAATAATGTTACATGAGGTCAAACAACTTACACCTGGAGCAATATGGAAACCTGAAGATGAATGTGGAAACACAGGATACAAACAGTGTGGCAATGGAAAAAAATATCTAGTAAGATGAACGCTGTATTTATAACCTTTCATCATTCCAGTGATCACTTAACAAGGACAATTTAGGAATGCTGTTGGCATTTGCAAAGCCATTTGTAGTTCTGGACACACTTTTTATTGGATCTAAGAAATAAAGTTACTCTGCAGCAATTCTTCAACAGAACTTAGTGATCAAATAGTGTGGCAGAAGTGAGAGGTTTTGGTGAAATACAACATTTAACACTCCTTTGATAGTCTGAGCACTCATAAGGAAAACAGAACTTAGCCAAGAAAGCAATTAAAGCTTCAAGCCAAATCCTCTGAGGGCATAAATCAGTTGCTCTATTTTATACAAGGTGAAGAGCTGGTCCTGAAGTGAATTCACCCTGCTACTGTGTTTTCAAAAACTTCTATTCACCCCTCTTGCTCACCAGCGCTTGAAAGGAAGCATCCCATGAAGTACATGGCAGAACCCACACAATATATCTCTCTGCATTTCCTCATCCTGTCCCCTCTGCTGATGACCTCTGGACCCTTTCCTTCAAATCCTCTGTGTTCTGATACCCTCACAGCACAAACATGGTTACCTATTTCCTACAGAAATAAACTTTGTTCAGTAACCATGGACATAGCTTATCCAGTCAGGAAAACACAAAAAAAACCTGTCCATTGTGAAAAAAATGAAAACGCTCCTGTTCCCATTCAGTGACCCCATCCCCGCTGACACCAGAGCAGCAATTTTTCTTATCTGAGGAAACATGACCACATGGGAGAAGATTACATGCTGGAATATTGCAGTCACATTGAGCAATACCTTTCTTTTTTCCTCTTCTGTAATCACAGTACTGAAGGATAGATCTGACAGGATTTTATTGACACAGACTTTTTATAGATCCAGTTAAAAGGTCCCCAGACGCTCATTCAGCTTCCTGTACATATAGTACAAAAGCACTGCAGAATCATTGTTAATGAAAATACATTTTACTGTGAATAAGCAGGGCAGGAGAGAGGGGAATTCCAAAAGACCTTATTAGACACCACTTCAGTGTGACACATTACCTGTGTTAGTTTGCCATAACCAAACAGGAATACCTTCTCTTATCATTAAGGGAATTGTAAGACATGGCCTCAGTCCTTAGCCCACATCTATCTGATTGAACTTTGGCATATGTCTCCTTCACCTCATTTCCCTATCTCAACAATAAAGACTGGTTCCTTCACTTCATCTATCTTGTCAAATTAGACATGTACATGAACCCTTCCACCCTAAGTAATGTGGTTGGAATAATGTAAGAAAGCCCTAAAAGCCATGTATCCAGCCACAAAAAGATCCTTGCAGTGAAACACAGAAGTCACTAAGCTACTTACAGAAGCAGTACACTACATCACATAACAGTCTGATCTCAGCTGAGCTCCCAGAATTACGTAGGTTAATTATAATTTTAATTTTATGTACTTTGAGATCCTTAGCTGGAGAATTCAGCGAACTATCACAGTAATAGCATCAACTAGTTAAAACTGGAAAATAAGTGCTTCCTTAGCCTCTTGGTTTCACACATTTATCCCCTTTTGATGCTGATTTTTTCTATGCTTTAAGGTAAAAACAAAACACAACACCAGTGCATGTTCCTAAAATGGGAGCAAATTCCCGACAGCTTTTGTGCTATGGAACAGTGGGAAAGAAATACACATACACACACTTTTCCCATTGTAATGAAGCTCTAACCATTCTTGTTTTTGAATAAGGCAACAGCAAAAACAGCTGAAGTTTGAAATGTGACACTCGGCACACACACTGTCCTTAATAAGTACATGGTGTGCTGTGTTTGAGGGAGACACGGGTTTTACTTTTTTTCCTCAGTACTAATTGACTGAAAAAAATCCCTTCCAATTTTAACAGAGCCTAATAAAGCTGTGCTTTTCTGACATCACAACAGTTAGCTTTACCTAGATTGACAAGCTCATGAGCTGCTGAAAAGATTTGTGTGAGGGAAATGTTCATAGATAGATAACATCATACAGTCTGATTCATAAAGTGATAGAAACCTGAGTAAAATCACCTAAAAGTGATCACTGATCCATCACAGACCAAAGATTGGCTCTGGCAGCTCAGACTTAATTCAGTGTAAATCACAGATGGAGTCAGAACACCCATTTCTTCTGGAAAAACTTGTGATTGTCTGTGAACTTCACTGTACCCTGAACTGCCTTTTCACTGAGCTGAAGGCCTTCATTCCTCTTCTCCACTCATGAATTATTTGGAAATTATGGTTCTGGATGTCTCACTTCCTTTGTAAGTAAGCTTAAGGCCCCTTTCACACTTCTGCATGTGGAGAACAAAATGCTGTTTTACACTGGATGCTGCTGCTACCACCCCCACCTCCCTTCAGAGTACAATTCTCCTGCAAGTCAGATAACAGCTATTTTCACAGAACTCTTCTATTTTTAACCTATTTATGGCCATATTTATTCTTCATCTCTGTGGCCACTAGAAGGTCACATCTGTAGTGTACTAAGTCTGATCTGTCTTAGTGTGAGAGTGGTCCCTGAGGAACCTCCTTATCCTCTGGATCAAGGATTTTAAAGAGAATAGCATGGCTATACAGGCCACTTACACACAGGATATGCCATGGGGACCATCAAGATCCTGAGCCATTTTTGGATCAAACCACAGGCACTGAAGATTACATGCAAGACAGCAAGCCAGCACAATGTCATGACTTAAAGGATTTGGAACTTCATCATTTCTCAATTTATGACCACCTGAAGGAATCAGGCTGGCATGGAGGACCACTAGTCTGGATATCTAGGCCCTATTATCTCTAGAGAGATCAAGTGGAACTCAAATACAAAGGCAGCTGAGCATTCATTATAATCTAGATGTGTCAGAGTAATCTGTCCAGGCAGAAACAAGAAAAAGAATATATTTATAGGCTTGTGACCATGCATGTCACTCTTATTTAATGTTGCCTTTTAGTCATGGAAGCTGCTCATTTACAGATTGCTCCATAAATAATTTTAACTTCCCTCCGACCCTGCAACCAGTCTAACACTTTGCAAACTCCATTTCACCTGCCCCTTGCAACACCACAGTGAAAGCTCAGTAGTGTATGATTTTTCATGCACAGATCTTAGCTGGTTAAGTTTCCAGTTCAGCAGATTTAAAACATTGCTAATGCTCATAATTTAACATTGCAGCAAGCCAAACCCAGGTTCTAACCAGAAAAACAGACACCTCATGCGTGCTGCTCTAACTTTCCAGCTCAAATAATTGTCTTATGTCTGCCAACACAGTACACATGAGTAAGACATTGGCACTGAAGTGAAAACTGCAAGATCAGTTATCAGGGTTTGCAAGCTTTTCTTAGCAACAGAAAAGGCAACCATCATTTTCTGTCTGTGCAGGATTTCAGCAGAAACAAGCCTCTTTAATTTCATGAAGAAGAGAGAGCTTTTCAGCCTCACACGAGAGGTCACGCACAGCATTCTAGCAGTGTGCCTGGATATAATCAAATATAGAAGTACCCACTGCCTCTGTCTTTCACTTCTTCATTTCCCATCCTCTAGTCACTGACAACTTCAGCAATTATAGCTACACTTTCTGCTATCTTGTAATTACCTTTGAAACCAATTCTAAGAAGGTCATGCCCAACACCATTATTTGGTCTGTACCAAAATCCCAGCATCTCCTTGCAACAGTCAGTCTAAAGTGTCTGGCATTGCTGTGAGTCTGGGACAACAGTCTAAATCCTGACCTTTTTGCTGAAGCTTTCCATATTAAGAGAAAAATGTTTTTCTCACCTGTAGGTCTTCCTAAGCCTTAAAGATACTTGTGAGGACTGCATGTTAGCTAAGGATCAGAATTTGAATCTGAGATGTGATAGGACAATTCTATTCTTCATATCTGCTAAAGCATGTCATTAGAAGGCATCCACTGTGGCAGAGCCTTTAGTCAGAATACAGGTTTAAAGGCAAGAAGTGATGCCAGGGATGCTGGCAGGAAGAGTCACAAAGTTGTGCCAGGGAAGACAGAAAAAGCAGCTTAGTGAGATCACAGAGGTGATCTTTAACATCCACTGTTCTCAGTCTTCAGCCAATACCAGGTTGGTGGCAACACATGACAAAAATCCTGGGGATGAAAAACTGTAGCAATTACCAGCAAAATGCACACTCCACCATGACAAATGTGCCATTTACATCTTTCAGAACTCTCAGTAATTGTTCCAGCTTCGAAACACAGAAGCAAAGCTAAATTTTCTTTATACCTTTCCTATTCTTTTTCACCTGTCATGATTTAAAATTCAGAGTATAAAAGATCCATACCTCTGTTGTTACTCACTATTGCAGGAAGAATAATTTTCTGGAGAAACATGTAAGTGTTACAGAAATGGTGAGAACTATACTCTAATTCCCAGGTCTACTCCTGCTGATGATGGTTAGGACAAGTGTAACAGACCAAAAGCAAGGAAGTCTCAATTCTAATATGCTGCACAACCTGCAGAAGACCTTGGTCTGTTCCCTTTATGGTTTACCTCTTTTGCTGACCTTGGACACAAAAAATTAGGCTGCAGAGGCAATCACTCATACTAATTAACCCCAAACTCACAAAGCAAAAGAACATTTCTTCCACCAGCCACTGCTGAAGCACAGATTCAGACATGTCTTGGTACCAAGCTCTTGCTGCAGTACCAGGCCTCTTCGGTTTGGGAGCTAGACCCATGGAATTACCTGGGCTTTTGCAAATTGATATGGCAGAGTGTCTTTTGTTTAAAATAGACACACTTCCTTGCTGCTGAAAGAGAGCATTTTGATACAGTTATATTGGTAATTCTGAGTTACAAGTTCTTAGAAAGAGATATTAAATACTATTTAAATGCTGGTGCTTCTTGTTGAACTTAGTAGGGGATTAGATTGCTCACGTCTTTTCAGATTTCCCCTTATTGTACAGAAACAAAAGTGTGCTCACTAAATTGTTTTAAAACTTCATTGTGCCTTACAGAATTTTAGAATAGTTTTCACAGAGGGGGATTGAGGGGAAGACTGTTGGGTTTTGGCTAGAAAAATCTTATTTCAGAACAATGCTAATCAAACTACTAATGACTATCCCATGAACAAGCATGGCCAGCATTGTTCTTTACAAAATATGCACCAGCATTGTTCAGAGACACTAAATGAGGATACTTTTGGCTACAATTCACAGTGCAACATGTCATCATAATATCATTCTGAGGAAGAAGGCTTAATGCTTTGGATATCTACCTGAACATCATTGGTACCTCATCACTGAAAACTAAGATATTGGCAATGCCACTTTTTGCCAGCCTTTCTTCCTTCAAAGCAAATATTGTGGACTACAAGAACAACTGTTCAATTCAAGCTAAATGAGCAACAGGTCATCTCTAAGTATAATAACTATAAGCCCTAAACATAATAATATAATAAGACATTTCTAAACATCCAAAAGATTGTGTTTCATGAATAAGCTGCCTTAAATGCTATTTAAACAAACTTATCTACTACTAATACCAATGTTGACATTGCCCTGGATTTATAATACATTTTCAAAGGCCATTAATATTGTCATCATCAAATATTCAGCATTTCTTCTCTAAAATAAGAGATTTTTTTGTTTTCTTATATTTGATCTGATAGTATCAAAGACAAACATTTCAAATTTTTTTTCTGCAAACACTTTTGACTCAGTTCTAATTCAAGACAAAAATAAACTACATATACTATGAAACTCCAAACATCCCACCAGGCAGGAGCTCAGTTTTCTAAGCAATCTCTATTTTCTGTAAAGACAAGCCATTTTGAATCTTTCTAGGAAGTTTTCTAAATGCAAGCTACCTTGTGCTACCAGGACACTTGGTGTTACAGAAAAAGAATGCCAAATACAGAACACTCAGGCAATATTCCATGTATGCCTTATTCTTCCCTTCAAGATATGACAAATGCTTCTGCTCTTCACCCTACTGACATCAAAGCTTCATTCAGCCCACCATTATCACAGCTGAGCACCAAAGCAATTGCTGGGTTTCCTTTATTTGCTCCAGCTACAAAGGAAGGAGACATTGTTTCTCCTACAGAGAGCCCATCTTAACATCCCTAATGAACACCAGCTAAGACACCTGGAAGGATCCCAGGAATGCTGGAGACAAAAGCATGGAAGGCCTGGAGCAGGTTGTAATGGTGGTGGTTGTGGCAGGTCTAAGTAGAGATGGTTCCCATTGCCTCATGTCAGACTGATCCTGAACACAGACCACTTTATGAAGAAAACATTATTTGTTTTCATACCAGTTCTCACTCCTTAATCTAATCTCTCCTCTCTAAAATGGGTGTTTCCATCTGGAGTCTTCTCATAGGTCACAAGGTACCAAGGTGGATATTTTTATTTTAACGTGGAAATTCTACAAACCAAATCACGGGATGGGAGTTATCACTGAGTCAGAGCACCCCAGACCAAAAACCTGGCATAACTGTTCTCAGTACCATGAGTGGCATTTACATCTACCTCTATTCAGATCTCTACCTAGTTTACAACAAATAATTGTACTACAGTTTGATAGAAGTGGCAATAACATCTACCAAAAAAGACTGGATTAATTTATTTTAAAATTATTCTAAAACTTATTGAACATGACGTGCACACAAAGGTCATTAAGTCAGAATAGGACATCTTAAAAAGACTCCAATAACTGATGAAAAAAATAGTGTTCAAAAATGCCCACTTGACTACAGACCTTTGGCTCACTCAACAGCTGCTGGAAAAGGTATTACAGGACTTGCAGACTCTTGCGAAAATTCTACTTCGGAAGGCAAATACCTCAGCCTGGCACAAGTTTAGAAAAATAACTAGGCCAGTACAAAAGGATGTTTACTGTATTATATCTCCTTTTTAAATGTGGGCCTTGTTTCTTTTATTAAAATAACAGTATGCATGTGCTTTATCTAGGTTAAGTTATCATTTCATCAACAAACAAGTGCTGCATAGCCCCTCCAACCAGCTTTGGAAATAGCCCAAATAAAAGAAAATAACAGCTGTAAAGAACCACCTCAGCTTTATTATTTTACTTTTCTGAAGTACATCTTTTGTGTGACTCACATGCTTTGCCCATGACACCCATTTAACACCTGGAGTGGCTATAGGAATCACTGAATCTGTCTCACACTTGTCTTTATCCACTTGGCTGTCTCACAGACAAACCAGGAGTTAACAAACCAAGTGTATCATGAGGGTCTAATAAGTATATTTATATCTGAAGCTGCTATTCTGGCTTTCAGCACAGCAGGTAAGTCCGGTTTTGATAGTTCACAGCACAGAAATATATCTGTTATGTGGTATGAGGAGCTGTTGCTAATGAGTTTTTGATACCACTAAGCTTTCTTTCTTGAGAAAGGTGACACAAGGCAAGAGAACAGGAGAGCACAGGGCCACTTCTGCTAAAGAAAAAGATAATGTAAAACCTGGAGTTCTAATCTCATATGCATAAGCTGATGTCTAAGGAGTATTATATACATCCTATTGTTTGCTATACCAACTGGAATTTTCTTTATTCCAAAGGTTCTTAGTTACATGACTACAGACCCACATGGTATTGACTGGGGAGGATGACACTTATGTCAGAGGATCTCCACTACAGTTGAATTGTGATGTGAGAGAGACACTGACAACAGGGTCGAGCCTTGTGTTCAAATCAGCCCACACAGGAAACCTTGTGCATAATAGCCAAGGGTATAGCACATGAAAAATACATTCTGAGAAGAAAAAAATGTCATGTTTTATATTGCAGCTACCAAAACCTCCTTCTTCTCCTTTGCCATGTGCAAGTCATTGTTAGAAGAGCCTCTTTGTTCAGGCCAAGAAGGCTGGTGTAAGGAAAGGGAGGTGCCTGGTTCCTCAACATGAGATCCCATTAATATTACTGATAGACTATTCTTTAAAGAGATCCATCTGTTTCTTATTTGGCATATTCAGAATAGTAGCTTGTAACATTTTTACAAGAAACTGTGTGATCCAAGAAAAGCAAAATCTAATGTAATGAAGGAAAAAGAGAGAATACTTATTAAACAATCCCATCAATGCTGTACAATTTAAACATCCATCTCTAAATGGCTTCAGTCTGTTCCATTCACAGCTGTCAAATTTCTTTGCTACAGGGGAAGAGGATAGAAGGTTTCTTATTTCCCTACAGTTTTGCAAAATATGCATAGAAGTAACATCTCCTAAGCACATAATAAATCTTCTGTTCTTGTGAGTCACTGTAAAATGCTGCCCTTCATAGCTGCATTACAAACAGGTTTCTTCACTCAAAATCTTAAGCTGCCTTGCAAGAATTTAAGCTGAAGGTGGGATCTGAGGTAGGATGAAGTTAAGTTAAAACCAATCTATGATAGTAGGTGTCTTTGTTTGAATAACAATAGACCTGACTGGGGAAGTCTAGAAGGTGTGCTGCCAAAGGTGGGCGAAAAAAGTGTTCCAGCATAAACACTAGGTCCTTCTTCAAGCATCAAGTTTGTGATTTCCTGATAACAGAAAAGGCTTATATTCAGCTTGTACTATATATATATATTTTCAAATATCTGAAACAGTCAAGAGCATAGTTTCTTAGTGAATGTTGCTGATATAAAGTTATTTGGAATCAAGTGTTTCTGCTAATGAAGAATTAAGCCTAACTATTAATATTGTCTATCAGCACTGCCCCTTCTTCTGGCTGGTACTTGAATCAACATTGCAAAATGTTATTTGCCTTCTAAACATATAAAGTCATTTCATTGTATTCTAAAATACAGCTAAATTATCTTTAAGGTCCCTTCAACCCAAGCCATCCTATGATTGTAGGATACTATTCCAATTTGTGAGATGAATGTTATCTATTGACAACAGTCATGCATGAGTATTTACACAATATTTAATATATTACTTGAGCAAGGCAATGACAGGATGAGGTTGCAACAACCAAACCTAATTCTGAACCAACAGTGAGAATTCACAGTTGAGGTTTTGAACAGTGAGACCTGTATAAGGTCAAAATAAAAGACTAGGCTTGCGAGAGGTTATTTGATGTTCAGAGACATTATTTTCAACAAGGTTTCTATGACTTCTATCACTTATTTTATGTAGCTGTAGATTCAGGACATGCTAGGACTCAGCTGTAATCAGGCCAAGTAGATAATTCAGTTAAATGTCATTACCATTAGCCTCCAAACAATTGCCTTTTTTAACTGCCATACAGCTGTGTACAAGAAGCATTCTTCTTTTTATAGAGAAGTACTTATTTCATAGGCATGAAGAGAGAGAGTAAAACTGGTGTCAGATAATAGTTGCTGAAATTTTACTGAGTCTGCAGGTACAAATTCACACATCAGCAAAATCAAGTGATCATCAGGATTCAGAAACAAGAATTGCCATTTAACCAAATTTTAGTGGCAGAACCACAAGCTGATATGCTTCCTTTTCAGTTTCAAAATGAAAGTGCAGTCAATCACTTTCATGGGACATGAGAGGAGCAGGAAAACAAAATCTCCTGTGCCTTCAAACGCAAGCTGTTTGTGCCTGACAGAAAGAGGAGCACAGCCCTGCCTCCTGTGAAAACTCCAAGTGCAAAGGGCAGCAAGCACCACACACCCCTGTTGGTCCCTACTCCATTGCCAAAATCTCTCAGTTGATCTTCTACAATGCCTGGTGTTCAGTCAGCCCAAAAATAACACTGGTGTTATGCTTCAAATTTGGGATTTGAAACAATGCAAAATGAACTGGTTAGCAAAAGAGTGCTACTGATTAGCACAGTCAGCAAGGGATGAAATGCAGAATGCTCTGTGACAATGAAGGCTAGTATAGGAGCAGGGCATTTCATCTTGCCATATATTAGGCTAATGGGATATTCCACTAGCTGCTCTTCATGTATTGCCAGTTTGCAATACAGCTGGAAGGAGGTCTTGGCACAGAAAATAGAAAAGACCTCTGGTTTCCAAGGCTGGAAGGATCATGGAACAGATCTTTCAAAACTATTGGAAAAAGATGTATCATGAGGCATCACTCCTCTCTGGGACTACAGAGGAGTGCTGATGGTTTGCAGAGACCACTTAATTCCTCCAGCTCAGAAGAGTTCTCATAATAAATATATCTTCCTCAGGATATACAGACACACTTCAGTGGAGACAATGCATTTCCTTTCAGCTGTCTAGCAATGAAGACATCTTGATCCCAGAGGCAATGTTAATCAGATTCAAAAAGGACCTCAGCCTACTTGTTATTATTTCAAAACTTTGCTTGGAAGAAAAGAAATTAAAAGAGAAACTAAAGAGAAACCTGAGAATCCAAATATATCTACAAGTGCATCCTTGACACCATTGGAGCTTCAGAATGAGTTGTGCTGGAACTTCCTGCAACTGTGTAATGCACCAGAAACCCCACAGGAGACAGGAATTCCTACACACTGCCTTCACATTTTTGATGGAAAGCTTGTGATATAGTTTATTAGCTAAATTTGTTATCTACTTTAGTTATTCTTAGTTCTTTCTCATCTAAGATTGAAACAACAGAGTAGAAATATTTTCAAGCCTGAAAAGCTATAAACCTGTACTTAAGCAGGCAGTTCCCAATTCCTGCTTTCATCAGAAGTGTGATTCATCCCTGATAACACAGACAGACAGCACATCTACCTGAGGAATCACAGAATAAGCTGGGTTAGAAGGGACCCACAAGGATCATCAAATCCAACTTTTAGCCCTGCACAGGATCACCCCCAAGAGTCAGCACGTGCCTGAGAGTATTGTCCAAATGCTTCTTGAATTCTGTTAGGCCAGGTGCTGTGACCATTCCCTGGGGAGCCTGTTAAAGAAATTAATTTCTAGTACACATGTAACTTTTATCTACTTGTTTACAAATTGTGAACCAAAAATTGACATGAAACACTCTATATGGGGAACTTAGGAACACAAACCACAGAACTATTCCAATCTCAAGTAGATGTAGGGAAAGAAGAATCTCAATTGATATCTGACCACTCTTGCTGTTGTCTTATTGCACCAGTGAATAAGGACAGTTGCCCAAAATCTACATCTCATTATAATGCATCAGTAAAGCAACTAAGGTTATAGGATCTTAGGATCATACCTTAGACTTCTGGAAAGTATTGGGAGCCTGGGTTTAGAGTTGGAAGTGAACACAGGTTTTTCACAAGAAGAGACACAGTCACAGTGACTGTGACAGTGTCAGTGACAACTGACAATTCATCAAAACTGAAATTATTCCCATAAGAATTTCCTGTCTTAAAAAAAAAAAAAAAAAAAAAAAAAAAAAGGAAAAACCCAGGTTTTTAAATTCTAGAAATATGTCATTTCAACATTTTTAAAACAAAAACTCTTGGGTTTGTGGTTGAAAACATATTTTCCTGTTGAAACTTAATTTAGTTTATATTAAAAGGTTAAAAAAAGAAAAAAGGGGTCACCATTAAAATGTAATATGTTTGTTTGTTTCTAGAGTCACTCATATATTCACTGAGTCCCATGCCAGGCCTAAAATTTCAAAATCAACAGAATACTTGTAGGACAAAAAAACTGTTCTGTATGCCTACACAGCAAAGGGAACATTAGCAGTTCAAGCTCTTCCCAGTTTCCTTGCAGTGCAGCTCAAAAATTACCTTTGAGAATCCCCCTGATGAATGGAAATATAGTCTAGTTCTCCAACCTTTTAAATGTTTAGAGACCTTTTTAATTTATTTTATATTATTATACTTTTTTGGACAAAAACTACACAGCTAGCCCTTCGGGGACTAAAATGGAGGAGTTACTTCAACCAAAACAATCCCAAACTGTTCTTTTAGATTAATGAAATCAAGTCATTAAATATATACAGTTATATTTTACTATGGCCAATGCATGGAAAATAGATTATTGACTGTTGATGCTGGAACTATTATGGCAAACTGAGTTATGGGGTTTTTTTAAAGGATAATATATTTGAAAAATTTAAGATCAGTTAGAGGCTGAACTCCTCTTTTTCAGCATCCATCTTTTCCAATCATCTTCTCAGAAAAGCACAAAGCACAGTAACAAGAAGAAGTTGAACTTATTTGAATCAGTTCAGGTTATAAATTTATGAAACTTAAGACCAGAAAAGACTGCTTGGTAAAGCAATCTGAGTGCTTCTATAGGACAAACTATCAAATTTCCTCTGGGTTCTTTCATATTGTGGTCCCATCCCTGTATCTGACTGACACAGTGTGTTTGGCTAAAGCAAGTTTGACAACAGCCCTCCACCTGAGGGACAGCTGAGACATCTATTTAGGCACAACATACATATAGAGAAGAAGATGGCCACGTCTTCTTCTAAGGGAATTTAGACACAGACACAAAGGTAACTAGCCACTGACTACAATCTAAAATCTTAAAAACTCCCTCTGGAGTTCCAAATGCATATCCATTTTGGATACAAAATCATCAACCTTCCCTGAAATGGTTGAAAAGCTGTACCATGATGTTTTTTTCAGTTCTTCTAGGATTATCTAGGACATCCCAACTATGCAGTCCTAGCTGTGCTGCCAAACCCAGTCAGCATTGAAGAACTAGTTCTTCTCATGTCCAGCTGGTCAGTCAGGCACACCTTCACCAAATTTTCAACTCTCCCACTGAATTTAGGTTTCTGCAATGCCTGATGCCCCAAAATTCTTGAAATCTGGAGGGGGCAAAAAAAGCTGTTTTCAATTGCAGGACTGCTATAGGAAAAAAGAAATCTTCTTTTAAACAGTGCGCTAGATTATCCTACAAGGAGAAGAAAATGGAAGTTTAGATTAAAAAATCATCTACAATAATGAGAAATATCCTCAGAGTTCCTTCATGGGATGTCTTCTATTGCACTGAGTGAGCCTAGTTTATTGATGTTATTGACTACAATAGATCAGATAGGGAAGCAGCAGCCTGCATGCTTACTTGTTTATACACACTTTCATGAACTAAAGTACATTCTGCTCTTCAGGGAAGAGGAAGGGTCTCTTTTAGTCACCAAAACCAAATTTCCAATATTGTAAAATAATGCTAGTAACATGAGCTGTTGTGACAGAAACATGTAGAAACATTACAGTCTGTAATTTTTTTAATAATTTGGCATAATCAACCTGAAATCAGAAGATGCATTCAGATTAGTGCAGTGGTGATCGCTACTTCCAAGAGTTCTTTGTAAGGTCTTTGTGAAATATAGACTATGGCTCTTAAAGCTAGAAAGGACCACATAGGATATTTCATGTACTTCTCTGTAGCACAACAATATAATTTCACCCAGCTGTATCCATTGTGTGCTAAGGCATATCAAGCCCTCTCAGTTTGCAGATTTCAAGAAATGGTAAGCTCACTGCTCCTCTTCATAATTTGTTCCAGTTGCTGATAACTTCATTGTTAGCAACTGAGGAGTAACTGAGGAGCTGGCAACCCAAAAATACTGGGAAGAGCACTACCTGTTTAAACACTGATACTCAATATAATTAACACCCTTTTTGCCAGGTTTGTTTATTGTAAAAGCAACAAAGTTTTAAGATTTTTTTTTAAGCAAATTTTTGCATTTGTTTCTCATTCATTCATGTTTCTAGAAGCTTATAAAATGTGGAGGCAAATCCATGTTCTGTTTTCCATCTCCATAGGCCACAATGCTTTCAAACAATGACTGGTACTTTCTTCTGTAGCTTTCTGTGATTGTCATGCAGCTTTTTTCAGGATAGAATGGAAGCCGCCTTCTCACAATGAAATTATTCCCATACGGATTCATAGCTGAAAGTTCATGAGAGCTGCACATGCACAAAAAAGGAATAAGAAACGTGAATGTTCTTTGGGATGCTACAGAACACATTTCCAGATAAAATAATAGTCTGCATTTTTGCAGCTCTTTCCATCTTCAAAGTACTGGACGTGCATTCATCATCAGATATTAAATATCCGAAGTGTTATTTTACTGAGGTTCAGCTTCTGACCATTGCGGTCAGATTCAGCTGCTGCAGTTCCAGGGGTGACAAAAACCATTGTGTGTGACTGGCAGACCCTGTAGTGCACCCGACTTTGATACATACGTTGCCAGCAGCATTCTTGGAAATCTCACTCCCTGGAAGACGAGTAGGATATGGAAAGAGCATGTGGCACAAAGGCTGACTGCTACCATTTATTAAGACCAGGTGGTCTTGATGGGTGGGCTACACCCCCTTATCTGCCCGCCCTCTGCAAATCTGTACTTACTTTGAAGCTTTACACTTACAAGTTCTGAGTCCTTTATTAGAAGCTGAGGCTCAGCAGCACAGATGATTAGCCTTTATTGTCTCACTCATGGCCAGGCCTGTCTGAAGGTCCTTTTCTTCTGTAAGAAGTGGTTATTGACAGCAGAATTCCTGTGGAGGATAACTCACAGAATACATCCGTACATGGCAATGAACCACAGTGCAGTGACTCCTGAGCCAACCTGATAGCTGAGATAGTCCTGAAGCACTTGCAGAGGAGCTGCTGAGATCCCAAAGGAGACTCAGATATGTTTATATGGCCCTGCACCCAAGGAGTCAGCCCTCGCTCTAGTTCAGAGTCACCTTGATACAGCTCTACCAGCTCAATGCCCATCTCACCATGACTACAGCAACCCATGCCCAGGAACTGCCCACTGCAGGGGATTGCTACAGCAGTCAGCACTTCAGAAATGAATGCACAATAAAGACATAAAGAAATTAAAGCACGTACTTTAAGGTTTCATGTTTAGCATCTGTTACACTGGTGAGATGGAAGCCTAAGTTTGACTGATTTGATCAAACTAAACAATTCAAGCATCTTCTCCCTAATTTTAGGCCAAAGAAAATCATAGCAATGCAGAAGCAGATGATAAATCAAAAGAAGAAAAATAGAAATTAAAGCTCAGTTCTGGCCTTTCATCTTTATTACCCCTCCTTATGTGCATATGGTAGGTGTTCAATTCTTTCCAAGTCCATATGAAATTCCCTTGTGCTTCAGGAGCTGTAGAGCTGTAGTTGTCTATAAAAAGGCAACCTAACAGTTTCCTGTGGCTGAGAGCTGAATGTGTTATTTGTTACCAGCTGGTTCATAGATAGCTTGAGCCCATGTCTTGGCTTTAAGTGATCAAACTGACTTTAAACCACTCACTCATGGGGTGCATTCATGTATAGAGAGAATTCTGTTGCAGTATTTTATTTCTGAATTATGCCATATGACTTTTTTTCCCTAAACCACTATTAAAACCAGAATCTGTAATATGCCAAACGCAGACCGCATTTTTTTGGAAAGCTGATACCAAACGTAACAGTAAATGAACCCTTCTGAAAGGTTAAAGTTGCTTTCATATAAAACATTTTCTACCAGGAAATGGAAGTGGAATGTTGAACTAAGCATTTAACTTGAAAGAACTGTGCACAGACTCCAATGGTTGTATTATATTTTAAAATAAAAAAAGCAAAGGGTTTTCATGAGCACACATATTTCTAGCTTCATAAAAAGGGTATTATGGTGACAAGGCAAAATGAATCCCAGTATTTTGGATGCTTCTTTTAACTTTCTAAAAGCTCCCTCACTGTCCGTTAACTATTCTAGGGTGAGTTTTCACAATATGGTAAAATTCATCTAACAGTTCTGCTCCCTTCACTTCCCATGCATCCTTTCTTCCCTGACATGCAGGCCCATCCCTTCCCTTCTAGTTTCTGATTTTCACATGGCTCCTCGATGAATTTAATTGGATTACTAAACCAACAGAAATCTATCTATGTTTTTATTTTGCTGAATTGGTTTCCTACTAGCTGGAAAGGTGAACCAGCTCCAGGGGTTATACAGAACTCAGAGCTGGTGCAGAAGCAATGGTTGAGAGCAGCGCCCAAGATTTTCTTGGAAGACCTCAAATCCTTGAAGCCCCTATTCTACACAATGTGATTGTCTCTCAAAAATACATTTCCTGTTTGAGATGGCAGACCTGTTGCAGTAGATTCTGCAAAAAACTAATGGATGAAAGTAATCATACCAGACTTGCTACTTACAGAGACAACAAAGATTAATGGCAAACATACACCATGCATGCACCATTGCCCATTCTCAGATGCAAACACTCCTGCATGAGAGCAGTGACCTCATGAGACATCTTTATAGAAAGCAAACAAAAAGTTTCTGTTTCCTGGGTAAAATCTTTTGCTTTGGAAGGAAATAAAACAATTCCAATTTTATACAGTTTCCTTGAACCTTGATTTTGATTCTGTGATCATTCAGGGAGGGAAGAAGCCATCCAAATGAGCTTGACACATTAAGCTGCTGCTGATTTGCCAGATTCCAGTGTCTTCAAGTGTGACACAACGTCATTATTCAGTGTCCTGTATTTAAAATCAGAAGTGATTTAATCTGGCTCACTGCCATACCACTTGCTGACGTGTTGACACCATGTAAATAATGCATAGCTCTGTGACCACACCACTTTCATGCCACGTGCTGGGAGAAATAGACAACGCCTGCAATTATTATTAGCTACATCTTAGATACCTTGGAAATTTGAAAAATTAACATCAAAATTACTTCAAATATTTGTAGTCTCCATCTCCAAACTTCTTCATTACAGCTCAAAAAGAACCTGTGCATCCACCATGATTAGAAACAGAGATTGCTGATTTATATCTCACATCCTTCAAAGGTCACTCTTCTAAGATTGTTTATAAATAACTGAGTTTGTTAACTGACACAAGAACACTGGCACGACTTATCTCTGCTGACTGGAAAGGCCACCATTTTAGAAGAAACCTCAAAATATAATAAAAACCCAGTTCTAGACTGCAAAATTTGAAATATTTTGACTTCAAAATTTGAAATTTGGTATCACATTGCTCCCTGCTAACAGTACACAGTCTACTTCTACTCTTCAATAATTTCAAAAGGTAAACCTAAGCATGCCATCACAGCATGCTCATCAAACCAAAGTGAAATTGTGGTTTTCACTGGGGAATGCTGTAAAGCAAAAAAAGCTTATTTAATATGCTACCTACCTCTTACATGAGAGTATTTTATCATCCAAATATCACACAGCCTCAGTCATATTGAGGGCAGACAGCAATATAAGCTGCTTTTCATAGGACTTTTAACAAGATTGGAAGTTAACATCTATATCACTGGTACCCAGCTACTGCTCTATACATTCTCCCCTTCAATCCTCTGACTACAAACAGAGAAGGGAATGACTGTATTTTTACCTTTTTTGCAGTTTACAATAATGGAAAAATTGCTCTTCTTTATTTCCCTGGGCCTATGTTGTCAGAGCAGGACTGTGATGTGCATTCTTCCTGTGAAGACACACAGGAGTAACTGTAAAGTCAGGAGAGATAACAGAATACAACCATGAAAGCTAGAAGTTGGGTGGTTACAAGAAGAAGGTTAGAAGTTGGGATGGCTGTGTTATTGTGAACTTACCTTAATCTTCACTCTGTGGCCATCACTAGTGAAATGCAACTATAGAAATATGCATTTGCCTATTGACTTTAGATTCCCAAACCTATCTGGCTTTGGATTCCCAAAGAGTATCTGGCTCAAAACCACTGAACTGTGCAACTGGATCATGATTTCTCAGGGCAAAACAGATGCACGCATCAAAATGCCTTGCCCAAATAAATTAATTTAGAAACTTTGGAGCATAGCAAACATAAAAAAGAAAGGGAGGGGTTATTTTCATTTTCTGCTCCTATGAGACAGTCAGAGTACAGAGAAATTTGATTTCTTTCTGTTCAAGGATGAATACACTGGACAACATTCTGTACTTGTCCACATTGTTCAAAAGGATCAGCATTTTGAGAGTCCCAAACCAAGACCAATTCTTTCTGTTTTCTCCATTAAGAAGACCAGGAATCTTGTGGTCTCTTTTCAAAGAAATGACTTTGTCCAGAATCTTGCCTCAGAGCTTTATTTTCACTATATTATTTAGAACAGAAAAGAACACTGGAATGACTTCCTAATTTCTTTAGTAAATCTGTTCTTAATCTACTTTACTCCAAGCATTTTACAGAGTTTCTTACATGATATTCTACTGTAATTACACACACAGTGGTCAAACTTTCTCTTGACCAGAAAAGACTCGCAGTTATTCCAGTAAATTGAAAGGAAAAGTTTGGGGGAAAGAGTAGGATGGTTGAGAAGATAAGTTAGTGCTTAAAGTGTGATTTCTGTTCTAACAGCTTCTCTGGGTAATGGAGCTGCCCCTCACAGAGTAGTGACAAAGCCCGTCTTGTGGAAGTTTTCTACAGTTTTTGTTTTGCCTGGGGTTTGGATTTCACAAGGCTAACTAGATTGTCCTTGTCCAGGAAGCGCCAGGGGTGAAGCCAGATGGTGTCTGTGTGCAAACTGCAAAGACTGAAAGTGGGAAAAGGGTAGTGGCTGAAAACCAGGGAATAAAAACCACTGAACTAGATGAGTGGGTAAAGTACAACAAGTTAACAAGAAGTTATGAAGTGGCATAACAAGGGTAATGAAGTGTGCTTTTCATAGGCAAAAATGCAAGTATTTTGAGGGGAATGTCAAATATATTTTGGCCTCTTTTCTAAAGTCCACTCAAAGCTTCCTTTAGCACGGTATTCTCTCTTCCTCCTCAATGAATTCTTGTGACAATTCTGTTAGCTACAGAAAATTCCTCTAAATTCTTGTTTCTAGATATATACCTCTATATGCAAGAATAAATTATTCCAAATGAGTCCAGTACTAGACAAGTAGCAAGTAAAAATAGCACAACTTGCACATTCTTACTAAGAGCTAGCTCAGCAGTCAGCAGCACTGCCTGAACAGTCAACTATAAAAGCTCTTGTTTTGTGATAACCTAATTTGATTATTTCCCCTACCAAAATGTCCTATTTCATTGACTTAAAATGTACAAGTCAGTCTCACATTTTGTGCAGCTGAAAGTGCATGCACAGTGAAAGAGCAGATTCTAGGTTAATGTGAGATAGTGAGAGCAGCAATGGGGCTCTGGAGGAAATGGTGCACTCTTCCTGTCATTGTGGTTTCTCGATGGTAGAGGAGGAAGGGACACAGCAAATAGAGACTCTGACACATTTAAAAGCAAGCTTTCTGATGGTGAATGTTTCTAGAGTTTTATCTGGTGTTCATATTCACAAACTCGAGCACATGCAGTTTCACAGACACATTCAAAAGGGAAGAGAGAGGAGATGACCAGCACATGCCTGAGCTGCTGCCTGTGTTGGTTGAGAAGGGTGTGCTGGGTGCCAGGGCAGGCTGGTAGGGCAGCAGTGAGAGCTCTGGGACACAGCTGGGGATGTCATCACAGCTGTGGCAAGAAGCTGGGTGGAAGGGCAAAAAATGCACAAATGTACCTGAGCCAAATCAGAGCCCAGGACAATTAATCTCCTTGCTTCTAAGTTGTATCATTTGTAGAGAAGTCAAGTGACACCCAAAAATAGCATTCTTTTAATACACATTAATGATTATTATCCTATCCATACAGCATTTTGAACATTTTCTTTGATAAGCAGTGCTAGATTTTTTACATTTTCTACTGCCAACATTTTAGGTCACTTCTAAGAAACATGCTCAATTCCACACAGGTGTAATCTCTGCTTGATTGTTCACAGTTCCAGTGTTATACCCTTACTTATCTGTCCTCTTTGGCTAATGTGGCTTGATGATTTCACTCTGTGATTTTCCTTTTCAATCATGTACATCAGATAGCAGATATTCATACTTCCCTTTCCTATATCATGTGACACCTTTTCATAATGCAGTGATAATGTGGCAGACTTGCTTTTGAAAACTAGCCTTGATCAACTCTACAGCACATCTTAGAAATTAGTATTAATTTTTACAGTATAAATTAGGGAATGCAAGGTATTTATGGCTTGAAAATACTAAATTCTATGTTACATCTGCAGAAACTCAGTACTAGTCTGAAGATTCATTTGTTATTAAAATCTAATTCTATTTCTGAAACAGCCTCTTCAAAACTGTATCTGCTTCATCTCTGTGCCAGGCTGGTCTCTCTGATGTGACTGATGCTTTGGAAGACATTGCCCTGAAAGGAGACTGCGCTTGCAGCAGAGCACTTGAAAGCCGGGGCACCACCATCCATCTTCTCCTTTACAGCATGTGCTGGGATAAACAATGGGAAAATCAGACACTTACTGAGGCTGCATGGAAAAGTGGTGAATCAGAGTTTCATGGAAAACTTGGTGAGGGTGCTAGGTTACAATTTTGAAGGTGTTCAGTGTTCCAGATAAATGTATACTTAGCTTTCTGTAAAGACCTTAGGTGTCTTAACTCTGCTTACTTCAGCTCAAGGTGACTGCTTTCAAATCCTCAAAACTGCAAGAGGCAACTACTTGAATGTCAAGATATGCTTAAAAATCTGAACCCCAGCAGTAGTCTCAGTCTGCCAGCTCCGTTTAGTCTTGAACTCTCCACTGTATGAGTGTTGCCTGCCTACCCACTAGAAGTAGGTCATTACCACCCATCTGAACAGTAACTCAGAGTAATGAATGGGAAATATCCCTCTTGGCCTGTATTTGAAGTTGTGACATAGAGGTAAAAAGCTAACCATGCCTTTATAACCTTATTATCCTAACCCTCCAGTCTTACCATCCTTCATACCTCTAATTAAGCCTGCAAAAAATAAATACCTTACTGACAGTTTTTCCTCAGGCTTGGTATGAGTAATCTGACTACATCTGGAAAATTGCTGTGAAAAAAAAAGATATTGTGAGACAATTTTTCATTGTAAGAGTTTTTTTTATTCTAAAGATACCAAATTTTTAAATGCAAAAAAAATAAAAACATTCTAGGCTAGAGTCTATGTGTCTGAAACTAGAGCAAAATATACACACTCCAGTTACAATAAAGAAAATTTTATCAGTGAAAGATCTAACAAGCCAAAGTGCTTTCCTTTTCCATTCCAACTAAATAATACATTATTTGGGGTAGAAATTTGGCAGGAAACCCTTTTGTATTATCCCTACATTGTGGCTGGACTGATTTCTTTATCCTTTTTTGATAGATGGATGTCTAGCTGAGCCCTGAATATCTTCAGCAGTGCTGATTCCAAAGGTTCATTTGTCAGCTGGTTTCCTTGGCTGTGAGTTCTTATGTTTATAAACTTTTCCCTGATATATAATTCTATTTTTTTCCTCACAATGCTTCGAGTCACTTCTTGCTTGCTTGCTTAACTAATGAGAATAATCAATTATCTCTTTTTCATTTACTCTCTATTTCAGACAATAAGAGGTCAGTTTAAACTTCCTGGAATTAACATGATTGAATTCATCTCAACAGCATACCGTGGACCTTATTTTGCAAGCCTACCATCAATTTTCTTACATAGCTCAAGATGTAGACAACTTTTTAAAACATGTATCTAACATCAGTTACAGTACTTCTGCATATAACCATAAAAGACCACAAACAAGACTAAAGTTTTCCTTTCTCATTATGTATATTCTCATGGATTATGTTGTATAAATTGTTATAGTAGCCAATTATGTGGATCTTTCATCATTCTAGAAAATGTAAGAGTTTCCAGAGCTGAAAAATATCAGTGCTCCAAAAAAGAATGACGCTGATTGTTGAGACAACAGTTGGAGAGACTGACTCTATAGAGCAAAGAAATTGCATAGTACATCAGAATCAGTAATGTCACTGAGTTGGGAGGCTGGTGTCTTTGTAACCACTCTAAGATACTTAAGTAAAGACAAGGAAGGAGAGATTTATTTCAAAGAGAATGAAGACAACTTAGAGAAAAGGACCGTAGGCTGTGAATTGTCATTTTTGAAAAGGAAGTACTTTTAGGAGCTGATGGGGGGGTCTAAAACTGGCTCAAATGCTTTGGGAAGCTGTTTCTACACTGGGTAACTACAGCAGACTGTTAGCCATGCAGCACCAAGCTGTGTCACTCAGTTCATGGCTGAGCACCCCAAAATAAAGGAGGCTGAACTGCAACCTGAATGCAGAAAATGGTAAAGTAAGCTAAGTCTACCTTTCCTCCAAACAATTTCTACCCACTAACAGGTTCTTCCTTGGTATGTGCAGAGTTTTGTACATTCCCTCCCAAGGTACCCAGTCATGGTCCTTGGCACAGTATAGTACATCTTTTCTGGATAAATTCTACAGGTGCATTAGAACACAAAAATTCTCTGGTAGACTTAGCCCTGGGTTGGATTTTCACAAAATGCTAATTAAATCAAAAGTATTGAGCACCTGATAGCTTCTGCAAATTCCTCTAAACACATGTTTATCCTGTCTTTGAACAACTGACTGCAAGGGACTGGTCATTGCAGCTTCATGGCTCAGGAAACAGGATGCATGAACACACAAAAAGCTGGATCAGGATAGTATGACTCTGGGAGTCTTTTCTATTAACGGGATGAGCACTTGGTTCAGACTGTGTTTGCTCAAGCTTCCAGACACATCACATTCCCATCAAACATGCTCATATGACCAGTGGGAGCTGTACCAGAATGCATCCCATGCAGTCAATTAGTCTAATTTGCCAAGGCATTCTCACACTACTAACCTGGCATGCATCTTTCTAGTTACCATGTAATTGTTTACATTTTGTCAGTAGTTACACAGTACCACACGTGCCAAGACCATTCAAATGTTTTTGACCATTTCTCTAGTTCAGTTCCACCCATGAAAAGTAACTCAGCCAAATTCCAATTCTAAAAGAACTGCTTCATCTAGCCATTCATCCCTTGTAGCGACAATTAAACAAGTTGTTTTAGAGAAGAAGTGCTATGACCACTGAACAAAAAACTCACAATTGCTCCAGAGCTGACCTCTCCCAGGTAGCTTTTAGCCACTATGCTATTTCCTCTGAGCTGTGAAGCCTTTAACCTCTGCCTGTGCATAGGGAGCATTGTGTTCAAGGAGCACTTAAGTTCTTCTTTTCACTGTAGGACTGTCACTTTTAGGTGAGAAATGTGGTTGTTTTCTTAAATAAAGGAAGTGTGAGTAATTCTGTGAAGCCACAAAGACCAAAATCTGCATATATTTGTTCCAATACCTCATATCATTTTAGGTTTTGAAGTTCTGATGTCCAAAATAACATTACTAAAATTACAGTGCTTTTATGCTTACAAGTCCACTAGGAGAATTGTTTTCTTGACAATGAGGATAAAATTTTCCAAATCAGAATACTGTACTTGCAAGTTTTCTTATTGTGCCTCCATCTGTCTACTTGATAATTTGCTGCTAAGCATTACTACTATATACAAACCACCTGGAAATATTGCTCCCGTGTTCAAGAGCCACTAGACACCACCTGACTTTGAGAAAAGTTTGAACTTGCTGGGATACCTGTTTTTGCATTTAGATTTGTCTCTCTCCCTGGATCATAACTAGAGGATGCCACATACTTAAATGTGTACCTGGAACATGAAACTGCAGGCTTTGACAGAAGTAGGCAGACAAGCCTGTTCTCTGATGGAACTGTCCTCTCAGGTACAGCTGCACTGATGTGCAGCCTAGAGAAAAGCCACTTTGAAGTCACTCCTGCATGAAATATTTGCATGGTCTTTAGGACAGCAGGAAACCTCATGCTCCTGGGCTGCTGCCTGTTATCATTCAGGTCCTATCTGCTTCAGCCAGCTCCGGAAGATTGAAGCTCAGACCATAGTAAGCTCAATGAGAAGCTGAGCACAGTGACCTTGAGGAAACTACTAAGGACAGTCTGTATATGGGCAAACCTCTGGCCACACAAGCTATCCACCTGAGCCTTGCAAAGCAACAAGGTACCCCACCACACACCTGAGAAAGCCAACAGGTGAATGGGACACCCAGGATCAATCAGCAGGAGAAGATAATCAGCTCACCAGCAGTACATAGACCCACATAGGTGCTGAACCTGTCAGGGACAATCTGGCAATATCAGTTTCAGAAGCAGACATGGGTGCTAGTACACCCTGCTGTTCCTCACCTCCTGCCCAGAACACCTTGCTGGAAGGCCTAAAGTGCTCTCAGGATGGGATAACTAACCTTCAAGTCCTGCTGAATCATCTACAGCTTATAAACAGACTCACACCTACTTCCATATCATGTCTGAGGGTGGTGATGCTTTTGAGGCCAGAATCCCTTATTTTAAAAAGGGAATAATGTCTGAAAGCATTCTTCTTGAGGTTCAGAAACTCTGGATCTTGCCAGCTTTAGACAAAACCAGTTAAATATGGTGACATTTCAGGTATGAGCAGCTTTCTTATGTATGATTTGAGGATGACAGAACATATGTTCTTAGGTGGGTGAAAGGAGAAAAATCAAGGCAATTAAATAATTTCCTCAATGCTTCAGAGCAGCAGATCAGGAGAATCAAATTCTAATTTGAATGAGGTGTCAGGGAGACTAAAAGCCTGGTTAATACAAACACCTGCATGAAGTCACTGGTGTAAATGAAAATTATTGTAACCCAAGTCTAGCCACTTAAGTCTATGGTAAAACTTTCATTGACAAATATGGAAGCAGGCTGAGGCCTCACAGAAGCTTCTTTTAAAGAACTTCTAAACTTTCACCTCACCTCTTTAAAGCATTTTTGCAAGCACATGCACCTCAGAGGTTTTATATAGCTGGTAAGCTAAAACATATGAGGAAGAAATAACTTGTTCTAAGCCACAGAGGAAATCTGTATCCAAGCTAAAAATTTCACTCAGTAGTGATATCCTGTTCTTCTCACTGAGCTTTCAAGACCACAGGGCAGAAACGATGTTGTCCATGAGTTAAAGCTCCTTCCCTTCTTTATGAGGAAAAGTGGCCACAATGACATTAGTAGCACTACCATTTTCCTTATTACAAAATGGAAGATAAGCCTTATTTTAAAGCATCCATTCCAGTTTAGTTAGGCTGAGATTTAAGTGTTTAATGCACTTTAAGTAGAGGCCATAGGAACTGTAAAAAGCCTAGCATGTTTAATCAGATCCTTTCAGCGGTAATGTTGAAATACTTACAAAATAATCTATAGACATGGCAGAAGCACAGGGAAAACACTTCAAGTTTCCTTAATATTTTGTACTACAGAAATCAGAAAGATTAATTCTTCTTGAAATGCTTAATAGTTTCTTTGAAAATAAAATTAAGCATGTATAACTACACAGGTGATTTTCAGCATGTGACCTCTGACGAATGTCAGTTCTTTGAGAAAATGATGAAATTGTGTATAAAATCATAACTAAAAAAAAAAAAAAAAAAAAAAAAAAAAAGAAAAAGAAAAAAAAAGAAAAGAGACAACAAAGGAAAAAAAAAAAATCCAGAAAACCAGAACAGCAGAAATTGGACAGTGAAAAAATGGCATTGGGGCAGATTTCAGGAAATATATTTTCTTTTTCTTTTCCAGTGTTACATTCCAAGATATTTTTAAATCACAGATATCGAAAACAGATTCCCATACAATTCTTAATAAGTTACAGTAGCCACCAGAGTTAGTGGTTTCTAACATGTGGCAAAAAATATAATACTTCTAACTCAAGCCATGTCATGCTGGTATTTTACCAGCATTCCTCATGCTATTGTTACAATTCCACTAGTTTCATGTCATTTAATTCTTTCTGAATATAAGAACAGATTATCTCCCTTTCTAATATTAATAGTGAGCAGTATAATCATAATAACCATGGTATATTTCATCCCACTCTCTCAAGATACTTTGATCCTTACCTCTAATTTTGGAGATGTAGAAATTTCAACTCAGAATAATGAGGTGGCTCTCTGGAATCAACCAACAGTAAGGTCACTGTAGGGCCTAGAATGGAAAAAACAAAAGGAGAACTTCACAACTTTATAAATCCTACTAGTCTAACACAGAGAAGACTTATAATTCTCATCACGTTGCCGTGATTGGCCACACAGTGATGCTGCCCACGGGCATCTCCAGGGCAGCATTACCTCCTCACCCTGGAGTTGGGATCTCAACCTGACAGACACAGTAAGTGCACAGCTGTGCAATCCCCTGGGAGGTGACAGCCTCATGGGGGGTCCTGAACAGGGGCAAGTGTCTCCCACAGAGGCCAGAGAGAAGGATGCTCCCCTGGAAAGCTGATGCTGTGGACCTCCCACTTGAGGCTCTGCCATTGGAGAAGAAGGGGCACAGCAATGCTCAATCAGACAATTGTGGGTACACCCACACCAGAGCCATGACCCACCATGTTTGACATGTGTCACATGCTGGTCCTTACCCCTGGGGTATACATCAGATTCAGATGTTAGGAATCCACATGTATTGGGGCAGCATTTTAAGTCTTATTTTAAAAAAGTATAAAATGTATTACTACTCTGTGATACATTCATAATTATTTAATGAAACTTACTGTTTATACAAAACATGTTGAAATAGATCACATTAACAAAAACTACTTGATTTCATAATCAACTTACATCCAATATGTAATATTTTAAACTCATTAAAGATGAGTTTTAAATTAATTAACTAGAACATTGAGATAAAAGCCTTTAAAAGAGAGTTGAGCTATTCATTGAATGGCAATAGAAAGGGATTCTAAAAGAGATCTTGAAAAGCTTGCTGTAAAGCTAAATCAATGTTTTTATCAGGAATCATCTCTAGTTAAGTATTGTCAAACAAAGCAGAGTTACATATAAAAGCTCAAAACCAGAAGTCCTGTCATTAACACAGGAATATTTCAGAAACTACCGCAAACTCCTTATGAGGTGCTATTTACAAAACTGGATGGATTCTCTGTTCAAAGTGGCAAATCACACACTTCCCCAAAAATTCAGTTTGGGGATGACCAAACATGATTATAAAACTGGATGGGAAAGATGGGGATAGGTGAAAGACATGAAATCTGGAAAAGATGGATAATAATATTTCAATATCAACATCCTATTTTTACACACACAAAAAAAGACAAGTTGAGTTTTTAGTTGAATTTCAACCTGAATTTGTTTATTTGGCTTTTTTCAACATTATCACTTTTCCTTACATTCCATGAGGTTAGAGATATGAAAAAACAAGCTAGACATGACCAACAGTAGGGAAAGGCTCATTCCAGGACACACAGGGTTGGTTATCTGTCTCCCACATAAAATACAATCTAACAGTGGCTAGCAAAAGATTGCTGACTTAGCTGTTCAAATGTTGCAGGCAAGTTAGAAATTTTGGGAATACCTTCTTACTTTACAACAGTTAATAATGCACTTCAGATGAAAATTTTATTTTTCTTATGCAGGACAGGAGTTCCTGAAGAGCATGAAATGTACCTGGAATGAAAGTTTTCGGTTTTATTTATATGAAATATTATTTTAATTGAAGTGTTGGCTTTAAAATTCAACATTTTATTAAGACGATCTGGTATTTGCCAAACGTCACCATCAAAGTCACAAATACAATAATTTGACATTTCTTTTTCATGTATTATCAAAAAAATTTACAGAAATGAAACTAAGCCTAAACTAAGGGTGCCTGTTGCTCTGCCAAAAACACTGATGTCCAAGCCCAGCATGTTTCTTTTCTTGCAAGGATGTCAGCAGTACATTTAGCACCAGGATGGAAATAGGGGAGGTTAGACTAAAAGACTCGTATTACATATTGCAGGTCTCATATTCCCACTTTCGTGCCTCTCGTGGATTTATGATCTGGACATTTCATAGTTTCTTTTGAAGAGTTTTGACAAATTGCTTTTCTACCTAAAATTCAAAACCAGCTTTAGTAGGATATATGAGATGCACAGACGAAGCCTTCCCCAGAAAATGATGATATTTTTCCCAAAGAAAGTGGTGGGTTATTTTTTGTTTGTTTGTTTTTAAGTCATAAAAAGCAGATGAAGCAGCAAATGACAGAGAAATTAATTGTATAAACAATAAATGTGGACATCTCTGCTGCATATAGTCAACCTAATTGAAATACAGGGTTACTCTGTATGAGATCAGACACACGGAGAGTTAAATACAGTGGTGCTGTTGAGATACTAAAAGATGAGATATTGCTGCTGACCACAGAGAGCAAATTACAATTAAGTACACATCTTTCTGGGAAGTTTGCCAAGGAAAAAACAGGGAGAGTTGGCCATTACTGCTGCTATGCTTAAGCTAGGGAAAAATGGAAATGTAGCTGCTCTCTTACCAAATGAGCAGTTGCACTTAAGAGTACAAAGCAAATCAATGGTAATGAGACAAATCATGAAACCAGCTCTGAGAATGAGTTCAAAGCACAAAAGTAGAAATGCTTCAGCTCTCTCTGTGTTATCAACTTAGCACTGGGGCAACTGCATCACTGCTGGCTGTTGCTGTAGCATGGTGGTTTTGCACAAAAGCAGCTTCGCAGACTGAAAGACAGAAAAGGATAAACAAAAAGTATAGATGTGGCATTACAGTAGAAGAAATGAGGGAGATTGAAGAAGCAAAAACAAAGTTTGAGCAGCATTTTTACTTTTGATAACAGGGCTACCAAGAAGAACTGAAACCATGGAGATAGAGTGATACCAGCAGAACACAATCAAGAATATTCATGTAGAGCTGAATTTCCTCAGCAGGCAAAGGAGAAGGACAGGTAACAACGCTGGCCACAGTGACCACAATGTGTAAAGGATGAAAAGCATCCCAACCTACCACTCCCCTTAATGAACTTGAGATTTATTCTACTAGGGGATCCAAACTGACAGAAAGAACACTGCTAATGACAGGAAGATGCCACATCCTACATTATTACAGCACTTGTTTGTTTCCTTACAGAGAAACTGTCTGATTCAGCATGAAACAGACTATTCTCACTTTTCAGCCAAGGTATCTTTAGAAATTTTCTACAGATCTTTGCTGGTAATACATGGTACTAATACTTCTATACCTAAGATTTAGAGGAGTGACTGTCTCCTGAAGCCTGAGCATGGTCTGCAGCATTAACACATTCCTGCCATATTCTAATTGTGATGGCATCTAAGCAGAGGGGGACACTTCAGCACCAATCTCTCATGTACCATGGTGAGAAACTTACCTCCTCAAATGCATCCCTGACTGGGTAGTCTTGTTCTGAGTCCAGTGTTAGCTCCAGTTCTCCTGTCTATCGTCCCTGTTGTTACAAGATCTCTTTTCTGTAATTTCTAATTATATTTCCAGTGAAAAGTCATCATTAAACAACATAAATTAGACTATGCTCTACAAGATTCTTGAGTATGTCTTTATGTCTGGATAAAATAGCCTTTACTTTTTTTTTTTTTTTTTTTTTTTTTTTTTTTTTTTTTTTTTTTACTGTGTGAGAAAAATTCCTTTTGGTGTGAAAAGAAAATACTGGGATTTTGGGATTTTCCCCTTGCATGATTTCCTGAGATCTTCAGTAAGCAAAGATCATTTATATTACTGTCTCTGACCATCGCTCATCCTCTGACAAGACTGGGCATCCAAGCTATACCCAGCTATGGCTATTCAATAGAAAAATTTCACAAGGAACAAAAATAATACAGATTGAAAAGTCCAATCTGAAGCCTCAATTTCTACAGAAGTTCTTCTTTGTCATTTTTGCCATGATAAGTTGGACTTATGGGTCTTCTCTTGAGAGGTTTCCCTTTCCAGTGTCACCAAAACAGGGAGCCAGCATTTCACAGAAGTCTCTGGTGCAAAGAAAGCCATGTCATAAGGCATACTACAGAAGCCAAACTCATTCATTAGTCCAAGGTCTCCTTTTAACTCAAATACTGTTTCATAATGAATAAAAGTTTGGGACCCAAAATTTACTTAACATAAACCAATATTTCCATGTGGTTTCTATAAACTCTCAATCCAGGGTCAACATTCAAGGGCTTAATTGCACAAAAGGCAACATCACCAACCTGTCACTCTGGATGACCTGTCTTAACACTGAGTGTCAAATCACCTGCAAAAACAATACCACAATGAAAAAATAATCAGTCTTGACCTCAGTGCACATTTGCCTGCAAAATGTTATCACAGAGTTCAGAAATTTGAAACATCTCATAAATAAAGGTGTTAAAATCCTTTAGAAGCGCACGAGGAAGCAAGCATTTTGCTGCTCTTTGGTAGCAATCTTTTACAGGAGTCCTTTCCCAGTCTGATCATGCACAAGGCTGTAGGCTGAAGCAGAAACTGATTAAAATATGCATAGGCATATGTATGTGTCCATGTTTATACACCTGCACACACATTTCTAAGCATGTGCAAAGGAAAGAATGGACGAAGGGAAGATTTTAAGAAAGCTTTTCTGCAGGCCAAACTTAAGGAAGCCAGGGACAAACTGCTCTTGGTACACTCATGTGAGATTAAGAAAAAAAAGGAACTGCTTGCCTTTGATGAAGGAGTTTAGAATAGGTACAGCTGCATTGAGCAGGAACAGGAACTTTGTAATAAAAACACTCTGATGTGGCATTTAACCCAAAACACCAGTGAGTAAAAATAAATACACATCCACAGAGCTTAGGCTATTCTGGTGCTGTTTTAATCACTTTATCACATCACAATATCTGGAACTCACTGGAAGTTAAGTTTCTAGTGATTATTTAGGGTTGCTGCAACCAGTTACTGGACATTTGTGTCTTTTATGTAGTTGCGTATAACATGAATCAATTACAGCATCTGTGAGCACAAAGTTCTGCAGTAGTAACTGCTCAGTTAAGGAAATTTAGTGCCCAGAGCCAGGACCCATATCACTCACATTCCTTGTTGGGTTCATCTCTTTTTCTTATGGAGGTTCTTTGCATGGATTGCTACTGTCCCAAAGTCCCACAAACTGAAGTCTTTTTGTTCTCACTCATTTGGGCTACTTTTTTCCAGTCCAGTACAGCTGTCAGTCAGGGTGGGATCTCTTTGAGAGCAACAAATGAGCCAGATGCACAGTTCAATGACCAGACACTTCAAGTCATAACAAGCTAGTGAAGCGAGCTAATTTTGCTTGCAGAAGAATTAGCCTTTATTAGCCACTAATACCACTTTTTGCCCTGCATAGCCCTTTAACCAGCTACAGCTCCATTGACATCACATTTTGGAAAGATTACTAGTGGCACATCTGGTTATAGAAAGCTTAGAGGGCTTCCTAGAGTAGTTACCACTTATTAGGACATGAATGAACTTAAACTATCTGATGAGGAATGAGCTGGTTACCATACTGTAGGCATTCATATGGGGTAAATCTTGTCATTCAGACCACAAATTCTGCAAGGCATTGTCTAATTTTTATCTTATGCTTATCACATGTATATATAAGTATTAGAGTTCAAATTCATATTAATAACCTATGAGGCAAGAACCAATGGAGCACATGTACAGAATTGCATCTATACATTAGATATATAGATAGATATAGATATAGATGATGTAGATATAGATGATATAGATATAGATATAGATATAGATATATGATATATGATATATGATATATGATATATGATATATGATATATGATATATGATATATGATATATGATATATGATATAGATATATATAGATATAGATAGATATGCACTTATGATATTCAGTCCTGGGTTTAGAGACAGGGATGAAATTGTCAGTACTTTGGATTTTTCTATCTTCCCTGCTTATGCAGAATTGAGGAAAGTCAATAGCCTAGCTGCTACTCACAGATTCACCTCAGATATGTTCTGCATTATTCACTAGGATTTACAAAACTAAATCAGCCTAAATCAGGTGCGATTACTTTTTTTTTCCTATGGAAGTGGGCAGTGCTACCTTACAACTTTGGGACACTGCTGTAGATTAAAAATCATCTGCTGATCTAGAGACAAAAGATCAAATCTATTTTAATCAGCTATGGCACTCCCTACACAGCAAAACAGTAGAAGCTGTTAAGATTCCAACCAAGTACAGGCAAACTCACTTGATTTCATTTCAAAGGGTTCAAAGTCTAAGTAAGGAGAAAAATTATATTTTATTCTGCATAATGTTTAAAGAAAGACAAGGAAGTATAAGGAAGTTGCACAGGTTGCAATGATGAGAGAGAGAAGAGAAAAAAAATCTCAAAAACAATCCACTTGGAAGTTTTCATTAACTGTAGTTAGCTTTGAAGAAGAGGGAGAACAGCAAGTATTGTAGGTTCTCAGTCAAGTTATTTAGGTGGGGAATCCAAACCAGTTGCATTTTTTAGCAAATATAACCATAAAGAAGACTTACAAAGGTAACTGATGTCTAAAAATAGTAAAAAGGCCAACAAAGGAAAGACGGGGAGATAACTTTAAGAGTTGCCTACCTCAAAAAAAATTAGGGTGCGGGCCCTTGTATACTGGGACTGTGCCTCAGACACTGGAAGTAATGGTTCTGCTGTTTCCCAAATCACAGCATCACCTTACCTCTCCTACAGCAGCAAGACGTCTCCCGACAGATGGACTGCAGTTTCAGCCTCAAGTGATGCCTTATATTTTAAATATTTCTAGACTGCTAAATAATGAGTGGGTCCTGATGTGTTTCTCCTGGATTATAACAGCAATAATGTACAAAAGCAATAATGTGTTCTCTTATAGCTAGAACGCTCAACACCCTTCAAACCTAAACTGAGTAAAAAGAACAAATAAGGTTGAACTATTTCCTTTAAGGTAACAGATATTTTCTGTGGATTAGAAGTATGGTTTGAAACACTTCTAACACCAATTTTTCATCATTTAGAAAACTGTAAGGAAGGCCTCCCTGGGACCAAACTGGAAATTCTGATGAACATATTTCAGTATGGAGCAGCTGACACATGGAATCAAACCATGATTTAGCATTCATGGGTAGGATGTACAATCACCAAAAGCATACCTGAACAAAAAGGGGGAGCCAATCCAACCAGAGTTCAGGCTGTGCCAACAATAATAAGCATATGCCCCTTGACACAGGATGAGGAGGGGTGTTCTCCCTCCTTCTGTCACACACCAACATGGCTTTGATAAGAAAACTGTGGGTCTATAACCCATGGTTACACCAAAGAGAATTTGTCTCTGCCTTTCCTCCTGATCACATTCTACAAACTCTTCCACAATGGATTCTACCCTGGAAATTATCAATTAGTGCAGGTGCAATCACCGTCTTTTTGCAAGTAGCCTGGATAAGTTCCTACACAGCATTTGAATGGGTAGGCCCTTAAACATTTTGTTTGTACATAAAAGGAAAGAATCTAGCAGAAAAAGTCCCAAACATCTCATGGAAATGCAATTCCTTTCCCATCCTAGCAACACCAGTTCTCCCCATCAGTGCCACAAGCAATATCTACCTTTGCATTTTTACTTCACCTGTAACCTCAGAAATGCCTCATGAATGCAGGGCTGGTCTTCTAAATACCACCCAGAGTAAAGCTGAAACACAATACAAAAGCTCATCTGTCCGTTCATCTGGCAGCTCTGCTGTTCCCAGTATTGGTGCCACACAAAGAAGGCAAGAAGGTGAAGAAAAAAGGTTGTGCAGGAAAAACTTCAAGAAAATACCTAGCTAGTCAGTTCCCCTTGCAAACAAAAATTAGCTGTCAAAGGTGAAACCTGCTTTGTACAACACACAGAAAGAAAAGAAACACTATAGAAAGGACATGTGCTGCAGACTAGCAGGAGCAGAAATTCCCATCAACACTGTGAACTGGCTAAGATCACTGGTGAAAGAGAAAAACAATCTTCTAGGAAAAGCAAAGAAACCTAACAACATGGTTAAAGCTAAAGTGAAGAGAAATAATGCTTCCTATCGGTGCAACACACTTGCAACTGAGAGGAGCAGCAGAGAAGGGAAACCACACTGATACACATCCACAGAAAATTCTGATCGTGAGAACAAATTTGCCATGTACCACAGACAAAATAAGTGTCATCTGCATCATGTGATGCTGCCAGAGATACTGACAGTCTCAGCAAGTTTCTGGATTTGATGTATCAGGAACTGAGTTGCCACTGACCCACATGGAAAGGACAAACCTGAAAGGAGGGATTAGGATTGGCACAGGCAACTTGGGTTAAATTTGTACAATGCCAAAAATCAGGTTGACATTTTTGTTTATGTTTCCCCTCTCCCTGCCCTCCTGATCTCTCGTTAATAAAGAGTGAAGAACAATGTCAGATCTCACACAGAGTCAGCACGGCATGACACGGGAAGTCTGCACTAAAGCGATTTTATGGATGTATGATTTCCAATGAGATCAAAACTTCCCCACGACTACAGCCCTTCTGCTTCCAAGGCTTTCCCCAAATCTGGGGTTTTTTAACTAAGGACTTCTTTTTTTAAATAGCTAGAAAGTTGAAGTGTTCTGGATATGTCATAAACAGACGATCATAGTCTAATATGGGACATTTCTCTGGATATCCAGGCAGTTTGGAATCAGAAAAGCCCTATAGCTGAGGCTAGAGGAACAAGAGGGATTTTGCATTCTCATTATTATCTCCTATGCAGTCAGCTCCTGGCCACAGAAAACATGCAGTTGTCCTTTAATTGAGGATTTAATTTGGAGAGATTTTAGCTACATGAAATCTCTGTAGAGGGGGGATCTTCCTTGCCACCTCCCACAGGAAATGAGCGTTTGGAGTTATATGTCTCAGGTCATATTAGCAGAGCAATTTGGCTATCAGTCGCAAGGATATTTAGGGGACTTACCAGATTGTAAAATACTGAAGTATTTTGGCCAGTCATCTGTGGCTTGCCAGACAGAAACTTTGAGTCACAAAAGCAGAGGCTGTTGGCCAGTGAGCCCCATGTGCCCATCTCCAGCCCATTAAAGGATGTGCCACAGCAGAGCTGGGTTGCAGCACTGGTGCACCTTCACTTTCAGTGAGGCACACCAGTCAGAAGCTTTTAATCCTGTTCACCGTGTATTAACTTGGTGCTTATGAGATGCAGGCTCTTTCATAAATTGTTCAGTGAGGGGTTTTGGCAATGGTTTCATATTACAAGGCTTCTTTTTATATCCCCTGTTGCCTTTTTTAAGTCCTATCCACCCATTCCTTACAACTATTAATAAAGTATCCCTTCCTCCAGCTGTCAAACCAGGCTTTACAGTCTGTTTCTAAGCTATTGTTGTACTTCTAACAATTAAGACTTCACAGCTTATGCTGCTTTTTTCCTCCCTTAATCCAAAGTGCACTTTTAAAGGAGCTATATCAGGTGACATCTCGTCCTAAAAATAGGCAATCAAAAAGCTAGAACCTAATGAAAGGCTTCCAGAACTTTTGGTTTTTTTTCGTTCAGCTCAAGTATTTCTCATAAATGCAGTTACTTCAGCACACAAACTGTACTTCTCTGTATTAGCAGGAAAGAATTTGAGGGGAAAGTTAATTCTAAGCCAAGTATCTTGACAGCACCTGTGCTCGTGCTGTCCTTTTAGAAGGCATGTCCTCTTGCTACCCCTGTATTGGGTAGACTCACCCACACAATGGACAGAGAAATGGAGTACATATGTTTTTTATGCTTTATAATACATATCCAGCATAGCTGTTATGCCTATTCCACATATGGTACAGTCAGTACTGATCTCACCACTGTCTTACCAGAAAACTGCATCTAAATCTTTGGTAAAGTTCTAGGGCAGCTAGGAGGTGGATGCCTTGAGAGGCTGAACCTGGAACAGAGACTGAACAGAGGTAAGAGAATAAAGTAGGCATCAATTAAGTCTTAAAAGGATACACCTTGGGCAGCACAAGAGCCTGGCTAGGGCTACACCCAAGATGGACCCAAAAGGGTCACAAAATGGACCACCGGTCACGAGGTTTCACACTTTTATAAGTTTTGGAACCTTTGCGTATTGGGGTTAATTGTCCAATTACAGCTTCAGGTTATGAAGTCTCATCCTCCTTGTTTGCTCCCCTCAGTTCTTCATTGTTTATACTTTTGGACCTGAAGGTCATAACAGTTGTCCTTAGTCTCATGCTGGAAAGGGATTGTTTTTTCTAACTGCCCTGTGAAGAGAGCTTATTGACACCTAATGTGAAGCTCAGAGCTACATACCTAGGCAGCACAGAATCTGAGAAATATGAAAGTTAAAACTGAAGGCATCATGGTTAGGGAAGAGAAATGGAGAGACAGGGTGATGTCACTGCTCAGCTTTAATTCCTTAAGCCTGGATCATGGCCAGGTACATATTCCAGTTTCCAGGACAGCAGTACCCAAATCTTGTCAGCTTGATTCAGAAAACCAAAGATCAGACACCGACACAATGAAAAATGAACAAGGATTTTGTTCACACCCATTTTTTCTTCTTTTGTCTTTCCATGTCATGTTGACAAACCACACAAGCAACTGAGTTTCCCTACTCCAAAACTTCTCTGGTTTGGACCCTTAAAAAATGGAGGTGCTCAAAATAAAAAATCACTTTGAATATCTTGGCCTATATCCCAGTAGGGAGTGAATCTAATCACGTACACAGTAACCTTCAAACTACACAAGCATAAAACACTAGAAAAACAAAACTGTAAAAGGCATCATGGAAATGAAAATCAGTATGACACAGCAAGTAAGATCATGCAGCTTTCACTTATCTATTTAAATTGCAATTGATCCTACTGTGTTTGCTAGTCCCTGCCATGAACTAAAACCCCATTCGTTTTCCCTTCCTTGAAAAGCAGCCCAAAGCACAGTTCTTATACCATCAAGTTTAAACTATGTGCAGTAAGAGCAACACTCCATCTTATGTTTTACCTGTGGTGTTTCCTCTCCCTTGCTGAATATCTGAAGTGAAGGCATCCCAGATTTCTCTTATTCACTGCTGACTGTTCTTATTCCTGTTAACTCAGTCTTTCAGAAGAGTTGTTACCTCTGCAGTTCTGGTATAATTTTTATTTAAGTATAACATAAAGCTGTACAAAAGATATAGACATGATTTGTATTATTCTTTTATCTAAGCATACTCATTCACAAAACCAAAATGCATGGCGAGAAGTAACAGGAAGCATCAGTTCTTGAACAATAAAACCGCTGAAAGAAAAAGTTTTACAAGCCAGCTCTGGTGCACAGACCACAATGCAAAAGCTGCTAGATTAAACTATTTTCATTGTCTAGGATGGAAAAAGGATGAGACAGAATAGAAAGAATAAAATTATTCCTTGTACAACCTTATCATAATTAGAGCTGAAAAAAATATGGAAATTCAATCTGATAAAAAACTTTTTTGTTCAACATTTTTTCCTAACTTGGGATGATAA
Organism: Vidua macroura; assembly: GCF_024509145.1. Taxonomy (NCBI): domain Eukaryota; kingdom Metazoa; phylum Chordata; class Aves; order Passeriformes; family Viduidae; genus Vidua; species Vidua macroura. The sequence continues at coordinate 29,190,348 of NC_071573.1, forward strand.
AGTAAATATCAACTGTTTTGTTTTGTTGGGATTTTTAAAAAGAATTTTCAATAAGAAATAAAACTTCAGGGTTATTTTGGGAAGACATTCGAATTTTTACTATTCATGAATTGAAAAATATTGTTTCAATTTGCTGGGCTCTTTCTCTATTGCATTTTTCATGAGACCCACAGGGGTGATCGTCTGTATCCTTCATCCTCTTCTATGAGACAATGACTGCCATCATGTACCAAGCTTCTCAAAGAAAACTATGATTCTGCATCTTAGTGGCAAATACCAGTTGGCAAGCAAGATCAGACCAGCTGAGACTGGGAGCAATAGGCATGCAAAAAATAAATTGACTAAAGAAATACACCACAAAAGGGAAACACACAATTTACTCAAAACTAAATAGTCTTATAATGGAAGGCTTCATTTTCTTTTCTAAAAGAAAAATAAAAGAGCATAATATTAAAAAAAAAAATTATTTTCGTAGCATGTTAATTTTTCAGAAGTTGTTTTAGAACATCATCCTGACAGCAAATTCCTGCCCTGTCTAGATCTACCCCTTTTAATACCTGGTATTTTATATTCCCTAAAAGATAATTCTATTGTCAAAATTATCCTTGAATACCACACAAAAAGCAGGTTAGAGCACAACTGGTAAAGAAGCTATAGCAATATTTTCTTAAAGTCTGTTCAAGAAATTCTCTGTGTTAGGGTTAGTATATAAAGTTTAGGCCTCTGAACATTTAGGTATCACAATGCCATTGCAATTCAGGGAGGCAGGCCAGTTTGCTAATTAAAATATATAGAACTGGGCAAAACATCACCTAACTTCTTTTCCAAGCTCTGCCACTGACCTACTGTAGCCTTGCTGAAGTCATTTTAACTATATTCAAAAGCACTATTAGGATACATATTTTCTTCCACAAGATGCACAAGATGTAACTCAAGTCTGTGCAATACTAAAGAAATCCAGTCAGAAATGGACTAGAAAAAAAATGGAAACAAAGATAAAAGATGCATATTTGATGCTGTTCTCTAACCTTCTGTGTGATTAAATAACATGTCCTTCTCCTTGCAGTTGAATTGAGTGGTTCTTGCTTCACACTGTAAGAGTTTTATCACATTGGAATTGGTTTTCCCAGCATGACTTATCATTATTTTATTTTTAAAGCAATTTTTTTTATTAGAAAGATAAAACAATTGCATGAGAGAAATTTTCAAAGCAAGTAATCCTCTTGGGTTTTCTGACGTACTTTCTTCATCCAGACTAGACTGGTGCGTGCTTCCACATAACACAGGACCTGAGGAGAACAAAAAGAGAGGAAACAGTTTACACTCTTGAAATGCCCACAGCTGTCTCAGACAACCTCGGGGTTGTCTCAAGGCTCAGGGCCACTGTGCTTTATAGTCAGATGAAAATGCAGCTTGGAGTTCGGCAGGAAACAAGTGTCATGAGCCCAGACCACAGATTGCACGCCTGCCTTCACCATCCAACTCACCCAGGGTTGAAATCTGGGAGACACCATTTGGGAGAGCCCACAGTGGCACTTCCAAAGCACAAGCTGTGCTGTCCATGGGCAAAAGGAAGGCAGGATCTCTGAGTGCCAGGATACAAAAGGAGCCTGTATGCATGAGAGCTCTTATCACTGGCAGGCTCTAGGACTCACAAAGTCAGAGCAGTGAAGCCCAAAATACATATATATGCAAAACAAGCCACAAACTTTCCACCCTGATGAAAGCAAAATGAGGAAAATCTTTCCGACAGATTCACAGCTGGTTTCAATCTACAGCCTAAGCATATCTAATGGGTCGCTTTTATCAGAGG